>NW_006777568.1:1281345-1371802 GCF_000442215.2 Lipotes vexillifer
TCTTTCTCCTGAACAACTGGTATAATTTCAGCTTCACAAAGTAACTCCTGAGCTGAGCTTACTTACTTCTTTGCTTTGGCCAACAGGAAGCTCAGCACTGAATGTAGAGCACGTTTTTAATAATAATCCAGAATGACATAGTCTGCATTTCTTTCTAAATTTTCATATGCAATACTTGACAAATAAACTATTTGTAAAACATGAAGCATAATCACAATTTATGAAAGCACACCAAAATTAAACCAAAATCTTTGCTCCTGCTGTATACCTTCTCTGTCCCAGTTCCCTTAAACCCAGAAATTACAACCTCCTTGTATCTATTACTCCTTTTCCTTTCTTTCTTGTTTATTTAGTTATACCATAGATGTATGTATGCCTGTACAATATACTGTTTAAGTATTTTTGTTTCTGAGCCTTATAAAATCACATTATATTCTATGTATTGTTTTAGAATTATTTTTTACTTATTATATTTCTAGGACTTACTCATACTGTTGCATGTAGCTGCTTTTCCACTGCTTTCTAATTGTCCATCTTAAGACAGTTGTCCAATTTAAGACAATTTCTTCACGTATTTTCTCACTGATGAACTTAGGGTGATTGCTGGTTTTACTTGTGTGAACAAGGCTTCTATGAATATTCACATACATGCCTCCCAGCATATATGTGCAAAAGGTTCTGTTGTATATCTAAGTATGAAGTTATTTTATCAAATATTCACTTTCATAAAATTATGCCGAATCATTTTCCGAAGGAGTGGCTACCAACATTAGGTATTATCACACTTCCAAATTTTTGCCCAACTAGTGGACGGAAAATACCTCATTGAGATGTTTGCATCTGCATTTTTCTGATTTCTAATGAAGTTGACTTTCATTTCACATCTTTGATTTCCATGTGTGTTTCCATTTCAGAAAAATGCCATCTCCTGTCTTTTCCACACTTTGCTATTGTGTGGGCTGTCTTTTCCTTATTGATTTGCAGGAATCCTTCTGTAGATATAAATCCTTATTCAGTTATAGGTGTTGTATCTTGTCCTAGTTTATGGCTTGAACTTTCACATTGTTTCTGTGTGTTTTGGTGAATTAAAGTTCCTAATGAAATATAGTCAGATGTATATTTTTTCCTTTATGGCATATGTATTTTGTGGCTTTTATATTTCTTAAATCGCTTTCTACCTCTAGGTCATAAATGTAAAAAAGAAAACGAAAACAACTTTTAGAAGACAAGGGGGCTATCATGAAGTCTTAAAGCCACATGGAACTGATTTTTGCGTAGGCCGTGAGGCAGGGATCAAGTTTCATTCTTTTCTATGAAAACAAAAGTTAGCCTATGATTTTTTTTTTTTTTTTTACTAAATGGTCCCTCCTTTCTTCACTGATCTAAGATGCCCACCCTGTCATGAGTATAGTCTCCATATTTCTGGGTGTCCGTTTCTATTCTCTTTTGTCTATTTTGGCTATTTGTCTAAGTTCAGGACAGTACCACATCATCTTACTTTCTGACACTTCCTCTTAAGATAGAAATCGGAAAGGGCAAGTCTCAACCCCTCCTACTCATCTGGTCCTTCTGCAGAAGTTTCAGGGCTATTCTTGGATTTTTTTTCATAAATTTATACTTGTCAAGTTTTATAAAAAAAAAAAACCAAAACAACCTACTGCCATTTTGTTGGAATTGCTTTGAAGAACAGTTCATGTATTTATCTTATTTAGTCTTTCCATAAAAGCACCTGTTATACTTTTCCATTTAAGTTTTTTTTTTTTTTTAAGCCTTCCCTGAACCTTCAAGTTGTTTTCTCTCCTATAAGTCCCTTTTTTTTTTTTTTTTTTTTTTTTTTTTTTTTTTTTTTTTTTTTTTTTTTTTTTTTTTTTTTTTTTTTTTTTTTTTTTTTTTTTTTTTTTTTTTTTTTTTTTTTTTTTTTTTTTTTTTTTTTTTTTTTTTTTTTTTTTTTTTTTTTTTTTTTTTTTTTTTTTTTTTTTTTTTTTTTTTTTTTTTTTTTTTTTTTTTTTTTTTTTTTTTTTTTTTTTTTTTTTTTTTTTTTTTTTTTTTTTTTTTTTTTTTTTTTTTTTTTTTTTTTTTTGCACAGGCTTCTCACTGTTGTGGCCTCTCCCTTTGCAGAGCACAGGCTCCGGACGCGCAGGCTCAGCGGCCCAGCCGCTCTGCGGCACGTGGGATCCTCCCGGACCGGGGCACGAACTCGTGTCCCCTGCATCAGCAGGCTGACTCTCAACCACTGCGCCACCAGGGAAGCCCTCCATTTAAGTTTTTTGATGTCATGTACGAAGGTGTGTAGTTAGTCCCATAAAAGAAGAAGCTTTATGTAATTTTTTGCTAATGATAATATACTATTTAAAAAATTATATTTCTTAATTGTTTTTGTCATATAAAAGTATGTTATATATAACAAACTTTTATGTTATATATATATACACACAAATATATATATATTTGGATTTTCTATATAGATAATCATTTCATTGGCAACTCATAACAATATCACTTCTCTCTTTCCAACACTGTCACCTTTTCTTTCCTTCATTGGTCTTGGTGTAATAGCTAGAACCTACAGTGGTGGAGACATTGAGCAGCAAGCATCTTTCTCTTGTTCCTAGTATTAAAGACAATAGTTTAGAATTTCTACTATGTTTACTATAAATTTTGTATGCCTTTTATAAGGCAAAGATAAAAAACCTTTTTCCTTTGTTTAATAACAGATTTTATAATACATTGATAGTCTATTAAAGCATCATTAAAAGATCTTCCTTCACTGAGAATCCATACATTTGAGGAAGTCATTTGAGTTTCTCCTGTTAAAGCAAAATTGCATTTCCCATACACATCCAAGTTGTTTATAATATATTATCTTGTATTATAATGCTGGATCCTATTTGCTTATATTTTTGTTTAAGATTTTTGTTTCTGTGTTCACGGAAGATTGGACATGTAATTTTCCTTTCTATTATTATGTTTGTCTGCCTTTATATTAAGGTGTCATAAAGATAAGCTGAGGAGAATTGTTTTTTTTCCCCTTCTCCTTTTCCTCCTCCTCTTCCTTCTCCCCCTTCTTCTACTATGGAGTTTTGGGGATAAAATGAAATTTTCTTTTCCCTTCACTTGGTAAAACTCATTTGGATAGGTATCTGGGTGTGGCATTTTCCATTTGGGAAAATTTTAAAGCACTGGTTTAATTTCCTTAATGATCATAGGACTATTTACGTTTGTGTGTGTGTGTGTGTGTGTGTGTGTGTTTTAATAAGTTGGGTTTTTCTAGAAGTGCATTCCTTTTGTCTAATTTTTCCACTTTTTAACAAAGTTTTAATAATATTATTTTTATTATTTGTATAATTTCTGCAGTATCCAGAGCTATGTCCCATTTTCATTCCTAATTTTTATTGTGCCTCCTTACTTTTTATTAATCTTTATTAATTCTGCTATTGTTTTTCTATGATTTTAAGAATATAGCTCATTAATTTTGTCTTTCATTATTTTTGATATATGCATCAACTAATATATGCATCAAAGGATTTAAATTTCTCTTGATATATCTCATGTTTTTATATAAGTAGTATATTTGCTATACTTTATTCTAAACATTTTCTAATTTCCTTTAAAATTTTTTTTTCATCATGAATTGTTTTGAAATGGCTTTAAAAAATATTTCAAATGTAAGGCGTTTTCTATGTGGCTATTTGTTTCCAGTTTCTAGTGTAATTTAAGTGTGTTTACAGAATGCCATCTGATTACAATCCCTTGAAATTTTCTGAGGCTAGAATTATGGTATGACATGCGGTCAGTTTTAACATTCTTTTATTATTTCTTTCCTTCTGCTTACTTTGGGCTTAGTTTTTTGTTCTTTCCAGTTTTTAAGGTGGAAAATTGGATTACTGATTTGAGACCTTTCTTATTCTCTAATATAATTTCTTACTGTTACATACATTCCTCTAAGCACTGCTTTAGCTGCATGCCACAAATTCTGATACAATGTATTTTTATTTTATTCAGTTTAAAGTTTTTTCAAATTATTCTTGAGACTTCTTTGACCATGGAATGTTAGTAATGTGTTGTCTTATTTCCAAATATCTGATCATTTTCCAAATATTTTTCTGTTATTAATTTCTAGTATGATTCCATTGTGGTCAGAGAACATATTTTGTATGATTTCAATTCTTTTGCATTTGTTATCATTTGTTTTGTGACCAGAATGTTGTCTTTCTTGGAGAATGTTTCATATGCCCTTGAAAAGAATGTATATGCTGCTCTTGCTGGGTGGAGTGTGTTATAAATTTTAATTTGATCAAGTTGATTGACAGTGCTGTGGAAGTCTTCTCTATCCTTGCAGATTTACTACCTACTTTTTCTACTGATTACTGAGAAGAGAGTGTTGACCTCTCCCACTATAATTGTGGATCTTTATCTTACAATTTATATCAGTTTTGGTTCATGTTAGGTACATGCACTTCTAGGATTATTACATCTCATTTGGAAATTGACCCTTTTATAATTATGTAATGTCCCTTTTTATTTTTAGTAATTTCTGTTTTTCTAGAAAATATTTTGTGTGATATTAATAAAAACCACTCCAACTTGCTTTTGATCTGTATTTGCCAGGTATATATTTTTCCACCATTTGATTTTTAACATATCTATGGAATTATAGTTAAAGAAGATTTCTTATAGACAAAATATAGCTGAGAATAATTAAAACAACAAAACAGGGACCTCATTATCAATTAGTCATTGCAAGTTCAGCTCATTGATTTCCCTCCTGATTCTGCCTGCTATTTTTTAAAAAGGTGTTTTACATTCCTCAGATAGTTGCTTTATTCATTCTTCATAGAGTTTTCAGTTGTAATCAGTGTGAGGGATAGGGCAAAGTGTGTTTACCTTTTATTTATTTATTTATTTATTTTTTGACATCTTTACTGAGGTATAATTGCTTTACATTGTTGTGTTAGCTGCTGCTGTATAACAGGGTGAATCAGCTATACGTATACATATATCCCCATATCCCCTCCCTCTTGCATCTCCCTCCCACCCTACCTATCCCACCCCTCTAAGTGGTAACAAAGGACCAAGCTGATGTCCCTGTTCTATGCAGCTGCTTCCCACTAGCTATCTACTTTACATTTGGTAGTGTATATATGTCAATGCCACTCTTTCACTTCGTCTCAGCTTACCCTTCCCCCACCCCCAGTTCTCAAGTCCATTCTCCACATCTGCGTCTTTATTCCTGTCCTGCCCCTAGGTTCTTCAGAAACTTTATCTTAGATTGTAAATCTAAATGTGTTATGTGTTAGCATACGGTATTTGTTTTTTCTCTTTATCACTTACTTCATTCTGTATGACAGACTCTAGGTCCATCCACCTCACTATAAATAACTCAATTTTATTTCTTTTTATGGCTGAGTAACATTCCATTGTATATATGTGCCACATCTTCTTTATCCATTCTT
Source organism: Lipotes vexillifer (assembly GCF_000442215.2). Lineage (NCBI taxonomy): Eukaryota > Metazoa > Chordata > Mammalia > Artiodactyla > Lipotidae > Lipotes > Lipotes vexillifer. The sequence continues at coordinate 1,286,799 of NW_006777568.1, forward strand.
CTGTCGATGAACGCTTAGGTTGCTTCCATGTCCTGGCTATTGTAAACAGAGCTGCAATGAACATTGTGGTACATGACTCTTGTTGAATTATAGTTTTCTCATGGAATATGCCCCATAGTGGGATTGCTGGGTTGTATGGTAGCTCTATTTTTAGTTTTTTAAGGAACCTCCATACTGTTCTCCATAGTGGCTGTACCAACTCACATTCCCACCAACAGTGCAAGAGGGTTCCCTCTTCTCCACACCCTCTCCAGCATTTATTGTTTGTAGATTTTTTGACGATGGCCATTCTGTCCTGTGTGAGGTGATACCTCATTGCAGTTTTGATTTGCATTTCTCTAATGATTATTGATGTTGAGCATCCTTTCATGTGTTTGTTGGCAATCTGTATATCTTCTTTGGAGAAATGTCTATTTAGGTCTTCTGCTCATTTTTGGATTGGGTTGTTTGCTTTTTTGATATTGAGCTGCATGAGCTGCTTGTATATTTTGGAGATTAATCCTTTGTCAGTTGCTTCATTTGCAAATATTTTCTCCCATTCTGAGGGTTGTCTTCTGGTCTTGTTTATGGTTTCCTTTGCTGTGAAAAAGCTTTTAAGTTTCATTAGTTCTCATTTGTTTATTTTTGTTTTTATTTCCATTTCTCTAGGAGGTGGGTCAAAAGGATCTTGCTGTGATGTATGTCATAGAGTGTTCTGCCTATGTTGTCCCCTAAGAGTTTTATAGTGTCTGGCCTTACATTTAGGTCTTTAATCCATTTTGAGTTTATTTTTGTGTGTGGTGTTAGGGAGTGTTCTAATTTCATTCTTTTACATGTAGCTGTCCAGTTTTCCCAGCACCACTTATTGAAGAGGCTGCCTTTTCTCCATTGTATATTCTTGCCTCCTTTATCAAAGATAAGGTGACCATATGTGCGTGGGTTTATCTCTGGGCTTTCTATCCTGTTCCATTGATCTATATTTCTGTTTTTGTGCCAGTACCATACTGTCTTGAGTACTGTACCTTTGTAGTATAGTCTGAAGTCGGGGACCCTGATTCCTCCAGCTCTGTTTGTCTTTCTCAAGATTGCTTGGGTATTCAGGGTCTTTTGTGTTTCCATACAAATTGTGAAATTTTTTGTTCTAGTTCTGTGAAAAATGCCATTGGTAGTTTAATAGGGGTTGAATTGAATCTGTAGATCACTTTGGGTAGTAGAGTCATTTTCACAATGTTGATTCTTCCAATCCAAGAACATGGTACATTTCTCCATCTGTTTGTATCATCTTTAATTTCTTTCAGCAGTGTCTTATAGTTTTCTGCATACAGGTCTTTTGTCTCCTTAGGTAGGTTTATTCCTAGGTATTTTATTCTTTTTGTTGCAGTGGTAAATGGAAGTGTTTCCTTAATTTCTTTTTCAGATTTTTCATCGTTAGTATATAGGAATGCAAGAGACTTCTGTGCATTAATTTTGCATACTGCTACTTTACTAAATTCATTGATTAGCTGTAGTAGTTTTCTGGTAGCATCTTTAGGATTCTCTATGTACAGTATCATGTCATCGGCAAACAGTGACACTTTTACTCCTTCTTTTCCAATTTGGATTCCTTTTTCTTCTCTGATTGCCATGGCTAGGACTTCCAAAACTATGTTGAGTAATAGTGGTGAGAGTGGGCAATATTGTCTTATTCCTGATCTCAGTGGAAATGGTTTCAGTTTTTCACCATTGAGAATGATGTTGGCTGTGTGTTTGTCATATATGGCCTTTATTATGTTGAGGTAAGTTCCCACTATACCTACTTTCTGGAGGGTTTTTAATCATAAATGGGTGTTGAATTCTGTTGAAAGCTTTTTCTGCATCTATTGAGATGATCATGTGCTTTTTCTCCTTCAATTCGTTAATATGGTGTATCACGTTGATTGATTTGCATATATTGAAGAATCCTTGCATTCCCGGGATATACCCCACTTGATAACGGTGTATGATCCTTTTAATGTGCTGCTGGATTCTGTTTGCTAGTATTTTGTTGAGGATTTTTGCATCTGAGTTCATCAGTGATATTGACCTGTAGTTTTCTTTCTTTGTGACGTCTTTGTCTGCTTTTGGTATCAGGTTGATGGTGGCCTCGTAGAATGAGTTTGGGAGTGTTCCTCCCTCTGCTATATTTTGGAAGAGTTTGAGGAGGATAGGTGTTAGCTCTTCTCTAAATGTTTGATAGAATTCGCCTGTGAAGCCATTTGGTCCTGGGCTTTTGTTTGTTAGAAGATTTTTATTCACAGTGTCAATTTCAGTGCTTGTGATTGGTCTGTTTATATTTTCTATTTCTTCTTGGTTCAGTCTTGAAAGGTTTTGCTTTTCTAAGAATTTGTCCATTTCTTCCAGGTTTGTCCATTTTATTGGCATATAGATGCTTGTAGTCACCTCTCATGATCCTCTGCATTTCTGCAGTGTCAGCTGTTACTTCTCCCTTTTCATTTCTAATTCTGTTGATTTGAGTCTTCTCCCTTATTTTCTTGGTGACTCTGCCTAATGGTTCATCAATTTTGTTCATCTTCTCCAAGAACCAGCTTTTAGTTTTATTGATCTTTGCTATCGTTTGCTTCATTTCTTTTTCAGTTATTTCTGACCTGATCTTTATGATTTCTTTCCTTCTGCTAACTTTGGGTTTTTTGTTCTTCTTTCTCTAATTGCTTTAGGTGTAAGGTTAGGTTGTTTATTTGAGATCTTTCTTGTTTCTTGAGGTAGGATTGTATTGCTGTAAACTTCTCTCTTTGAACTGCTTTTGCTGCATCCCATAGGTTTGGGGTCGTTGTGTTTTCATTATCATTTGTTTCTGGGTATTTTTTTATGTTCTCTTTGATTTCTTCAATGATCCCTTGGTTATTTAGTAGTGTAATGTTTAGCCTGCATGTGTTTGTATATTTTTACAGTATTTTTCCCTGTTTTTGATATCTCATAGTTTTGTGGTCTCATAGTCTCATAGTTTTGTGGTAGGAAAAGATACTCGATATGATTTCAATTTTCTTAAATTTACTAAGCTTGATTTGGGACCCAAGATATGATCTATCCTGGAGAATGTTCCATGAGCACTTGAGAAGAAAATATATTCTGTTGTTTTTGGATGAAATGTCCTATAAATATCAATTAAGTCCATCTTGTTTGATATACCATTTAAAGCTAGTGTTTCCTTATTTATTTTCATTTTGGATGATCTGTCCATTGGTGAAAGTGGGGTGTTAAAGTCCCCTACTATTATTTTGTTACTGTTGATTTCCCCTTGTATGGCTGTTAGCCTTACATATTGAGGTGCTCCTATGTTGGGTGCATAAATATTTCAATTCTTATATCTTCTTCTTGGATTGATCCCTTGATCATTATGTAGTGTCCTTCTTTGTCTCTCGTAATAGTCTTTATCTTAAAGTCTATTTTGTCTGATATGAGAATTGCTACTCCAGCTTCCTTTTGATTTCCATTTGCGTGGAATATCTTTTTCCATCCCCTCATTTTCAGTCTGTATGTGTCCTTAGGCCTGAAGTTAGTCTCCTATAGACAGCATGTATATGAGTCTTGCTTTTTATCCATTCAGCCAGTCTATGGCTTTTAGTTGGAGCATTTAATCCATTTACATTTAAGGTAATGATCAATATGTATGTTCTTATTACCATTTTGTTAATTGTTTGGGGTTTATTATTGTAGGTCTTTTCCTTCTCTTGTGTTTCATGCCTAGAGAAGTTCCTTTACCTTTTGTTGTAAAGCTGGTTTGGTGGTATGGAATTCTCTTAGCTTTTGCTTGTCTGTAAAGCTTTTTTTTTTTTTTTTGTGGTACACGGGCCTCTCACTGTTGTGGCCTCTCCTGTTGCAGAGCACAGGCTCGGGACGTGCAGGCTCAGCGGCCATGGCTCATGGGCCCAGCCGCTCCGTGGCATGTGAGATCTTCCCGGACCAGGGCACGAACTTGTGTCCCCTGCATCGGCAGGGGGACTCTCAACCACTGCGCCACCAGGGAAGCCCTGCAAAGCTTTTAATTTCTCCATCGAATCTGAATGAGATCCTTGATGGGTAGAGTAATCTTGGTTGTAGGTTTTTCCCTTTCATCACTTTAAATATGTCCTGCCACTCCCTTCTGGCTTGCAGAGTTTCTGCTGAAAGATCAGCTGTTAACCTTATGGGGATTCCCTTGGATGTTTTTGTTGCTTTTCCCTTGCTGCTTTTAATATTTTTTCTTTGTATTTAATTTGTGATAGTTTGATTAATATGTGTCTTGGCGTGTTTCTCCTTGGATTTATCCTGTATGGGACTCTCTGAGCTTCCTGGACTTGATTAACTATCTCCTTTCCCATACTAAGGAAGTTTTCAACTATAATCTCTTCAAATAATTTCTCAGTCCCTTTCTTTTTCTATTTCTCCTCTTCTTCTGGGACCCCTGTAATTCAAATGTTGGTGCATTTAATGTTGTCCCAGAGGTCTCTGAGACTGTCCTCAATTGTTTTCATTCTCTTTTCTTTATTCTGCTCTGTTGTAGTTATTTCCACTATTTTATCTTCCAGGTCACTTAGCCACTCTTCTGCCTCAGTTATTCTGCTATTGATTCCTTCTAGAGAATTTTTAATTTCATTTATTGTGTTGTTCATCATTGTTTGTTTGCTCTTTTGGTCTTCTAGGTCCTTGTTAAAAGTTTCTTGTATTTTCTCCATTCTATTTCCAAGATTTTGGATTATCTTTACTATCATTACTCTGAATTCTTTTTCAGGTAGACTGCCCATTTCCTCTTCATTTGTTTGGTCTGATGGGTGTTTTCCTTGCTCCTTCATCTGCTGCATATTTCTCTGTCTTCCCATTTTGGTTAGCTTACTGCCTTTGGGGTCTCCTCCCCCAAACACTTTGTAATTTCCAGTGTTTTTGGTGTCTGCCCCCAGTGGGTAAGGTTGGTTCAGTGGTTTGTGTAGGCTTCCTGGTGGAGGGGACTGGTGCCTGTGTTCTGGTGGATGAGGCTGGATCTTGTCTTTCTAGTGGGCAGGACCATGTCTGGTGGTGTGTTTTGGGGTGTCTGTGAATTTAGTATGATTTTAGGTGGCCTCTCTGCAAATGGGTGGGTTGTGATGGGGTGTCCAGCACCAGAGCTTGCTCGTCATTGAGTGGAGCTGGGTCTCAGCGTTGAGCTAGAGATCTCTGGGAGAGCTCTTGCCAATTGATATTATGTGGGACCAGGAGCTCTCTTGCGGTCCAATGTCCTGAATTCGGCTCTCCCACCTCAGAGGCTCAGGTCTGACACCTGGCCGGAGCATCAAGACCCTGTCAGCCACACACTGTAGACAACTGTGGTAAAAATCTCAGTGGTGTTTGGAATTTTCTCTACTGGGCGATTTATCCCAGCCAGGTTCCCTTTGTCAGAAACACAGCAAGGCAAAACGCTGAGACATCTGAGGTTTGCAGCGAAGACAGGGCTCATTCACAAGGCTGCCAATGAGAATACAGGAGGACAAATCTCAAATCTGGCTCCCAGAAGACAAGGGGCTGCGGTATTTATGGGATAAAGAATAATGCAGCAGGGCCGTCTGAGGCATAGGCAGCGTGAGGAGCGTGGGGAGCTTGGGGAAAGGTGACTTGGAAAAGGTGTGGTAGGTGTGGTAATCGCCCATTCTGCCAAAGTGTGCTTATCTTAACCAAGTCTTGAAGCCATTATATACATAGTTGTACGTATACATACATGCCTGAAACTATTATATACATACTTGTACATGTACACACATGCATGAAACCATTATATATAGAGTTGTACATATACACACATGCACGAAACATATATATATAGTTCCTTTTTCTGTAAGGAGCATGAGGCAGGGGAGGAAAAGCTGAAGCTGGTAGGACAGTTGGGACACTGCTGCCGTTAACAGGCGACCAAGACTAAGGATATCAGAGCAGAGACTTAGCTACCACCAGAATTGGGACACATCTTGAAAATCAATCAAATAAGACTGCTCAAGTGTATCCATGGGTGTTAAGAAGAACGAGAAATCAGGGATATTTTCTGGGGTTTTGACCTGAGAAATTGGTTGAACGGTATTGTCATTCACCGAGAAACAGAAAATATGAGGAGGGGAAAGTAGATTGAGGAAATCTGTAGTATGTTTTGACAATACTAAGTTTGAGATGATGGATAGTAAACTGAAGAAAGAAGTCTGATCTCAGAGGATGGGTCTAGGTCAGAGAAAACAAAAACGACCTTGAAAAACATCACCATATGTGTGAGGCTTAAGGCCATTAGACTGGATGAGATCAACCAGAGAAAAAGGACAGACGGAGAAGAGAAACAATGACCAGGTGGACGTTTGGTCAACAAGAAAGAGGCAGCACAGGAGAACAAGAATGAGAAACTAACAAAGTAGGAGAAAAACAGAGCATTGGTGTCCAGAAAACAAAAAGAAAATGTTTCAAGAACGAATAAGTGATAACCACATAGCCTGCTGCAGACTGGTCTAATTGGGAGGAAAAACTGCCACTGACTTGAGCAAGTTGGCGATGAAATAGCCATTGCAGTGAGTTGATGGCAGGGCTGCGTGTCTGGAGCGGCTGAGGAGAAGATGGGGAGAAGGAAGTGGGGAACTGAGCACAGCCATCTTTTGTATCATGGTGCACTGTGCAGGCACCCCCGAGTGTGTGTAACACAGATGCACGATAAGAAATTGCAAGAAAAACTGAAAACAAGGAGCTGCTTGACCCTCTGTTTCTTCTCTTTAATGCATTCTTGGTTCCATAGCTTGAGAGAAGATTCTATACTTGCTAACTGGATAAATGGAACACCTACAAATGAAGGGTTTAAAGAATTGGGGGCCATCTCTTTGCTTACTAATCATCAAGCAATTCTTTTCAGTGTAGATGGACTGAATTCAGCACCCCAAGTCACAGAGTCATTATAGCCTAAGATGTGTGAATTTCTAAATTAAAAATTCCAAGGTTCCAAGAAATGTTGTCTCCTGAATTCCTGAGACCTGAAAGCAAATACAGAACCACTTCAAAATTAATTTTTTAATTGGAAAAGTATTACATGCATGTGATTTAAAAAATCAAGAAACACAGAAAGATATAAAATGAAAACATAATCCACCCTCCAAGCTGAGTCTCATTTTCCAGAGGCAACCACTGTCAACAGTTTATTTTATACCTATAAGCATATTCTCTATTTTTATACAAATAAAATAATAGTAAACACACTGTTCTTTAGCTAGTTTTCACTTAATAAAATATCATGAATTTCACCCCATGTTATCATCTGAAGATCTGTCTCATTTTTTCCGGTGGTCACTCATGTTCTACTTTATTTGTATCATATTTTTATTTAAAGAGTCCCTTATTAACTCCAGGTTGCTTCTTGATCTGGGCTTTTTTCCTTCTAAAAACCATCCTGCGTTTAACTTCCTTTTCCATATCTCTTGGTATTTTAGTAAATATAGCTATAGCATAAATTCTTCACAATGGATATGCATTTTAAAATCCTTACAGATATTTGCCAAATCGCCTCCAAAACCATATCTTCAGTTTATACTCTCACCTATAGAGTATGAGAGTACTGCTTTTCCACATTCTTGCCAACACGTATGCGATCAATTACATCAAGGGCCTTGATTCTTTACCTTCCCTGGACCCTGTGTGCCCTTTGTCACGTGACTTTGCAGCCCCTCCCACTGAGGAGGGGAGGTGTTCTCCACTGCTGACTTTGGGTTTGGCCGTGGACTTGCTCTGTCACATTGGGTCAAGACTTAACAGCACTGAGCTCCTTTCCAGGGCTGTCCTTCCAGGTGAGATTCCTCCAGACCCCTGCACATGTTCCTGAAGAACTGCGTTGACACAGTGAAGGTCAGGGAGAGCCTCTGAATCCTCCTGAGGCTTCCTGCTAGCAGCTGCCATTTCTGCCAGGTTGGTGACCCCTCTTTTAAGCAGAGTCCCAAGGCCCTGGGGCAATTCTGCTTTTTCACAGACACCTTGTTTAAAAGCAGACTACACCCCCTCTCCTTATTCGTCCACTTGAACAGACTTACCCTGCAGCCCACCTCTCTCTGCTTCTTAGTCTGATATCAGGCAGAGAAATTCCTCTGGCCCCCAACAGTGGAGATGGCCATGAGGTCATAGGTCATAGTTCATTATATGGAAACAGGGGTTCAGCTCCAGTCCTCTCTGTTCTCTTTTTCTCACCCCTTCCCTTCCTCCAGGCCCCATGTGGGAGCGGGTACAGAGCTTCAGGACCCAGCAGAGCCCACCCCTCCCATCAGCTTTCTGTCCTCTTGTCTGCAGCCTCCCTGGGACCTGCAGCTGGACTCAAGCACCCCGGTTTGGATCCCTGGTTCTCAGGGCTGGGACTGGGGAGGCTGGGGGAAGGTGAGAGAGGACAGAGAATACAAAATGTCAGCAGGCAGTCGCGACCTGGCTGACGTCCAAGACATTTTTTTTTAATCACTCTTCATTTATGTCCTGTGTTTTTTTAAAATCCGCAAATGTTATTGTCGTTGTTATTATTGTTATTTTGTCATTCTTCACAGTCTTAGATTCACTGAGGCCAGCCTTTAGATTGGGAGGCAATGATTATCAGTGCAAAAGTATTTGAACCTCAATATGCAAAACAGAGCAAAAGCACGTTAGTCAGGAAGCAGAAAATCCTGACATTATTTTCTGTGTTTAGTTACTCAAAAAGAGTAATAAGAAAACTCCCCCTACAGGCGTTTCCTGGGTAATGCAAAGTAAACAGACAAATGTCCTGCAAAATATTTGCTCATCTATCAAGACCATCCAGAGTGTTTTCATTTGACTTCTCAAAAACAAAGCCTCTTCATCACAGCCCCCAGCCACTCCTCTCCCTGGGAAATGAATAATGCAGCAAGAACGCCCCTCCCGGTACCAGTCCCCTAGGCCGCAATGCCAAGTTCAACAGCAACGCTACAGGGGCTTTTTTTGCAAAGAGATGAAAATTATGCTGTACATTTTTATTCTTCTGCTCATAAATTCACTGGGCAAAAGGAAGGACTTTTAATAGGGAAATACTTGATCCCTCCCGACTTGACGATGAGGAATGAAAGAGCACGAGGTGCCATATAAAAATCAGTTGTCGCCACAGCCCTCATTGACCTTGGGGACAAACACATAATTGATAAATAACTAGAAGTGAGCCATCGACTGGCTGCAACCCAGAACTAAACTTCTTGTCTTTTTGAGCCCACTCTGCCCTTGTCATCACCTGAAAATTCTTATACCAGCTTGTATTTTAGGACTGGCAAGCAATGGTTGTTTAAATATTTGGTTCCAAATTAGAAGGAAAGCCTGCCAGAAAATGACTTCAAATTAAATAAAGTGGTGTTTTATGGGAATCCCTCCCAGCTGCCACGCTAGGAGAAATGCACCGTGTTCCACGTTTGCCTTGGGGACTTGAAATGAACTGTCCCGTGATGGCCCAGGCCGGTGGGGGCAGGACGTCCAGCCTGTGGTCACCCCAGGAGGTTAAAAGGTGGGTGCAGGGGAACCTCGTGATCACAAAAGTGTATCGTTCCTTCTGGAAGGCTCGTTAGTTTGCAGATATATATATTATGAGTCCGAAAGTTGAAAAAACTCTTGGTTTTTGTTAATGTGTTCTCAAACTGCTAATTATTTCCTGCTGTCTGGAGGCGCTAAATACATAAACACATGGACTCCTCGGCTTAAAAAATTAGGGCTTCCTTTTTCTTCTGGGTGAATCAGTCTGAAGGATGATGCCATATACCGAGATCCTACCCAAATTAGGACTAAATATTGCGTAGGGGCCCCGTGTGGGACAGCAGCAGCTCTGAGCACAGGCCGAGGACCATCCGGACCCGTCTCCTCCTTCAGGGGAGCGTGAGGAAGGTGGTTCCTCCGGCTCAGCAACGGCCTTGACACACAGAAGAGTCTGGGAATGTGGCTTGTGCCACATGACAACACATTTTGATAAATAAAAACACAGGACCCATAGGTCTTGTGAGAACTCAGGACAGGTAAAAATATTTTGTCCATTTGGCTACGTAGACATTTTCATCTCCAGAGGGAGGCTTTATAAATTCTACACCCAGTAGAAGTGAGTCCTCAATTACATTCATGGTTAAGTTATTCTACATTAAATGTCAACATTTCATAGCTAAATGTCAACACTTGGTGGTTAATTTAGGGATGTCCCTAAATGTCCTTCCCCCATCCCACCCCAGGCCCATGTAGACAAGGCGGGGGGGTGGGTGAAGCTGAGCTGATTTCATTGAAGGAAAACAAGAAATCAGTCACTGCTTCTCAGGCCTGTGCCAGGCCCTGGGTCCTGGACAGACATGGGCCGTGAATGCTGGTAACTGGACCACAACTGCATAAGGAGGTGAAACCTCTGCAGTGACATCCGGTGAGAGTCGTGCAGAGGGGGCAGGAACCATGTGAGCCCGAAGTCCCGGGGCATTTGTCATCTCACAGTATCTAGGGTCCCAGGAGCCCAGCCAACTGGCCAAGGCTCATGCCCTCCCGGCCAGAACTGGAGGGACGATTCTGGGGCAAAAGGAGCCGAGAGCCAGGTACTGTTTATTCTAGGGCAGCCGAGAGGCAGACACACTCCTCTTGGCTTCCTGCTGGGCCTCACCCTTCTATCTCCACCAGGGGACATGCTGTCACCTCCCGTCTCACACTGGATGAAGTGGAATGGGGGATTCAACCTGCGCGAAGATCACGACTTGAGTTGCAGCTTCCCATTCATCTGTAATGCAAATTGTACCGCAAGACATGTGCAATGGGCACATGAAAAGATGATCGACATCACGTGTCATGTCAAATGCAAGTTAAAACTGTAGTGGAGGGGCTTCCCTGGTGGCGCAGTGGTTAAGAATCCGCCTGCCAATTCAGGAGACACGGGTTCAAGCCCTGGTCCGGGAAGATCCCACATGCTGAGGAGCAGCTAAGCCAGTGCGCCACAACTACTGAGCCCACGTGCCACAACTACTGAAGCCCGAGTACCTAGAGCCCGTGTTCCTCAACGAGAAAATCCACCGCAATGAGATGCCCACACACCGCAAGGAAGAATAGGCCCCTCTCACCGCAACTAGAGAAAGCCCACGCACAGCAATAAAGACCCAATGCAGCCAAAAATAGATAAATTAATTAATTAAAAAAAACTGTAGTGGATGAATAAACAACAAGGTCCTACTGTGTAGCACAGAGAACTATATTCAATATCCTGTAATAAACCACAATGGAAAAGAATATGAAAAAGAATATATATATACATGTATAACTGAATCATTTGTTGACAGCAGAAACTAACACATCGTAAATCAACTATATTTCAATAAAATAAATTTAAAAAAAGAAACTAACAAAACGTTGTAAATCAACTATACTCCAATAAATTAATTAAAAACATAATAAAGCAATCGGGTATTAGCAAAAACAAACCCCTACCATTTTCAGAGAAAAACAAAAAAACTACGGTGGATATGACTTCACACCCTTCACACAGAACGACTATTATCAAAAAAGTAAAAAATCAAAAATTAAAAATCACAAGTTTTACCAGGATGGAAAGAAACTGGACCCCTGGCACATTGCCGGTGGGAACGTAAGGTGGTGCAGCCACTGCAAGAAACAGGATGCTGGTTCCTTGGAACGTTAAACAGAGAATGACCACACGATCCAGGAATCCCACTTCCAGGTGTGCACTCGGGGTCCAGAGCAGCCTAATTCTCAACAATCAGAAGATGAAACAACCTACGTGTCCCTCAACTGATGAATGGATAAATATATGTGGTGTATGCACGCAATGGAATAGTATTCAGCCATAAAAAGGAGTGAAATTATGATACATGTTAAACCATAGAAGGACCTGGAAAACGTTGTGCTAAGATGGGACGAGCCAGAATCAAAAGTCCTGATATTATGTGATTCCACTTGTGTGAGTTCCCTAGAATAAGCAAATTCACAGAAACGGAAAGGAGAATGCTGTTCCTAGGGACTGGGGGAGGGGAAAAATGGGGATTTAGTGTTTGTTGAGGACAGAGTTTCAGTGGGGGGGTGAGGAAAAAGTCCTGAAAATAGATAGTGGTGATGGTCATGCGACATTGTGAATGCACTTAATGCCACTGGATTGTACACTTAACATGGTTAAAATGGGAAATTTTATGTTATGCTTATATTTTACTGTAATAAGATATTTTTTTAAAATGCAAGGGTGATAGATATGGCAAAGTGTATGACAAAGAGCTGACAAAAGGACCTCGTCACTTATACAGACCCCATCTTTCTTGGCCTTAACTTTTGCCTTTTTGCTGGTCCCACTTCCAAGCCTAGAAACATCTTAAAGTGTCTCCAGTTTAAAGGAGGTAAAGTTTTTGTGGATGCAACGCCACCAGTCCAAACACTGCAAGAGGCTGTGACCCTATGTCCTGTAGAGGTGGGGACTTACAGGGGTCTCCTCCCCAGATCAGCAGGACGTACATTTGGAATAAACACGCCTCCCCGGAGAAAACATAGTTGTCTGCATCCTCTTAGATGTGCTGGGACAGGCATGCACTTACAAGCCCAGAGATATTTTAGGCTAAGTATTTCCTTAGATTTTATTAGTTATTAGGCATCTCCATCCCCTTTTACCTTACCCCCTAAAAATAGATATACAAGTATTACCAATTTAAAATCAGCTACTAAAAATGCAGTCTGAAACAAATGAAATAGAATTCCCCTGCCCTCTGAGACTTACAGAAGAGGGAAATGGCAACAAAAATCATGTGAAACATACACACCAGATCAGTTGAACCGAAGTGACCCGATTCTATACAGTTTGTCTGGGTAAGGTTTATCTGGTTTTCTGTGAAATGTTCCCTTTTCCTGGAGAACACAATTTTGGCTATAAAATCATTTATTGGCCACTGTTCAGGGCATCTCCAATCCCGCATCATAGTTTATGAAGTGCCATGAAAAGCACTGAGAGGTGCTTTCCTGATTGGTAAAGGCCAGTTTAGCTCAATCCCATCCTAAAGTGTAGGGTACATTATGCTTTTGGAAATCCTTTTAGCATATTTTTCTATTTGGCCATTAGGCCCAGTGGTCATTGTAGGTCTTCCCAGTAAATGAAACAGTTCACATTTTCATCCTATGAGGATGAAAAGGGTCCTCCCAGGACATCCAGGAAGGGAAGAGTCCGCAGTGGAAATGCCAGGCTGCCTTGGTCTTGTTTGCTTGCTCGTTTTGCAGATGCGGATGCTGTGTTATCCTGCTCTCCTTCCCCACCGGGGTCCACTGCTGTGCGGCCCTGGCTCATGGGCATCCTTTCTCCGAATCAGTTCTGGGTTTTCGTATTTAAAGACAATTTCACCACCCTCCATCCTCCACCTCCTCTCAGCCTCCTCCCGGCTCCACCCCTTTTCTGAGCCATTCACCAAGCGCAGTTGCCTCCTTTGGCCACGTTTCTGGCACCTGCATTTCTTTCCCCGAATGATACACGTCCACTACCTGCAGGTCATCTCTCCCTGCGCCAAGGATTATCACCTTCAATAGCACCCTTTTTCCAGGACACTCTGGGTTGCCCACGGCCTGCCATTCCACCATTGTCCTCACATCCATCCACTGACAAGCCCAGCACTGTTTCTCTGCATTTTCTCTTCTCCACTGTGAGGGTTACGCTCCAGGTTGCGGTCACTCTGTGGACCACCAAGTACATCTCCCATCTCTGCTTTCTTCTCACTGCTTTACTTACCTGAAACAGTTCTCATCCTCACGTGCATCCCCCTAGATCTTTTTCTCTACTTCCCAACCCAAGTGGAATAGCATCTCTCCCAGGGACGGCTCCACCTCTTATCCCCTCTAATACTTCCTGTCTACACTGCTCTTTTGACATCAATGCATGGGAAAGCAGTCAAAATTCTACAGCAAGTAAGAGGGTTTATTTCCTCCACTAGACTATAAACATTTAGAAAGAAGGGATTGCGCGGCAGCTCCCACCAATTTCCACCCAGAATTTAGCACAACGCTGTACATTCTGCAAATTCTCAATAAACACAAGTTAACTGAGTATGAAAAGCTGGTATTGTCTGCAGGACAACATACTTGCTCTTACTGGATTTGTCTTCCACTAGACTTTCTAGACATAATAAACAAAGGTGGGTTTCCAACCACTTTCTGCCACTCTCAGGGTGTCCATAGTTGAAATTAGCTCTGGAGCCCCAGAGTCATGAAGACATTCGTGGGCCCAGGGGTAGCCTGAGCAGGCAGCCCTGTTTAAACATGAGAATGCATGGCAAGGTGATTTTTCCTCTTCATGCCATGTAATGCTTGACTTTACCTCCCTGTGTAAAATCTTGACAAAGCCAAGGATCCATTTCTGGTTTTCAAACAACCCCTAGCACAAGCTAATGAAAGAATTGGCATTTGTAGAGCAGCTGCTATGAACTAAAGCAGGCATAGCCACCAAAGAGTCAGATATAGAAAAGCAGTGATAAAGGTCTGGCTGGAGCAGAGCAGAGGAAGTTCTCAGCACGGGAATAGAACTTATAAGCCTGGGAGACATTCCAAGCCCCGTCCCAGCTCCCGAGGGAAGATAGGGAGCCCTGTGTAGGCCCTTCTTCTGAACACTGATAGAGTGCCTGGAATCGAGCCAGGAAAGTCCCCCGTGCCGGGCCCCTGGAAGGGGGCGTCAATCAAGCTGTAGGCAGAGGATGGAGAACTCTGGCTCCCTCCCCGCAAATACCTAGTAATAGTGAAATAAAAATAAACAAGGGGGGGTAGTATACATGTATATTATCCAAAAATGTAATAGTATAATGTATTAGGTGAGCACAGAAAATTTACATGATGCAGGGTACTTTCTCAACATAACAAAAGTATCTTACATCAAATACATTTTCTGTACTTATCTGTTAATAGTTTGCTTTATCATATTGTTGGATAATTAGGATAGAGTTACACAAAGTATTCTCTCATATTTTTTTCTTTGTTCCTTAAATCTGATTATATCTAACTTATCAATTCTTTTTTTTAATTGAAGTATAGTTGATTTACAATATTGTATTAATTTCAGGGATATATATTTATATTTTGGCCTTTTCCATTACTTTAGTGAATGATTTATCTAGGTTCTTCAATTTTTCTTTTAAAGAATTGGCTAGATATATATTTCAATTCTGTTACTTTCTTCCAGTTCCTTAATTTCTCTAATTTTCTAATTCCTTATCAGCTCCTTTTATCACTATTTATTATATCCTTCTGCTTTCCTCAGATAACAGCTTACTGAATTCTTTTTCTTAATTAATTAATTCTTAAGAAACTTTTGTCTAGTTCTAATAGGAAAGAAGGCATAATTTGTCCTCTCTAAGTGTAGCTTTGGACATATCTGATATTTCTTAGGCAGCAGCACCCTCACTATAATCATGTTTTATACAGTCCACAATTTTATTGACCAATGAGATGTTTTAGAGATATTCTTTTTTCTTTCTCTTTTTTTTTTTTTAATTTTCTGGTTGGTACTTTTCACTGTGGACAGAGAAAAATGACTGAAGATTTTCCACTTTGGGCAATGATTGAAGATCATTTTTGCAAGTGTTCCATGGCAATGAATTCTCATTCAGAGTAGAGTTTGATATATGTATTTATTGATACATACCTTTATTAATTGTCATGTTTAATTCTTTTTATTCTTTTTTTTTCTGCTCTCTTTGCTCAGCAAGACAACCATTAATGCTTGTAGCTTTGAATTCAATTTGACTGCATATCTTTTTGCTCATATTTACCTGTTGTATATGCTTGACTCAGTAGGATTCAAAACTAAAGAACAGGTAAATTTATTTGAGAAATGTTTGTAGTATGCATATAGTTGTTGTTTTGTTCCAATCTGAGAGTATTTTTTTCATAGGTGTATTTACATTTATTTTTCACCGTTTTTAGTGGTCTTTCTCCTGCTTCCTTGATTGTGTTTTGTTTTGTTACTGTTGTTACTGTTGGTATAAGGTCTAGGCCTTTTTAGTTTTTTGTTTTGCTTGCTCTAGATACCTGTGAGATATGCCATAGCTTTAATTTGAGTAGCGATGACTTTTATAACTGAAATAATTTGCTAAAACCTATATTTCTCAGTTATTTGAGGTCATTAATGAAACATCTAACATCTCTGCAGTATTGAGGGGTGGCCACTGCACTTTCACACTTTATCCCCCATCTGCCCAATTCACATTTCAGGTGCGTTGAGAAACTCTAGGGTTTTTGTGTCTAACTTTTGTAGTTGCATCATCATGTGTGTATATTATGTAGTTTTCCTCTCAAGAATCACAATATTTAAATTTGAATTATAATCCTAGTAACAAGAGTGAGTAACATTTGATTTTGTATTTTTAGAGACTCAGTTACTCTTACTGGTCCCTTCACACTATGGCTAACTCCATTTAGGAGTTTTTGACTTTATTCATTGAATAAGATTAGCTCTTCTGATCACATTTTCTGAACCATTGACTCTGTAAATATGTATTGAATCAATAATTAATTTATCTACCTTGTGAGTTCATACATATTTAAGGGTTTTTCTCTTTCTTTCATACATAAACAACTGTATGACTGGGTTTTAAGTTTGGGACCCGCAGGCTATTCTTTCTGGAAACACTGAGTATGTCCCTCCATTGTCCACTGGCATTTAATTAGGATGAGAATCCTAAGGCCAGCCTGCTCTTTTTCGTGCTTTATTTGAGGGCTTTTTTTTTCCCCTGTTGTCTCTTTTGTAGGTGACACGATTTTTTTTCTCTCTCTCTAGGTGTTTAGTGTTTCTTCTGAACTTCAAGTTTGTTAACTTGATGGTGTCTCTGAGTCAATTGCTTTTTTCCAATTTCTCCTATTACACCCAAGTGAGAATTTTTAATTATCAAATTCATTTTATTTGCTCTCTTTGTTCAAATATACCAGTTATTCGTCATCTGCATCTTTGTCATCCTCCATATTTACACTTCCTCTAAATCAGTGCCATCCTCTTACTTCAATGGCATGACATTTCTTAGCATGTCCTTTGCTTTATTAATTTGCCTTTCTGTGTTGTTGACTCTGCTCATTGATGCTTATATTAAGCTTCCAATTTATGCCATAATATTTAATTTTCTTAAGTTTACTTAGTGGCTCAAACAGCTGCCCATTATCTTTTCTTGTCTTATTATCTTATTTTCATCTCTGTTCATAAAGTCAATGGTCCACCAACAGCCTTGAGAATGTGAAGCTGTAAATACCTTAAATTTTCCTCTATTTATTGAACTACACCTTATTTCAAACTGTATTCTTTATCTTTCCAATTTATGTTACATCTTTGCCTTCTTTTTCATTGCAGAATTTTTATAAGGGCCTTGTGTTATTTTGTTGCTATATGTTCATCTTTGAATAAGAGCGTTTTCTTTGGTTGTGTTCTTACCAATATTCCAATTGTGTTCTTACAATATTCCTTGGCATCCTTCCTACTAACCTACCTACAGTTTTAATCCATCCTTCACAGACCATCAACCCCAGCCTCTCAACCCCGGTTCTATTACTCACTGCCACCCTGCAGCTTGAGAGAGCTGGGGAGGGAACCATGGATGTGACAACTTTGATCTTTATACTCTCCTTGTAAGTTCACTAACTACCCTGCACCTGGAGTCAGGTTTTCCAACTTGGAACTTATCCTACTGTGACCAGAGGATTTTCCCTTGGTTTGTGGTTACTACTCCGTTTGGGGGTAAATTCTGCCTTTTTGGTGAAAAGTCATAATAATTAGAGAGAAGTTTTCTGTCCAGGCTATTGGGTTGCTGTTGTTATTGTTTTTGTTGTAACTTTATGTAGCTTCCCAACCATCTTTGTTTTGGGTTGCTTATCCCTCATCAAGTCACTTCTAGATTATTTCTTACCTCTCACAGAATTCACAAGATCAGAGAAGACAAGAGTGGTGTCCATAATAGCTCTTTAATCCCAAACAACATTGAATGTTTATTAATGAACCAAAAATAAAAATCAAGGAAAAAATTCTCCTATGTTTTCCTCAGTCTCCAGTATTATGAGTCTCCACCCTTGTAAACTGGTTACTACCAGTAAGGCTTTTAACAACTCTCTCCATTGCTCAGCTTTCTCCAAAAAGAGAGTTGTAAGTGGGTTCCCAGGATAGCCTTTAAAATTGGTGCCAGTTGTATTGTAGAAATATGGGATTTATGATTTTTCAAAAGTTCAGTAAACATTGTAAATGAAAACGAAAGTGGAAGTCTTCCCTCTTAGACCTATTAACATTTTATTTCTTACTATTTGCTCTAGGACCTCACATTGCCAGGGATGACACTGGTCTCCATCTCTGGGGACCTAAGATGCCTGCTGGCCAAAGTAGGAGGGAAGCGTTGCTAACCATGGAACATGCTGGTTGGAGAGCTTGAAACATGGTGTCTGATGCAAGGGCTTTTGATGCCCCGGCCTTGGGATTTTAGACAACAATGACTCCTCAGGGTCATATTTCCCATGAAAAAATGTTGGAATGTGTGCTGGGCCCACAGCCTATGATCCAGCGATGACCGCAGCCCATGACATGCTTTATGTGTTTCACAGGACATGGAGATGACTCTCTGGAACGGTGGGGCAGGCGCAGGCAGGAGCGAAGTGTTGGTGGTGGAAATCAAGCCAAAGCTTCATGCTCCTGTCTGTGATGTCTGCCATGGTGTACATCTGAGATCAATGTTGGGATAACTTTATCAAGTTCCTATGACATGGCCTGGAAGAAGAAGCAAAGATAATCAAAATTTTCAATGACTAAGGTTAGCGAAGGAAACTGATGTCCAGAGAGTTTACGTTGG
The DNA here is from genome assembly GCF_000442215.2 of Lipotes vexillifer. Classification (NCBI taxonomy): domain Eukaryota; kingdom Metazoa; phylum Chordata; class Mammalia; order Artiodactyla; family Lipotidae; genus Lipotes; species Lipotes vexillifer. Next base: position 1,305,569 of record NW_006777568.1, read on the forward strand.
CCTGAGCACATCTGCAGGACCCATGTGTTGGTACAGGTGCAAGTGTTGGGCCAGGTGCCCTGCATCTCCTCCAGCCCAGGCCCCACTGAAGCGATCAGATTTCCCCAGGTTCCTAGAGCTGCCACCCATCCCTCTCCAAAGGGGTCACCAGTACTTCTTGGCCAGGTAGAGCCACATGGAAGACTTCCAGCCACCATGTGGGAGGACTCCTGTCCCTTCTCTCCCAGGCCTACCTGGGAAGCTGCTCCCTGAAACCTTGGAGGGAATTTTAGGGCCAGGGAGAGGGGTGCACCCTCCCCCCATGCTGCAGGTGGCCTGCTTCTGCCTTAAAATGGTATGAGAATTCTAGGGTAATCTTGGTTGTGTCCTTCCCAATTAGACCCCATAGAATCAGACTTCTGTTTTCTACACTAGGAAGGCCACTGCCCCCACAGCCACCACAGGGCCATGTCTGGGGAGATGGGGAAGCAGGAGTCAGGAGGCACATCTCGGAGTTAGGACTGTGACAGCAAACCCCTTAGAGAAATCTCAGGTTCCTGCTGGGACAGAAACGTGTCCATTTTTTCTACTTGGAAATTTATTATTTTCTGAACTTTTCAGAAAGGATAGTGCACCATTGTATACAATGAAATAATAAGGTTATGAATAGTGGGATATTTTTTTAAGTAAAGAGTGCCCAATTCCATAACGAATCTGCAGGACACAGACACAGCAAAATCATTTTACCTGGACACACAGGTGGGAAGACAAGGGCCAAGTGCGTGGCAGAAGATGGCAGAAGGGAAGGTGACTGTGATGGATGTGAGCTCTCGCTCTTGTGTTTTCTTTTGAATTTGTGCTGGGGTGGTTGACATGGGAAGATCTGTCGAGCAGTAGTTGTTCAATTTTATTTGAATGCGGAGAGGTCCCAGAGAGGGTCATTTCTCAAAAAAAAAAAAGAAGGAAAAGAAAAGGATTTGGTAGCCCAAGTTTTGGATCTGCCTTAATGCAGACTAAAGCTCAGAGTCTCTGAGGGATGTGTTCACCTTTCTAGATTTCCTCTGGTCCCCTTCCAGCTTTAGCAGGAGCCAGAGAACACAGAGGTGAACAGGACGTCATTGGTAGGTGCCAGAAGTGTTAGAATCCCAGGTCAGAGGAAAGCATGAACTCCACATTGCAGAAATGGAGACCCTAAATCACACCATGAACCCTGTGCACCCCCAACCCTAGAGGCTCCACTTCCACAGCTCAAGTCTGAACGCTGCTTCTGAGTCATGACTAAGTTCCCACGCCCCCAAGCAAACGTAGATTCTGCTTCCAGGCCTTTTGACCCCTACTGAGCAGTGATGCACATGGACAGTGCTCTAGGTTGAATAGTGAACCCTCAAATTCATGTCTACATGGAAACTTAGAATATGACTTTATTTGGAGATAGGGTGTTTGCAGATGGAATTAGTAAAGATGAGATCATCCTGAATTAGGTGGGCCCCAAATCCTATGACTGGTGTTCTTTATAAGACACCATGTGAAGACAGAGGCAGAGATTGGGGTGATGTGTCTGTAAGCCAAGGAGCACAAAGATTTCAGGCCACTGCTGGAAGCTGGGCCTTAATGGAAAAGGGGAGATCTGAATCACTCTGTATCCCCTCCCCTGCCCTGGCCTCCCTCTACCTCTGTCCAGGAGCTTCTGCAGGTCACAGGGCATGTCCCACGGGTCTTCCGAAACAGGTGACTGCCTGGCTCCTCACTGGGGCTCCGCATCATATATGCTGGGTCACCTGTCTGTGCCAAGGCTGCCCCACCGCATACTCAGCAGGGTCCAGCCCTCAGAGTGGCCGAGCCCTACTGGGTCGCGTGCCTTCTCACTTTCATTTTCTCCTTTAAGGCCACTGCACACCAAAATATAAATAGAATTCTTCTCCCCCCAGCTAAAACTCAAACACTAGCTCAAGCAAGTAAGTGTTGGGAAGAGTCACCCACCCCCAGGCCCACAGGAGAGCAGTGGGCATCCTAGCATGGAGGTGGGTGGAAATTGCTCTCCCATATCCAGCAGGTCCCCCCCCCCCAGGCCCCATGTCCTGACCTACGTGGGCTACCGGGGGTCATCACCACATATGAAACTCAGACTTTGAATAAGAAAAGTAATAATTTCATTTCTAGATCTTTCAGCAGCTAGGAAAGTGAAATTAGAGCCCTAGTTGTAGGCCCTTGATCCTGAATGATCCCGAGTCAGAAGAAAGGAGACTGGGATTCCTGTATGGCCATTGGCCCCCAAGTCCACCCAAACTTCTGCAGCTGGCGCTTGGGCTCCGAGTGGAGACCTATGTGTTTTTCCACATCGTCGTAAAAGTTAATCTGCAGCTGAGGAATGTAAAGTGTCTTGTAAAATTGTGGATGGTCATTCTGGCTGGGGGGAGAGAGTCTGCATCAGAAGTGACCCACAATTGGTATTCTCTCGTTGGCTCAAGATGGGAAGACCCTCAAAGAACTCTGGCATGTCCCACAGAGCAGTCACTCCACTTCGCACTGAAGTCATCTGTGCAAAGCAGATTTTTTAAGTCTTAAAGTCAAGGGAAGTCTTTACTTTGCTAAAGTCTAGGACCCAGGCTCCTTTATGCCACCCTCACCCCCAGTTCCTGTTGACCTGTGGGCCTGCTCGGGACATCTCCAGGGCATTATCCCACTAGGGCTTTGAGGACTTGGGGGTTCCCTGTGCACCACACAGGCAGAGGAGACCCAGGGGTCCTGCCTCTGAATCCCTCCCCCAACCGCCTTCTCCCACCCTGCCAGGAAGCCTCCGTGTACCACGTTGTGTGAGGCTCTGGCTCAGGTTGTCAAGCTTCTGTAGGGGTTTCCCCAGGGATGGCCAGCAAGGTGCACTCCTGTCCCCGTGTCCTAGAGTGCCTTCACACCCGCTAACCCCATGTAAGCGAAGAAAGCCAGGGCCCAGGCACCTGACGCCCTCACCCACCTGGATCTGCCTTCTCCCGTACACCTCCAACCCAGAAAACGTGGCATTTCCTTTTCTTGCTGGGTGACAGCAACTTCCTGGACTCCACATCCCAAGATGACTCGACCCCAGAGCTATAGTAAAATTCTGTGATCTAACCCAGCACGCTGACCCTGTGTATGGCAACTCCAGGAATTTAGTAAATCCTTCTCTCTCCCAGCAATGCATGGCTTTTAAATCCGTTGCTTGCTGGGGACTCACAAATCTTCTTTGCCAGAGTCAAGGCTGAAAAACGACTTTGTTTTCCTAGCTGATATGCCTGCCCTTCCCGGGGAGCCCAAAACCCACTGCTTCAGTAGGCGAGGAGCCTGAGAACAACAAGATTTATAGGTTATGAAAATACATCTGAACATATTTTTTAAAATATTATCCCCGTTATGAGGTGAGGGTGCTGGTGAGTTGTATCCGGCATTGTCTATTGAGTCAGGCAGTGTTAAGATGCTTTTATTCCTGAGGTTGCCCTTTGTCTGTACTGACATCTGGGACCACAACCCAGCAAACGGGGAGCTCATGGCAAAGATTAACCAGAGAAGGGGTGGGGATGTGAGAGAGAGAGAGAGAGAAGTCTCCTCAATGCCCAGAAATATCTAGAACTACAAAAAAGCACCTAGGCTGTGGTTTCTGGATCTAGCCAACAGTGTCAAAAGGTTTCCACCCTAGTTCTCTGCCTCTGCAAAGTTAGCTTGGAGAAGGCCATCCAGGTGTGTTTAGGGCCACGAGGGCAGCACGAGTGTCCTGCCAGCCCTGCTGCATGGACAGAGCTCAGGTGCTGACGGCTGACACTTCTGACATGAGCTTCTCCTCATGGAAGGATGAGCACGGACCGGGCAAGATTGTCATTCAAGAGGCTCAGGGAAACAGAACTTTTCAGCATTAGAAGTCCATTGAGAACATTAAATGTTAAGAGGAAAAGAAGAAAGTGAAAACTCTTCTGGGTTTATAAGACCAAGAACTGTATTTTTTTAAACACACATACTTGAAGCCCTTGAGTATAGAAAGCTGGGAAATAGCAAGGAGCATTTGACATTTTGCTTCATTTACTATTTGTTATTTAAATGATTTGGGGTGTTTATACCTAAAGACTGTGGAATAATGTAACTGTTCCTGAGATCATTGATTTTCTTCAAAATAAATGAAGTTACGTGATTTTTTTTCAGCAGTACCACATGTAATAGGAAACTTCGCAATGGATTGACTTTGATAATAAAGGTATTTTGATGGTGTTGGGTGCCCAGAATATCATTTTACAATGATGCGCAGCAGCTCTACCTTCTCTGAGTATTTCTGTAAAATATTACCAATGTCTGGTGGCACTGCATTGGTGGAAATGCAGTGTCTTCCAGAAAGGATTTGGCGTTTGCGAGGCCCTAAACCAGAGGGGGTTAAACTGGGCAAAACTGCTATAGTCCCTTTCAACAAAACAAAAGCCCAGGAGGTCTGCAAATGTAACCTGCAGCCTCCCTGTAGGGCCTCTGCTTCGCTGCCAGCAGCGCATCGCCACAGAGAAGCACCGTCAGCCAGTTTCTTTGATTCTCGGAATTTAGAGAGCTGAAACGAAGACATTCTTCATCTGCTACATATCCAAAGGTGGGCTCTTTCTGCCTTTTTTCTTTTTTTGTTATGTTTTGGGTGGTTTTCTTGGGAGTTCCTCAATAAGGAGAAGACATTTCTGGCGTACTTGGTTCTGCAGCTTTCGCCAGCCTGGTGTGATGGTAAGTGAACTCCTGGGTGACAAAACCAGCCGTCTGTGAACAGGGTGGATGTGGAGCCAGCCAGCTGGGCCGTGGACTGGGACGTGCAGGGACCTTGGTGGGGCGGCCCTATTTGTCCCCACTGCTCCCTCCCTACCCGTAACCCCTTCCCTGCTGCCATTCCCATTCCCAAGGGAAAGCTGTACCTTCAGGGCGCCAGGCTGTGGGAACTTCCTCCTGGTGCAGTAAAGTCCCAGGATCTTGGGCTGGATGGATGCTGGCGGGGACCGGCCCTGCTGATTTGTGGCCCCTCCACGCTCTTCTCTGCCATCTCCTTCCCTTCTGGAAGTTTCTTCCGTGTTAAGCAGGCCCTTGAGACGTTGCTACCACGGTCACGTGTTGCTTCTGCCTCCCAGCCACTCTTCCCCTAGTCCTGGGAGAGCCACTCTGTGACTCTGAGTCCCCCCTGATTGGGGTCAGAGCATGTGCCCTACCTAATCCTGGCACCAGAGACGCTCACTGCTCTGGCTGCATGGTCACATGGGCGATCCACTGTCACAAGCCTTCAGTCCCATTAAATCTTTTGTTCCCCCCCCCCCTTGCCCCTGGTGTTGCTTTCAGCCCACCCCTCTCTTTCCTCCCCCTTCCTTGGGATCTCTGCGTGAGGCAGGGGCGCTGTCAGCAGCAGAGCCGTTTCTGCCCGGGAAGCCTAATTAATCAGTCCACCAATTAGTGGCAAAAAGCCAACCCCGTATTGTAGGTTTAGTTTATGTGTTTTCTTCTTATGAGACCACAACTGGAAAAATCAGAGGCCTTCTGATCTGGAGTCCCCAAATGACAGAAACCTTTCCAGAGGGCTCTGGGCAACGTGACTCATGTTTCTGCTGGCTGCCTCGCTCCCACGGCCCTTCATGTTCCCTTCAAAAGCACCGCCTCTCCAGCCTGGAGATGAACTTTCTAGTCGTCTTTGATGAGGACAATTCTGACCTATAGGCCATCACCCGTTTTGTTCCGTAGAAGGTTTCCAAGAGAGGCGCCCACTGCGAGGTTGGTTAGCCACCTTTGTTACAAACGCCGGTCTTGGTCTTGGGGGCATCCCTGGGCGAGTGACCTGGTCCCTGGTTCCACTCAATCGTGCAACCCGCGAGGGAGCCCGAGGGGCCCTCTGTACTACTGAGGAGCCACCGCCATGTCAGCCAGGACTGGGGCCCCGCAGATGGCAGGAAATACTACGCAGAGGCCAGGCTGCGGGAAGGAGAAGCTGAAGCCTGGCTCCGTCCGCGGCTTTGCGGGGACTGTCCCTGTGGGGTCCCATGGCACCCCTTCATCCCAGGGAAGTTTTCAAGCCTGATCCAAGCAAGGCCAGGCAGTGCCCGCTTGCCTGCAAGAGGCCCCATCTGAGCTATGTGTTCGCTTTGCTTAAAGGTGCTTTGTGGACACACATGTTTCAATGGCTGCAGGAAGTTTGGTGAGGGAGATGGCAATCTCTTCAACACGTATCCCGACGAAGTGCCAGGGCCGCAGGGTGGTGGGCAGCCCAATCGCCACAACGAAAGCCAAGAGCAAGTAGCCAGCTAGCTGGGGTTTGTTTCCAACAAAATGAAAACACAGATTTCTTTCCCCCCCGCGAATTGTCGGAGCTGGGTAAAGGTTATTTCTGGAATCCCACAGAAAGAAAGAATCAAGGTGTTGGACTTTTAGAAATCACCTAATAATCATTTAATGCAGTGTGTTGTTGATGAATTACTCCCAAAGTTTTCTGCTAAGGGATCAGCTTGGGAAGAATAAAAGAGCTTTTCTGAATAACTTTGACCAGATGTTTCTCTCTGGGGATGACCATATCTGGGCTGGGTAAGTTGAATGTCAGAAGCTGATTTGATGGGTGGGTTCCACAGGGAGAGAAACCAAGTTATTGCAACTTTATATGCATTCAGATGAAAGTAGGTAATAATAATGGCTTACTGTAAAATGAAAACAACACTAATGATTGTATTCATTAGCAAAATGATATTTGCTGGACTATAGAATTAGCAGTTATCGAATTGCAGGCAATAATAGGAATGTGAAATTAATTTCCTTGAAGGAATTGAAGAATGATTTATTTACAGTGACTATCCATTCTCTGTGAAACTTCACTGACTCCATTAAAAAAAAAAATAACAGCTGTATCCTTCTTAGAATGTGCAACTCAAAACTAACAGTTCAAAATCCCATTATTTTATGTTTCTGTTAAAGCTTACTTTAAAAAATATCTCCACCACAGTGCCAATTCATATGAGAACATTTTGCAAAAATGTGAGAAATGACAGTTTAGGTTCTGTAACTTTATTTTGCTTTGATTTTGGTCAAATAGCAGAATGTCGTCATTTTTATGTTGCTGAGGTATAATTGACAGAAAGCAAGCAAGACCTAAATGTAGTGCAATGGATTTTTCTCTGTGGCTACACGTGCATAACCGCGACCCCGATCAAGACACAGAATGTTCTAGCACCCAAGAAAGTTCCCACCCCTTCTAGTAGATACCTACACACCAAGGAACCACTATTCTGACTTCCAACAGCATAGACTCATTTGCCTGAGTGTAGGTTTCATATAAATGCAGTTATACCGTGTATATCATTTTGTTTCCAGCTCCCTTCCCTCAACATTGCATTTTTGAGATTCAGACACACATTGTCATGTATCAGTAGTTGGTTAATTTTTATTGTCTAATTTCAGTCTTTACATCTTTTGTTTTGACTCGATATATGGTTGACTCTAATTGCCATTGAGAAATTTACAGTGACCCGGTTCATCTCTGATAAGATCTGAGTTTTGTGGCAGAAGGAGCAGAGGACAGAAACTTAGGAGACGTCACCCGTCTGGGGGGCCTGGGGTGAGTCACTTAGCTGCTCTGACCTTGGACCCCTATCTATGAACAGTCATCAAGGATGCCAGTCCAACAGCTCTGCAAGGTCCAGAGGCAGACAAACTATGAAGGGACCCTGGGGACACCCGGAGACACTCTGAGGGCACACTATCAGGCAGCATGTCACCCCGGGCCCTCTGGTTTCTAAGCTCTACAATTGTGTTGTGCACTGTATTTGCCATTGATTTTTAAAAATCAGTTCTGAGCTCTGGTTGCAAAATCTAACTTCCATTTCTTGCTACAAACACATGATTTTCAGCCTCCTAATTTTGACACGCCACACATACACACAGAGAGACACCCCTGCCCCTTTCATTGGTGTAGTTCTCCATCTCCTCAAAGAGCTTATTATTTTAGAGAAGTTCTCTTGGGGGCATGAGCTGCAACAGCCCTCTCTTCTGTATTTATTTATTAATTAGCTGGCTGAGTGGGAAATCGCACCCTTTTCTTATTCATTGTTTTTTAAGGATTTGAGCTGATTATCTAAACAAACAGTGCTCTTAAAATTTTCCCTCAAGTAGAATTGCTAATCCCACCTTATATTTTTGTTAAAATAAGATAAGATCCATTTCCCCCTGAATAGTCTCTGTTGTTCATTTCACCTTTTCAAGGACTGGCCGAGTCTGGGCATGGATTAAAAACCCAAGTCCGATCTCATACCACCAAGTGTCCCAGAGGAAAAATGTAAGAAAAAAGCCTATTTGCTCCATGGTGAATAGGTGCTCACAGCTTTAAAGAACGGTCCTTCAAGTATTAGATGCATTCCAAGACTGCTTTTGAAACAGAAAACGCGATGAAAAGTCTACCTGGCCAGTTCAAAATCTCGAAGACGAAATGACATGAACAGGAGTCCCCTGAAGTTTCCTCCCGGTGTGGAAGGTGTCGCAGGGATGAAGTGCTGCACCTACCATCAAAATAAGGCAAATGCCACACTCGATACAGGACCTTCCCCAATTCAAGGTCATAATAAAAGTTACAGGAGGAAGAGGTTACCCTTCAAAATGAGATCATTTGTGTTTGTTACAAAAGTAAGTGCAGTTCTGCCTTCATGAGCATTTGGAAGATTTCTCTTGAAATGCATCCCTTGTTAAAGCTCCGAGTACAGATGACACCCAGGAGCCAACAGGTGCGTGGCACTGGGTGATGGGAGACACAGTCAAGGGGGCAGCTTAGGCAGAAGCCAAGGTGTGTGGTCCCCCCAGAGCAGGGGGACCTGACAAAGTAGGGAGCAGGTGTGGCGCCACCTCCTTTCACCTGCCCTGTGGCCCTGCAGGCGAGGCAGAACCCAGGTGAGGCCCCGTCTGCCATTGCTCCTTCCCGCCTCCGGAGGGCTCTTCCTTAGGGTGGGTTTTGCCTCCTAAAGTCTGTATCACACAAGTAACCAGGAAAGACAGAGGGGTTTGGGTGCCCCAGGACCTATGAATGCCACTTTATTTGGAGGCAGGGTCTTTGTAGATATGATTAAATAAGGGTCTGGAAATCATCCTGGATCTAGAGTGGGCCCTGAATACAATGACAAATGTCCTCATGAGAGAAAGGAGATGGGGATTTGGGACCCAGAGACACAGGATGGAAGCAAAGATTAGAGTTATACAGCTACGAACCAAGCAACACCAAGGATGACCGGAAGCCATCAAAAGCGAAGCACGGAAATGATTCTCCCTCTGAAGGAACCAACCCTGATCTCAGACTTCTAGCCTCTAGAACTACAAGAGAATACATTTCTATTGTCTTAAGCCACCAAGTTCTTGGTGATTTTTTATGGCAGCCACAGGAAACTAATACACTGAGTACCCCAGACCCTGGAAGAACTGGAGTCAAATACCAGGGACCCTTGTGCAGGTGACATCAGCAAAGGGCGACCCCGCCCCAGCCGGCTCCCCGGGGCAGCGCAGGTTCTAACGCTTGGCTGGGGCTTGCTGTGCAGATTTGCACAATGAGATCAGCGCAGGGCTGGACAACAAACCAGCTGGGGAAAGGTTCTCAGTGGTTATTATCTCAGCGTGGACGTCCTACCGGCTGGTCCCGACTTTCCAAGTTCTAAGAGGGAGAGGGGTGGAATAACTTCAGGTCACCTGAGTTGATGGACGACATGCGGGGGCAGGGAACTGAGGACGCCTATTAAGGGCATCACGTTTCATGTGGACGGCATCACATTTTATCCTCACAAGAAACCTAAAAAGTCCTGTTATCCACTCCAGGTTAGAGACGAGGAAGCTGAGCTTGGACAGGGGAAATCATTGTCTAAGACCCCAGCCTCCCCGCTTGAGAAAGACAGACTGGCTGCCCAGGTAACAGCACTAAGCCCTGTGTTGCTCCACCCCCGAGACCATCAGGAAATGAAAGTCCAGGAGCTACTGTGCAGACTCCTCCTCTGGACTGATGCTCTTGGGGTTGGGCTAATTTCCACCAGCGTGGTTTGGAGTTTGCCTTCAGCCATCCATGGGCTGTGGAGGGTGAAGAGTGGTGGCCAAGCCAGTGCAGATAAAAATGCAGCTCTGGTGAAAGGGGTGTCTGATGAAGCCCCTGAGTGGCTCCTAATTGCACATAAACAAATAACTTTGCAAATCGATTTTATCTGATGCCTAGAAATGTTCCCAAAGGGCTCGAGTGGTGTAAAGGTCACAGAATTCTGCAATTAAAGAAATTCCTAAATAAAACTCCTGGATACATTAGTAAATTTCCCCAAGGGTCAGTTGGATGTGTTTTGTGTGTGACCCACCATCCACGATGTGCAACATACAGGGATGGTGGGAAACCAGCCCTGTCCCCCTACACGCAGTCAGACAGTAAGAGCACAGGTAAGTTACGACTGTTTGTGACAGTTGTTTGCCTTTCCATGTATCTACTGACCTAACCAAAACTTCTTATGCATTTCTGAGTGTAGATTTACTGAATCTAGCTTTAAGAAAAGTAGAAAAACTGCAGGACAGAAGAGAGCAGAGGCTACAGGTTAGCATCATCTTAGAACTACCTGGAGAGATTGTTTTAAATGCCCTGCCTGAACCCCAGCCTGGAATTTTGACAAAACTGGCCCAGAGGAGTATCCAGCATTGGTGATTTGACTGTGCAGAAACCACAGACCATGGACCGACATACAACTCAGATTGGGAAAGCAGACAGAGGACTTTGAGGAAAGGAAGGAAGAACTGGTGAGTGAAATGCAGTTGGCTGACCATTTTGAAACACTGAATTAAAATGATCAGTAAGGTGTAACCTGTGCCAGAGAGCACAAGGTAGAAATAGGATTTAGCTGTGAGCACAGCAAAAACATGGAGGAGGTGCCGCTGAAGACATGGAAACCAGATGTAAAAGAGCCGTCTTTTCCACAGCCTCAGGCGGGCATAGGGACAGGTGTGACAGAATTGGCTTAAACCTTCTGGAAGTTTCCACTAGTCACCCATGTTACTCCCTCAAGAGTTTAATTGCTGGACTCATTTAGCACAGTCTCCAAGATGAAAGGTGTCATTGATTGAACTTCCAAATAAATCCGTGCATTCATATTTTAGTAATGAAGATTAAAATCTGCTAAAACGACCTGATCACACTGGATATAGCCAACTCTTAGGCAACGAAATGATGAGAAACTCCTGAGGTCTGACTGAATATTGAAGCATAAAGTCCTAATAACCTGATGATCCTACCACAGGTCCAAACAGAGAGTCTGAATCCTGAGGCCTGATTTCCTTAAGAACCAAAGACATTGTCAACCCCCAACCAAGACAGAGGGTCAGAAGAGGTGGCCCGAGAGCCTCTCTCAGATGTGGTGAGGTCTGACTCTTCTGCACTCTGCAGGCCTGAGTCCGCAGGCCTGAGTCCACAGGCCCAGAGGCCTCCTGGCCAGAACACGTGGCCTCCCGGTGCCCGGGCTCTGCTACCCTCCCATCCTTCCAGCTACCCCCATGCACCATCTTAGAAGCTGTCTTTGGAAACCAATTTCTGAGGCTCCCCGTCATCAACCTGTGTTCCTTCATCGGCCACGGCAACAGGAAAACTCATTCCAGGGAAATGAGAGCCACTGGCCTAATTTTCCACCCGCGGTCCAGCCCTGGCCTCATCCTTCCAAGGCCTGACTGGAAGGATGGATTCACTGGTGCGGGTCTGCATTTCTAGGTTAGAACTGGGAATGTGAGCAAACTACCAGAAGCTGGAAGTCTGCCTCTGATGTGCTCCCAGCCTGTCCAGAGGAAGATGTACTGGGTTTTTCACTAGAAGCCTATTTTCATGCACTATGAAATTCAAGTCAAGAGTCGGACTTCCAAGAATTAGATGCACGCCTCAGCAGCAGCAAAGTCACAGGCATTTAGTAAACTCCAGGTCAGTCCTGAAATCCTGAGGCAGACTTGCCCCCAAACAGCTGCATTCACCAGGCATCTCCACTGAGTCACAGGTGCTGGTTTTACTCTTTATTACAACATACCGAGAATAGAGGCATAAAAGCACAATCTCAGGAAGGCGTGGATCACATTGATGACTGAGAAACGGTCTTTAGTTTCTCCTGAAATGCCGAATCTCTAAATTAAAAAAGAGAAGACTTGTGTAACCTTCTCTGCCATCACAAAGTTACACAACACACTTAAAATATCATAAGATTTTAATGGAAAACGAGGCAGGAACAGTTGCAGAATTTCCCATAATTGGGAGCCCCGACGCCAGGTGCACCCACGGCCTCACCCTGGGTCTCTGTTTCCTAAGAGGCCTTTGAGGCGACCCTGTCCCTGGAACCCAATGGCTGCTGTCACTTTCCCTTTGCTCTTGTTGTCACTAACTTTGCTTAATGACCTTGTTCTCTGGGGCTTACCATTTCTCCAGCAGAGAAACCGGCCTAGCTCTTTGAGGCTGGAGTTGGGGGAATTTGCTCTCTGGCCGAGACCCCAGAGTACAGGGGGCAGAACCGCACGTGTTGTGATTGGACCAAATGTTCCATACATTTTTCTTCTAATGGATGTTCAGTATTTTAAGTGGCACATCAGTTTCTCTGGGGTACGCTTATCCAGTTCACTCCATCAGCTTCAATAAATGCCAGATTTAAAAGAAAGAAAAAAAAAAGAGGAAGAAAGAAATAGCATGCTCTTCACTGTGTGTGTGTGTGAGAGAGAGAGAGACAGACAGAGAGAGAGAGAGAATTCAAACTTCTGAATGAAAACCAAAAGGCATTAACAAGGCAGAGGGACAGAAAGCACCTATGAAGAAAGAGGTCAGGAAGGCTTTCCCTAAACGCTGACATTTAACCATGTTCAGCCAGCGGATTCTCCAGGAAGGGGCTTCTCCTCTGCTTCCTCTGTGCGCCGCCCCTCCCTTGGCTTTCCCTTCATAATTTTGGTGCCTTTTTGGTGAGCAGAATAAAGACCCCGGCCCAAGGTGTCAACATCCTATACCTTAAACCTGCCACCTTACCGGGCACAGGGGAAGGGGCGTTGCAGGTGTGACTAAGTGACCCATATTGAGATGGGGGTTCATTCTGAATGACCCAGGTGGACCCGACATAATCACAAGGGTCCTTCCCGGTGAAAGAGGCCAGAAGGTCAGAGTGAGAGATGTGAGGGCTGAAGCAGGGGATGGAGTGGCATGGGGCCACCGGCCAAGGAATGCAGGCAGTTTCTAGAAGCTGAAAAAGGCAAGGGAACAGACTCTCCTCTGAAACTTCCAGTAGGAACGCTGCCCTGCCCACACGTTGACTTCAGCCCCGTGAAACTGACTGCAAAGTTCTGATCTTCAGAACAGTAAGATGGCAAATGTGTGCTGCTTTAAGCCTGTAGAAGGTATAAGAGAAAGTTCTGGAACCACTGCTGCCCCCAGGGAACTTCCCATCTTGGCTTGGAGAAAGAAGACTTAGATGTGCGAATAAGAGACTGATTCGGGAAGAGACACAGTGAGAGAAGCCGGAACCCAGTTATAAAAACCAGAGCACACAGATGGGGATGGGGCTTTATGTCAGGGAGGCGGGATGGGCTGCAGCTCTGCTCCAGCAGCACGGGCAGGGGCCCCTCACTCCTTCACGGCTTCTGCCATCGGCATCCCGGCTGCAGCAGGTGCAGCCCACCCGTCCTCTCTCCATCCTGCTCCGGCTTGGAAGTGGCACAGCCCGCAGGGTCAGAGGCAGGTCTTGGTCCCAGAAACGTCCAAACGGGCAGACCCCAGGGTGGGACTGCCTGGGTTCCATGGACAATTCACATCTTTGAGGCGTTTCCAAAGGGAATCTCGGAGCAGGGTGGGTTTCCCCACAACCAGGGCTAAACCAGCTCTTGAGGAGCTGTCTGCCCATGTTTCCAGAAGAGACCCCGTCCCTGCCAGGAGGGCAGAAAGGAGGGGCCCGTTCACGGCTGTCATCACGCAGGGGCGGCCTTCTCGTGGTTATAAGATGTGAGTGGGGTGCCTGTCGGCTGGGATCTGCACACAGGAAGGAACAGCCAGGCCGACTCTGTCCACTAGGCAACATTTTCCAACTGAGAGCTGAAAGCGGAGGGGTGGGGAGAGGGTGAAGACAGGTTTCTGGTTGTTTCCAACACCCAGCGCGCATACAGTTGCTCTGCTTAGTTAGAGCAAGCCCCAGACACCTTGAACGACCCCGCATTTCTATATTCCACTGTGGCTTCTCTTTTCTTCCCCTAGCCTCTTAACTGTTTCCTGGTGTCTGCCTCCATAACACCTGCTCTCTCCGCTGCTTTTCTAGTGGGTGCACCTCTAACTGCCGGGCACCTCCGTGTTCTGTCTGAAGTTCAGCCACCAGCGTGGATTTAGCTTCCTGCCTTGGGACCCGCTAGAGAGTGACGGCAGGATGGCTTCACGCCTGGGCTTCAGGTAGTCTGGTTGGGAAGTCCAGGTCCACAGGACAGCATCCAGTGAACAAGGAAGGATGAGAGATGCCGAGCAAGCAGGAGGCCCCCAGGGGAGCTTGGGGTACAGAGGGGTGATGGCACTGGAAATGAAAGGGGCCTGTTTTGCCTCCAAACTGTCCCAGTTCATACTCAGAGCCAAATCACGGCCACAGGAAGTACTCATTCTCCTGCCCCAAATCAACCAAGAGTCAGGAAAGGATGGTCACACCTTGGAAATTACCTTGGGAAGGAGAGCCTGGGGTAACCACCTTTAGGGTCCGCAGCTCAGACACCCGCAGCTCTCCAGGGGCAGGAAGTCCGCAGCCATGAGCCTCAGCCTGGAGCCGCCAGTGGGCTGTCCAGGGGCACAGAGCCGTGACTGTGCAGATCGGCCACTTGCTCTGCACATGCGTCACAGAGGCTCCTTTGGCAATGATGTCAATTCCTCTCCATCAGCTTTGGCGACACTGAGAGCAAGTTTTTCAGGAGGCTGGGCCGAGTATCATGGGGCCCGCTCTGCACACCGGGCATGAGGAAGGAACATTCACCATCCATCCTTTGATGTTTTCCAAATGGCCTCCACAGCGGCTGTCAGCACGAAGAATTATTTTATTACATTTTCAGATGTAACCGGGAAATCTCGTTTGGAGCCACTGTTTGGATGTTAAAACAGCATAGACAGATTTTCCATAACTGGGGGACAAATTGATCCCAGCGAACACAGCAAGAGGAAGTGCCTTCGGCACAGGCGGGGAGGGCAGGAAGGGTGGCCGTGGCTGACCGCCGAGGGGACAGGAGCGGCCCCAACGCGATCGGGGGCCCCTCCTCCACCCAGGCGTGCAGGTGAATCTTCTACCCTGTCTGGGCCTCTCTCTCCTGTGGAATGAGAGGTCTGGGGCTGGGAACGACTTGGCTCTAGAGGCGGAATGAGGAGACGTGCAGAGAACAGCAGGCCCTTCATCTTGCTGAGTTGAGCAAAGGCCTGGGTTTCTATAGCGACAGCCAAATATTTGGATTTAAAGGCAGCCCCGTTTCGCCCTCTGAGAGGGTCTGGCCAAAGCCAGGGATGTATGGGATCATGTAAATCATGGTCTGCCTTCTCAGCTGGTCATCTGAAAGGAGCCCCCTCACCTCCTGGAACACAGCTCCGAGTGTTTGGTAGGAAAAGGCAGAGAGTGGGACTGGTGACCATGCCTCAGTGTGTGCGTGCGTGCCTGTGTGTGTGTGTGTGTGTACGTGCGCACGTGCGTGAGCCCCAGGCCCATGTGTTGAACACACCAAGGTCCATGTGTCTACATGTGTACTTGTGAGTGTACATACGTGCACCTTGCATATGTGTATGTGTGAAAGTGCCCCTGTGACAGGTGTGTGTTTCTGTGTGTTTGCATGTGTGCATTCACGTGCTGGCTCGTGCACTATGTCAGGGGAGCGTCACCCCACCCCTGGGCCCCTCTTTGCCCTCAGATGCCCCTGGAGACCATAGCCATGTCCATGCAGGCCAAGTGCTTCCTCAGTGGTCCATCCATTCTGTGTTTCCAGCCCAGCAGTGACCTCCAAAGCCACTGTGCTGCTAGGAAACCTGCCGGCCACTGGCAAGTTCCCTTTGAAGAAAAGAAAAAGAGATCCTAGTAGGAGGCCCCTCTCCACCCAGGACTAGCCCCGGTGAAGGGGCGTGTGGACCCATCAGGTCACAAGCACCTTGGTCCTCAGGGTGCCACACACACGGGGCTCAGATAGAAAAATGAGAGGGACCCAGGCTTCCATGGGGAGCCCAACGCAGAGTTTCCTCCAAGGGAAGGGATGGAGGGGGGCCTCTAGTCTCCGTGTGGAGGGGACTGGGGCTCATGGTTCGTGGAGGAAAGACCCAGCAGTTCATGGTCCCAGAGCTGGCCACCTTCCATGATTTACACCAGAGCAGTCTTTTGCCCCTTCTCTAGGAGAATTTTCTACCCCTAAATTTATCTCACTTTCTGCTTCCAAATCATAATCTCAAAGACATGATGCATATGAAACTTGATGACACTTCTTGGGCAACCATGGAGAGAAGCAGGAAGAAACATCACTGACAGTCAAGAGCACCTGGGTGGGAGCCAGCGCCCAAATGCCCACACAGCTGCCACCCCACCCGCAGGGACACCCAGCATCCTGAGCGGGCGAGAAACAGGCAATGCCGCCCACATCAGGCTGGCACCATCTCTGCCCATTGTTTACAGAGCAGGGCAAGAAGCAGGCCCCCCTGTGCTCTGTGCCCTGCACAGAAGATGCACAGGAAGGACCAGAAGCCAGGAGCCTGGCCCACGCATAATCTTGGAGTGAAGCTCCATGCAGGACGGGACAGGAGTGAAGCTACGCCCATGCCCGACCAAACAGAGAAGGACCTGAGAGACGGTTAACAAACCCCACAGCCCTAAGGACATTGCCTTACCCAACAGCTCAACACAGAACGGAGTTTAATTCTCACTTCCTTGAACCCCAGGAGAGCAGGAAACTTGCCAGCAAGGTCCTGAAGGGAAGAGGAAGGAATATATAACCCCGTAATTACCAGGAAGAGATGTGTGCACCGTAGTTTGCTAAATTCGCAATCAACTAGAAAAATCAAACGAGTCGCCCAAGGTAAAAAATCTACTCTTGAGGTATGAATTTAACTGACAAAAGTCAAATGAAAGATGAGAGCGGACAATTTAGGAGCTGGAAAGCTTAAATGTTCAAGGAGAGTTTTCTTTCTGAGGAGAATGACCACTAAGATTCAAAGTGAAGGGGAGACGAATGAAAACGTGGCCTTCGGTTTTTTCTCCTTCTTGGAAGGCAGGTCTCCATTGCAGAGCAGGAAATGAGAAAAGGTCCATATGGAATCCACGTCACGACCGCCTTCACCAAGAGAAAACGTCTCAATGAGAATCATCTTGATTCCAGCCTTGTCACTACGGCCTGAAAGCTAGACATAAATTATCAAAATATCCTTTGAACATTGGTCCATTAGAAGCTTCAAAGAGAATGTGGAATGCCACGGAAGAGTGGGAAATTACCCAAGACCGGGATGGGTGGAGTGCAGGCTGGGTCCTCGCCCCTCTAGACTTAATCATGAAATTGTGCACTTAGTGAGAGGCAAGGCCGGTCTCGCACAGATGAGAGGAAGGGGTGTTTTGTGAACATAAGATAGAGATGCAGCCCTGAACCTCCCACCAGGTCCTCCGGGTATCCAGGGCTCATCTCCAAACAGACGGAGGATATTTTCTCCTCTGCATCCCGACTCTGTTTCCAGCTGTCGGTGGAAGCCGCATCCGTGTGAATGGATGGAAGGGGAGCCCCTTGGAGGTGGGCTCGCCTCACCTGCAGCTCCAGCAAATTTACATGAAATTGATTATTGACTGATGGCCGCTCCCCAGCTGCCCATCTCCTGGCAGAGTTAATTCCTTCTCTAGGACAGAGGTACCTAAACAGACAGCAGAGCGACGAGAAAAGCGCAAGGAAATTGGCTTCTGTTCCTCCGATTTTCTGCAGCGGCTTTGGACAGCCCTCCAGGCAGCAGTGCCTCTCCGGAAAGGTGTTTGTGCCCTTGGGGTGAGTCTGGGGGGTCTGCGGGTGAGGTGAGAGGCTTGGAAGCAGGAAGCAGAGTTGGCCTGGCAGCTTCTCCGAAGGAGAGGGAGCTGGGATCAAGAGGCCGGATTGAAAATGTACAGAAATTGTGGATTACTTCGCATAAGATGCTCGCCTCTGGTTTTTCCCTCTTTGCCACTGGCGATGGGGGACAACTGGCGTGGGTTCTGCTTGGCTGTCTGTGGCCACAGATACACTGGACTAAAACGCAGGGCAAACAGCAGGGAGACATGCAGCTTTGTGACCCGAGGGGCAGTGGTTGAACCTGGGAAGAAGCCAGATCCATGACACGAGGCCCCCCTCGCCTCCTGTGTCCCCCTCACCCGTTCCCCACCCAGCAAGCCAAGTTATTGACCCAAGTCAGAAATTCTGGCTGATGTGGTGAAAAATCCTGATATGCGTGCAGATGTGCAGGGGTACTTCCAAATGGTGAGTCCAATTCCTAATTTGACGGGGGATAAAGGAAGCAGAGCAGAGGCTGGAGGCAAAGTCTCCAGACTCTCAATCCATCAGTGCCCACCAGCTACCGCGGATCCCAGAACACAACGAAGAATGTGAATTGAACACTCACACATTCGGATGCAAATCATCATCGTCATCATTGTTATTATTATTACCGACATGTAGATTGTCTTTTCCTGGTTTCATGGAGTATAGTTTAGAATAAAAAAATAAATGATACATACATAAGTTGTATGTATTGACTAGCTTCCAGCATTAGTGAATAAGGGAAAGTTAAGACTATTAAGTCTTCTAGTTAATACTGTAAGTTACTACAGCTGTCAGTTACAGATGTTTATAATAGCATCATTTATAATAGTGAAAAGTCAGAAATCATTTACAGTCTTTAATCCGGGAGACTTTTGTTATGTCTGTTAAATGGAACACTATACAGCCATTAACAACTATGCTTTCAAAATCATTTTAATGTTTTTAATACAATTGTGTTTATAATATAACAGTGAGATTAAAATGTATTTACTGTGTGTGTAGCGTAATCCCAATTCTGTTATGTAGGTAGATAACAAAGTTGTTTGTTTACGTGCATGTGTGTTTTCTTCATCACAATCTTTGTATATTTCTCAAATTTCTATGATAATCATGTATTGTTTATGAAGAATAATGTATCTTTCAAAGTGCCATGACTTTTTTAGAATTTTTGTTTAAATTATGAAATATTTCAAACAGAAAAGAAAACAGAAAATAAATATGTCGACATATTCATCTCTCAAGTTTAACTTGGATTATCATATTTAACCACATTTAACACATTTAACATATTTGTATTGAGACATTTTTGAAATAACTTGTTACAGCTCCAACTGCAGCCACACCCCAGCACAATCATTACTCTGAATTGGGAGTCATTCTCACATGTGTTTTTCTTTTACTACATATTTATTTTCCCATAAATGATGTGTACTCCGGATGAGTCTTTTAAAAATTTACATAAACATTATCGTTTGTGATTTTAAAAGTCATTAAAATATTTTAACTTGACTTTGTGATTTTTTTGTCCACGCAGAGGCGTGTGGATCTGGTTCATTAATTTTTTTTTTTTTTGTGGTATGCGGGCCTCTCACTGTTGTGGCCTCTCCCTCTGCGGAGCACAGGATCCGGATGCACAGGCTCAGCAGCCACGGCTCACGGGCCCAGCCGCTCCGCGGCATGTGGGATCTTCCCAGACCGGGACACGAACCCGTGTCCCCTGCATCGGCAGGCGGACTCTCAACCACTGCGCCACCAGGGAAGCCCTGGTTCATTAATTTTTAACTCATGTATGAGGTACTCCTTTGTATGAACAAACTCTGATTCGCTTATTTGATCCTTGTTGGAGAGCCAGACTGTAATTCAGTACTTTTTTTGCTGATATAGACGGTGCTAGAAAGCACATCTTTTTAGATGTCCCTTTGGACATGAGATGAGATTTCTTTAGAAAGATGCCTGGAAGCAGAATGGCTGGGATGGAGGGTGTGAATGCCTTCAATTTCCCCAGGTTTTACAAAATTACCCTCTAAAGGGTATGCAACAATTTACCGTCAGTGGTCGGCAGAATAATGGCACCCCAAAGATGTCCATGTTTAATCCCCAAAACCTGTGACAATGTTATGTTACAAGGAGGAACTAAGTTTGCAGAAGGAATTAAGTTTGCTAAACTGCTGATTTTAAAATAAGGAGGTGCTCCTGGATTACCCAGGTGGGCCCAGTGTAGTCACAAGGGTCCCTTAACTATGGTAGACAGAGGCAGGTCGGTCAGTGGTAAAGTGATGCTGGCTTTGAAGATGGAGGAATGTACCAGGAGCTGAGGGATGTGGGCAGCATGCAGAGGCTGGAAAAGGCAAGGAAGCAGATTCTCTCCTAGAGCTTCTAGAAGAAACACAACCCTGCTAACACTTTGATGTAGCCCCTGTGAGACCCATTTCAGGCTTCTGATCCCCAGAACTATCAGGTAATAAATTCATTCTGCTTTAAGCCCCTAAGTTTGTGATGACTGATCACAGCAGCCGTAGGAAACTAACACACACTTCCATCAGCAATGTTTGCATCCTTGTTTCCCCACATCCTTACAAACACTAAGTGATACCCAACTTGCCAATATACTTCTATTTAATGGGTAGGAAATTATCTCACTGTGGTTTTACTTTGTATTCCTCCGGAGACTAAGCAGTTGAGCTGTTCTCCTAGGATGTTAATAATTATTATTGCCTTTTCTGCAATTTCCCAGTTTATATACTTTGCCCATTTTTCTATTGGATGGTTTGTCTTTTTCCTATGTATTTGTAGGATTTCTTAAAATATTCTGGAAGCTGATCCTTTAGAAATTATATAAATTGTTGTATTAGTTTCCTAGGGCTGCCTTAATAAAGCAACACAACCTGGATGGCTTAGAAAAACGGACAATGATACTAACAGTTCTGCGGGATAGAGTCTGAAATCAGGGTGTCTGCAGGGCCGTGCTCTTTCAGTGCTTCCGGCGGGAGCATCCTTCCTGCCTCTTCCAGCTCCTGGGGGCTCCAGGTGTTCCTCGGCTTGTGGCAGCATCACTCCAATCTCTGCCTCTGTCTTCTCACAGACTTCTCCCTGTGTATCTGTGTCTGTGCTCACTTTTCTTTCTTCTTAAAGGACACCAGTCATTTTGGATTAGAGCCCCACCCTTCCCTAGCATGACAACAATTTAATTTAATTAATTATATCTGCAACTACCTGTCTCCAAATAAAGTCACTTTCTGATGTACTAGGGGTCAGGATTTCAACAGATCTTTCTTGGAGGTGACAAAATTTAACACAAGACACTGTAAATGTCTTCTACCAAATTACAGCTTATCTTTTACATTTGTTAATGAAATCTTTTGTCAAATGGAAATATTTCATTTTAATGCACCCATATTTATCTATTATCGTTCATTGTTAGGGCTTTTTGTATCTTTTTATGAAATACTTTTCTATCCAGATGTCATAAAAGAGTTTGTCAATAACTATTAAAAAAAAAAAAAACAGTAGCCACAAATATTCCTCACATCACTCAAAAAATGACAAAGGTCCAGACGGTTTTACTTCTATAGTTCTTAGATTTTTTAAGAACAGGTAATTCATATCTTACGCAAACGATTCTGGGAAATAGAAATAGAAAGAAAGCTCTGCAACTCATTCATGAGTTTCGAATAACCTTGGAACCACATTAGCAGAACAACACTTGAAGAGGAGAAAATTGAGCTGCCTTTTATTAACACAGACTCGAGATCCTAAGTATAGTATTAACCGGTGAATATTATATTGTATTAAAAAAACATGTCTTGACAAAGTAAGGTTTATCCCAGAAACATGAGGATGATTTAGTTTGATCAAATTCACCTCACAAACAAATTACAGAAGAATATATATATGTGTGTGTATATGTGTATATACATATTCATCTCACTAGAAACAGAATATAAAATTCAATAAAATCCCACAGCCATTCCAGATTCAAAAATACAAACATAATAAATTAAGAACTGAATAGCAAATAGTCAACCAAAATCCTATAGCAAAATTAATACTTGACCCTGAGATGTTACTCTGCAATCTTGTCTTGGCATTGACTTGATAGAGAATGTGTCATTTGTAGTTCCAATTCAACACCCTAAAGGAGGTTAAGTGGTTTGTCCAGTTTCTTTATCAATAAAATAGAAAGAACTGTAATTTCCTCCTCCTGCAGTTTACATGGATAAGGTCCACATTACCATGGGCAGGACACAGGTTCTGTCTTGCCACCGCTGGGTTCTGGTACTGAGAACAGTGCCAGGTACAGAGCAGGTGCTAAGTTCAAACATATGGCTGGAGAATTTAGTTCCTTCCATCGATGGTGAGACTGGTGATATTAATTTGTTCATTGTGCACTGATTGAGTGCCCCCTCTGGGCTAGACAATGTACCAGGCACTGGGACACTTTAGTTCTTCATAAACTTTCTACCGCTACTAAAACAAATAAGAGCCGTATCATATTGTTCTAAACGTATCAATGCAATAGAGAGATGAAAGACAAAAGGCGGAAAGGAAGAGGTAAGAGGTCATCTGCAAATTATGATTATATTCCTGAAAGAGCAACGAAAAGCAACTGTTAAAACCAGTAGAAGCGGTAAGAGAATTTAGTTCAGAACTAGTGGAAATGGACATGTGAAAAGAGCATCTTCCCTATATGTGAAGAATAATCAGATAGGAAATCAAATGAGGGGAAAATCATACTCCTTAACATTAGCAAGAAAGTTAACAACAACAAAAGGAAACTTCAACTGAGAGACATGAGAAAGGTCTTGAATAAATTCAAACATACACTTTGTACTTTGCTAGAACAATTCAATATCATAAGGATGTCAGTTCTCTCCAACAATCTATAAATGCATTGCAATCCCAGTCAAGACACCGATGAGGTTTTTGAGGGAAAGTTGGTGAATTATCCCAATGTTCATTTAAAAACATCAAAATACAAGAAGAGTATGAGAAATTCTCAAAAAATAAACCATTTTCTGCATACTAACCTTCACAGATAGTAATTATGCATTTGAAAACTGCAAAACAGTAAAGCGGGTACTGACTGAGAAATAGGCAGTGAAATCAGGAGGAGAGATTTTAAAAGGCCAAGGGTAAGCAAACTACATCTGGGAATTTTAAATGTGATAAAGGTGGCATTTCAAATCCATAAGGAAAAGATCAAAGATCAGACATTTGGAATTCCTACCTCTCCTTTTTCACCAAAATTATTTCCAGATAAATCACAGATTTAAATGTAGTAATGAAAGTATAAACCTATTAGAAGAAAAAAATTGAGAGCATTTCATATTATTATCTTGAGGTGGGCAAAGTCTTCCTCGCAAAACACAAGATCCAGAAGCCAAAAAGGACAAGTTCAACCCAGTTAACCACATGTTTAATAATATACATTTTCAAACATTGTATCATAAATCAAGTAAAAAAAAAAATCTGAAGAAAAGATATCTAATTAAGAAATATTTTGTAATGTGAATGGTAAAGTTCTATTTAAATTATCAGAAAAAAGGGAGGGTAATTCATTAGAAAAACGAGGATAGGCTACAAATAGAAAGGTAA
This sequence comes from Lipotes vexillifer, assembly GCF_000442215.2. Lineage (NCBI taxonomy): Eukaryota > Metazoa > Chordata > Mammalia > Artiodactyla > Lipotidae > Lipotes > Lipotes vexillifer. Next base: position 1,329,158 of record NW_006777568.1, read on the forward strand.
ATAAATACACATGGCCAGCAAAATCTGACAACACTCAATTTATAATTAAAGAAACGCAATCGAAACTGTATTTAGAGGACAATTGTTACCTATCGAGGCCAGGGGCTGAGAACTAGACTCTCTCCAGTGGCCTCACTGATAGGGTTATAAGGATATGGAATCATAAAGTAGGATTATTATTATTATTATTATTCTCAAATGAAATTAACCCATCCATTCCATTTCAGGGAATTTATTCTACAGATAAAGTTCACAAAGACATATAGACATGGATGTTCAAGGCAACAAAATTAGAAAATCCTGAATGCTGAATGCTTTATGGTAAATTATCCACTCTCTTCTATGGTGCCTTTAAAAAGCTGGGTTAGCTGGCATGCAAAGATACCCATGTCAGATAAAAATTCAAGTTTATAGTGATATTCTGGTTTGATCATATGCTTTTATTTCTCCAAAAACAATCTGTGTGTGTGTGTGTGTGTGTGTGTGCGTGTGTAAGAGTATGAGTGTGCATGTGTAAGAAAATAAAATTTCTGGGAGTTCACTCACGAAACAAAATAATGAACAATGATTAAATGTACAGAGGGGGACCGGAGCTATCAAGACAGAAAGAGTCTTTTTTAATTTTTTTTTTGGGGGGTTCACGTTGACTTTTAACCAGGTCCATGTATTACTTTTATCATATAAAATAGTAATGAAGCAATTCTAAAACTAGAAGACAGAATTTTAAAAGATAGATTTATAAAAGCATTGAAGAGAAAATGATCTTGGGGATGCCATGTCTCTAATTAAAAGCACACTTTTGCTCCTAACCCTTTAGCGTTTCCTGTTCAGCTCTGATTCTTACTTTCAAATGTCTTTCTTTATCTCTCTGTACCTTGAAGTGGACATTCTGCATGCTTCCTTCTGAGCACCCTGCAATAGATTATATTCCACTTCCTGATTCTCTTGAGATAGAGACCCCATCCACAGAACGGAAAGCGGCCAGGCAAGGAGGCCTCAGCCAGGACGGTAAACCATGGCTCTGCCCTCCAGCCTCCTTGCCTTCGTGAGCTTATCAGTGTTTCCAGATATGCACTGTCTCTGGGAAACGTCTGGTCTCACCTTACCGTTGCTGCCCTCAGTTTATTGACATTAACCCACAGCTGGTGCTGGCTTACCCCAAACTCAGACAAATATGTGCAGACAGACAGACAGAGAGACAGAAACAGAGCTCTTGAATGAATTTACCCAAGAATTCTCAATTAGAAAATCTAGAAAGACGCTAAGTTTAGGTCAGCATACATATAAGTTTTGTGTTTTATGCTTTACTATTGTTTTCATTTTGAATTTTATATCCTGATCTTCTCAAAATTGAGCATCAGTGGTTTTCATCAGGCTTGGCCACAATGTGGAAGAGGTTGTCACCTAGGAAGACCATTTGCTCCTGCATGTTTCTGTTTGTTATGAAGTCCTTCTAAAAAGTACACCCAAAAGTCAATTTTCATTCTGACTCTTCTGCAAAGTGATTCTGCAGCTATACCTCCATGAGCAGTTTGTCTCGCTTTAGCTTCAGGATATTTACGTGTGGTTATGAACATACAAATAATCCAGAGCTCACTATCCAAGAATCCCATCACTAATTACATTCAGGTAATAGCACATTGATAGACATTGGAGGTCAAATAAAACTTACTCTCCAGATAATAAAGTGTTGATGGATTTCTGACTATTTATGATTATAATTATTTTTCCCCACAAAACCAAAGAATCTTTGCACATCTTCTTTATTAGGATAAAGGTAAATAGACGTGGGTTTAATTCGAAATGCATACAGAATAATTATCTTTAACATCATTATCAAAACTATGGGACTTGAGTTCTCCAGTGTCATTCTTACCTATCCCACAAGGACTTTGCAGTTGCCAAACATTGCATTTTCTCTGCACTGAGCAATGGGAAAGTACCTCTAAAGCTGCATTTTTCTTTGTTTCCTCTTCACGACTATTGCAAGGATTTTATCATCTTTCCTCATTTAGTACAAAAAAAGGACGTAGAGTGGGAAAGATCAAGCATTCTAAATGTTAACATAAATGTCAAGGTGAAAAGAATGGCAAACCCTAAAACAACTCCCTGATAAAGCCCGGGAAGACTCTTATTTTATTTCAATGACAACCTCTATTTCCAACCCAAGTTTCAAGCCATAAACAATTGATGCCATCTTAAATACAAAGTCGCTTAACCACATTGCCAGAGAATAAACCATTCACAACATTTAATTTGACCTCTAAACCTGAACAGCCTTCCTAAAGTTTCAGTTTAAGGATAGAATGCTGTGTTGCCCCTGTCAAGGACAGACACATAGTAAAAGGCATTTTTAATTGATTCTTCATTCCTTTTTTTATTATTATTTCAGAGGCTCCAGGAAGAGCAAGGAATCAGGTGATGTGTAAGAGAGAAGAAAGGGAAGCAGCTATGAAGACACAATTATATATTCACACTCTGCCTGAGTCTTCAAATATGCAGTTGAAAAGTGATGAACTCCTTTAAAATTTTTTATATTTCTCAAAATCTAAATGTTTGACATCCTGTAGTAAAAGATGTCTGGGTGCTTAGAGGATTTGTTTCCTTCAGATCTTTGAAGCTGTGTTGACATCACAACAATTTGAAGCACAGGGATGTACCTGAAGAGATGTGAAGTGAGCCAGCCTCTGAATGGGGTGTTCAAATTCATAGAACATGTCTCACTTACACTGAGAATTGAACACAGCCCATATTCAACTTTATTCTTTTATGTTTTTGAATTAAAATATACACACATTCACCTATAACATTGTATATAGTAAAATAGAGAAGGAAGTGAATAAATATTACAGTAGTAAAATAAATAAGGAAGTAAATAAATATTTTACATTGGTATAGTTTCAAATGATGGAAAAACTCAAAATTAGAATAATTCTTTCTTCCCCTACCTTACCCCCATTCTCCAGAAGTAGCCACTTTTAATAGTTTCAGTGGTTTTGGTTCTTCTGGAAGTTACCACTATGTTTATATAATGTAGTTGTACTCTTGTTTCCAGATTTACCCATTATCGTATAGTATCTACTGACTTCACTTTATGTAAAATTATAAATTGAACTTACTTCCATTATTTCCACCTTCCCTTCCTTTCTACCTTCCACTGGCTCTTTTAGAGGATACATTTATAACTTTAATAATATATCTAGGGCCTCCCTGGTGGCGCAGTGGTTGAGAGTCCGCCTGCCAATGCAGGGGACACGGGTTCGTGCCCCAGTCCGGGAAGATCCCACATGCCGCGGAGCGGCTGGGCCCACAGGCTCCGCAACGGGAGAGGCCACAACAGTGAGAGGCCCGCGTACAGCAAAAAAAAAAAAAAGAAAAAGAAAAAAACTGTCAACAAAGTGAGTATAGAAGGAATACAACAGTGAGAGGCCCGCGTACAGCAAAAAAAAAAAAAAAAGAAAAAAAGAAAAAAAAAAAATATCTAAATCTTGAAAGCTTAACTTTAGATACTATCTATCGAACTCTATTGCCAGGAAAATCAGGAAATTAGAATATAATCACTTTTTTCTCTTTCTCTTTATCCTAACCTCTGAATTTTGTTAAATTATTTTGTACACATTGTCAATATTTTCAGTAATTACACTCTGTCCTGTAACTATAATTGCCATTCATGATTTATCTATAATTATATTTGTCAAACTTTAGTGTGCATAAAATAACTTAAGAAACTTATTAGAAGATATTGAAGCCAATTTACTGCCAGCCATATTGAAGTGACTGGTACCAAACTAATCTTACAGCCATAAACAGCCATAAGCCTGGACAAAAAATATATGAGGCAATTGTTTTGAGGCACTGAACAAGTGACCACACCAGACCAGGATCTCTGAGAGATGGGAAATTCATGAAGTGATCTCCACAGCTTCCCTGGTATGCTTCCAAGGCACAATTGTCAACCATGGTGCAGAGGGTAGCAATCCCAATGAGCTTAGGGACAGACATCAGAGTGCAGGCAAAATGGCTCAAATCTGTACAGCAGAGGATGGTAGAAGACAGGAAGAAGGGCTGCAAAGATAGAACTCCAGAATCTATGCTGGAAACCCTTGCAAGTCTGAGGCTGAGGGCTGGGCTGTACATTTGTAGGGCGAGACTATCTGAAGCTTACCAGGTAGCAAATGAAACAGGACTGAACATAGCACAGAGACATGAGAGGTCAAGCAGTGAGGGGAGAAAGTCAGTACCAGGAACATTGGAGCTTCGGTCCTGCCAGAGTGGAGAGACCTCATAGACACCTCTTTGATGCCACAAGCATGCAACTGAGCCACTACAAAGACCTCTCCCTGGGAGTAAAGACTACACCCTAGAGTGAGAGCTATTCTAGATTCACTCCAACAAAGTGTAAAACCAAACCCAGCCATCATCTGCAGGAAGACAGTATTTGGATATTGAATTCTAACAAGTTGGACCAGCTCAGCACACACTTTAGGTTGTCCACAGCCCTGCACAAGCCAAGCATAAAACCAAACATACACAAGTCAACATGATTAACACGTAATTGAACTGCCTGCTAGAACAAGAGTCAATTCTCTCCAGGGATAGATAAGGGAATCCAGAGTTGCTATAACAGATAATTTCCAATGCCCAGTGTTCAATCAGGAAGCAATAGATATATAAATAAATAGGAAATTTTGAATCCAGTCAATAGAAACCAAACTTGAGATGGCCTAGATGTTAATTTTAGGGGACAAAGTCTTTAAAGCAGCTAGTATAAGTATGTTCAAAGAATCAAATGAAAAGAAAAGTCAAGTAATTAAAGAAAAATATGGTCTTCATGATGGAACAGATAAGAACTCTAAGAAGATTGGTAGAAACTACAAAAAGGATCCAAAAGGAAATTCTAGACCTGAAAAGTAAACATTAAAATTAAAAACTCACTGGCTGGACCTCACAGCGTATTAGGGATAGCAGAGGAAGACAGAGTCAGTGAGTGTACAGTCAAATCAATAGAAATTATCCAATATGAAGACCAGAAAGAGAAAATTTATTAAAGAAAAATAATAAGACTCTTGGAGATCTGTAGGACAATATCAGATGTCCCTGGTAAACTAGAAAAAGAAAGTAAGATTGGGGCAGAAAAAATTATTTGGAGAAATCATGACTAGAAGTGTGAGAAATTTTATGAAAAAACATTGATTTACAGATTTAAGAAGTTAAGTGAACCTCAAGCATCAAAATATAGAGAAAAATACAACTAGACAAATTATAGTTATACTGCTGAAAATAAAAACAAACAAACAAAAAGTATTGAAAGCAGCCAGAGGAAAAAAGATAGATTATATACAGGAGAACAGGGATAATAAAAATTGCTGATTTCTCACAAGAAACAATAGAGGCTAAAAGACAATGAGATAAAATGGTTTCAAGAACTGAGGGGAAAACCTCAACTTTGTCCATTGAAAATATATTTCAAAACTGTAAATAAAATGGAGATGTTTTCTGATAAACAAAAGCTGAGAGATCTCCTTAGCAGCAATCTTTCCTACAACAAATGCTAAAGGATCTTCATTAGGCTAACGGAACCATATGGGAAGTTGGATCTGTAGGAAAGAAACAAGAAGACCAAAAATGGTAAATAAATGAGTAAACATTTAAGAATTGAGCTTTCTTACTTCTTGAAATTTACTTAAAACTAAACATTTAAAGCCAAAATAAAAACATTGTAAGATGAAGTTTACAATGTGTGTATAAATAAAAGGTATGACAGCAATTTCACAAAGTATGAGGATAGAATAGAATTGTAGTATTGTGTGGTTGTTACGTTTTTAAACTGTAAACTATGAAGTTTGTAGCAGGGAGCGGGAAGTGTGAGGTGTCTAATGGAAAGATAAAAGTGTGAAGTAAGGGGCTTCCCTGGTGGCGCCGTGGTTGAGAGTTCGCCTGCCAATGCAGGGGACATGGGTTCGTGCCCCGGTCCGGGAAGATCCCACACGCCTCGGAGAGGCTGGGCCCGTGAGCCATGGCCGCTGAGCCTGTGCGTCCGGAGCCTGTGCTCCGCAACGGAAGAGGCCACAACAGTGAGAGGCCCGCGTAACGCAAAAAAAAAAAAAAAAAAAAAAAAAAAAAAGATACTATCTTATAACAGTTACATCACTTGAAGAACCTGTCATTTTAGTAGGTTGGATGAACTTAAAATCTAAGGTCTATTATTAACAATGTGGCTTTTGATGTTAATTTTCCTCTAAACATTGTTGGTCTTCATCTGGATATGTCTAAAGAAGGGTGGGTGAGACATTTCCATGATAAATGAAGTGCCTTGCATTACTTTATGTGATAGAATGATGACATTTCTCAAAGCAGCTCCACCCTTCTCAATATTCTCCCCCCCATAACCTTACCCAGCAGCTGGTGATGGGACTGTTTTGTAAGGTTTTATTCTCTGAAATACGAACGGTCATAGAAATTAAACTATGGCCTCTAGTTTTCCTGACTCACATTTAATTTGTTACCTTTCATTGTTTCTCAGGTCATTTTGAACTGATAAACTGACCCCGAAATTGTAGGCAACCTTATTTATTACTGTATCCTGTGCTATGAAAGTGTATAACACAGGTGACCCAGACATTTCCAAATGCATATCTTTACCATTCTCATCCTCAAATGGCTTCTACATGAAATATATGTATATAAATATGTATGTATGCATGTGTATGTATATGTGTATTAAACATATAAACACAGATATATGTATGTATATATATATAATATATATATACATATATATTAAATATATATAAATTCCCATCAGAATTTCTGGGATATATTTGTATACAGAACCACTTAAAGCACTTTAGAAATGTTTCTTCAACTTTTTTCCACCAACATTTACAATTTTTACCCTTTTGAGTTAGTTTATGTTATGATTTTACTGTATCGATTTTATCATACTTTGTCATAAAATCCCTTTGACTGTCTGCATTTAAAGGTGCAAAGAAAATATAATAAATGCTGACTTTCTAAGGAACTTAAAAGGCAAAACACTTTTTGAATCATGCTATAAGGAGACTCATAGAGAAAGAATCTGATTAAATCCACTTTCAGCTGAAAATTTCTAAGCATTATATTAATGACCTTGAAGATTGTCCAGCAGAACTATCTTGTGAGTATGAATTTCTTCAAAGGTTGAAATATAGGTTAGAACTCTCCAGAGGCTCCTGTGATATCAAATAAAAAGCTTAATCAATTTGTAGGAGCAAAAAGGTGGACAATGCTTTGGAGCACCAGAAATTGATACTCTGAAATCTACAATTATTGGAACTGAAAGTAACTAAGTTGAAGTCTGATAAGATTTCTTTCTACCACGTGTTTCTTCTGCTTGGGCAGACATGAAAGGAGAAACAAATTTCAGTGGATTTGAAAACAACAGAACACTGTAAATGTGTCAGAACTTCCATGCTATAAAAATGTCATCTTATCTGGCCAAAGGTTAAATCCCTTATCCTGATAAATACATTGGCACAGAGACCCTTTCAGTTGTCACCCACTATTAACCCCTGCAATGTGACTTCAAAGCTTGTGTCTAAGCAGAGTCGATCTGGTGTTGGGTCCGTGGTGTAGAAGTCTATGTACCTAAGGCCAGGCAGCAGGCATTTGCCCGGCATCTGTTTGTATGAAATGCAAGTACACCTATTACTGTTGGAATTACTGGATATTGTCAGACAAAAAAGGAAACGTCCCAGATTAAAGAAACACCTATACATGTCTATATATTCTCCATTTTTGTTACATGGGAGGGTATCACCGGCATGAACCCACCATGACCGACACCTCCAAGGGCTGCCAGGTAAGTAACAAGGGCGCTAGCTGAGTTTTTTTCCTTGGGATTCAATGACAAGTCTAGTAAGAACTCAGAAATCTGTTCCTGATGAGCAGGAGGGAGGAAAGTAGATCCTGATGGTCTTGAAAGTTTAGCAAAGCACTCGAGAATTATCCATGCTGTCTCGTGATGACAAGTTAAGCTTTGTACCTCCCAGGTGAAGCTCCAAATTGAAATACTAGATTTTCAAAGTACTTAACTGAAGCCTAGTGTCAGTTGGCTTTCTTTTGTTTTCTCCAAAGCATTGTGAGCATGTTCTGTCCAGACAGCCTTGCTGATTTATTCATGATTGAAAGTGTTGGGCAGTGGAGCCAAAAGGAGACTCAGAGGGATGTCTGATGGGGGCCGGGGTTGGGGGGCTTTGGAGAGATGTGGCCTGTCCTCTGAAGAACTTAATTTCATTAAACTATGACTGTGCTGGGGGAGGAAAGCAGCCTCCCCGTAACTCCATGTGGTCAAGGCTGACCTTAGGCAAGACCATTCTTTAAGAAGAAACTCGAACACGCCCTCCGCCTAGTAGGAAGGTGCTGTGGCTACAATGACATCACCTGGAATCACAGCAACCCTTTGGTATCAACATGGGCAAACCAGGGGCCATGTGAGCAAAAAGGGTAAAATTAGAGAAAGAAGTACAGAGTAGGATTTTTCTCCCCTAAAATTAGGGCATAGATCATTTTCAAATCATCAACTATTGGGTGCCAAATATGAAAACATTTAAGATCCACCTAAATAATTTTGTATCTTTAATCACCATTTATACCACTACCATTTATACAATATATGTTATTTATATCCACTAGTTTTCTTTTTTTTTAGTATTTAAAAAATTTTTAATATATTTAAAATTATCCTAATTATGTTTATGCCCCAAGTTGGAATACCAAAAACACAATTTTTAAAATATGAATAGTTAGATTCATATTTTAAAAGATAAAGAGATCAAGTGGCTCTCTTGAGTGTTGCCAATAATACAGTCTAAATAGTAATGATGATTGGAATTTTTATTAATTTTTTTCTTGATTGACAACTTAAGAAACGATTTTTATAACTTGTCTCCTAATAGAGAATGGTCTTAGTTTTTGGAAATTAAAGCTGTAAGAAAAACCTGATTTAGCCACAACCTATACATTACCAAGACATATATTTGTTGACTGTTTCATATCATGCAAAGGTGCAAAAAAAGTGCTATGGAAATATGATTCATACTGTTCAGATGAGGACATATTTTAGAAAAAGACATCAGGTTATAAAGAGTATCATTTGCTTACCCTTTCAGAAGTGGAAATAGTCATGTTGAGATCCCTTTGGTTCTGGTAGCTTTCCCAACAGTTGTTCCTTTTCAATTCCGACAGCGGCTGATTGGCTAATAGGATGCTTTAATCACAAGGTGCTGATGTTTTTAGGTTGTGGTTCCTTTTTTCATGCTTTAGACTCAGAAAGAACTAAAGGGAACTTGGTTTCCCCCATCCTTGACCCCCAAATCCTCAGGGAGAGCAGACAGGTTTTGTTTTCTGGACACTGTTCTCAAACTCTCTGTGGTGAAGGAGCTCTGTAGAGTAAAATGAAAACGAATTACTAGAAAAAAAATTTAAAAACAAACGTATAAAAAAGTCAGTTTTAATTATTAAAGTCAACAGACCTGTATTACTCAGTCAAAAAGTCATAAAGTTTCCCAAGCACTGCTTCTAAGTTTCTACACTTTCCTCTTTATGGACCAGAGATGAACATTTCGTGAGTTTCCCCCTGTTCTCAGGCACAGTTCTAGAAGACTGGGCTCCCTAGAAGGTGATGACCAGAAGCTTTTCTGTATCTCAGAACTGCACTGAAGACAGCCCTCATCCAAGCCAAGGCCATTGGTGGAAATAATCAGAGATAATTCTAAAGGGAAAAGATGAGGGCTGCATTCTGTCCCTCTCTCTCTCTCTCTTTCTTTTTTATTTATTTTTTCTTTTTTTCTGGATGCATATGAAAGGCTCCACCCTAAGTTGGCTTTTTCTAGAGCTGCAAATTGAAGAGGGGGGACTGGAATGTTTGCAGACCAGGACCTTTGCCCGAGGGAAGAATAACCCAGGAAAAAGCAAAGGGAGGGAAAAGGGTGAAAAGGGGGAAAGGCTCCGTATATCAGAAAGACTTCCACTGAGGGCATTGCTGCTGCCCACTGGGACCACAGAGCCCAGTAATTGGAGAGACTTCAAGAGTGGTGAGGACTCTGGGGAGGACATCAGACTGACCAGCATAAACGAGTGGTTCCTCCCTGCTTTTTCTGGACTGTTCCAACCCAACCCATGGTCAAAGGGGGTGTTAAAACAATGACCAGATTATCCACCAATATCATAGTTGAGATTTAAGCAGAACTTAATATTTAGATTAAGAAAAAAATTAATGTGCCAAAACTAAGATGTTAGTGCATTTCATACTCACACATTCGTTGCAGACCGTGAAAGAGAAGTCATTTCCATTTGTGATAGCCTGTCAGAAGTTGTAGGTAATTAAAATGCAAGATGGCTATCTAGGTTCTTTTCACATACTAGTGTTTAAAGACTATTTCCTGAGTGATTGAACTGTTCCCATGCATCTAATATTCAGATGTGGAAAGGAATATAAACATGGGAGGAAAAGATAGAAAATATGGAAGGGCACCATCAGAACCCTAGAGACTTGGAGGGATTTCTGTGAGATGTGGCTGAGCATCTGGGGAGAGAGTAGTGGGTACCACTCCTCCAACCAGACCCTCCACCATGCTCTGGGCTTCCTCAGGGTTCCAGGGCCCTGGAGACTTGAGATATGGGTGGCCTCCAGACTTGCAGAATCCACAGAGTCTCAGGATGATACCAGAGTCAGAATCTGGGGAGGCTCTAACTTCCAGCGTAGGGCATTGCTGCCACATTCCCAATGACGGAAACTGTGCTTGTTAGCTGAGCAACAACCCTCTTTTCTAACTCCAGGCCACCCAAGAAACGTGAAAGAGTGCCTTAGGAATAGTGAGGGGGAGTGATTCTGGACTGAAAGCCTCCAGTTGATCAATGATTTGGTCCTTCAATTTGACAAAGTTGAACTACAGTAAATCTAAGACGTTCTCATTATTGTTTATCTGAGCTTAGAATACCTTAATAGAGGCCAGCCCTCCAAGAATGCTCTATATTAGCATAGGCTAATATGCAGTGAATAATCACTGGGTTTATGAAAAGATTAAGAATTTCAAAAGGGAGAGACCAATCTGAAAATTCATAGCAAATGTTTGCCTGGAAAACCAAGATGATGAGGATATAGCAGGGAAGTTTAGAGAGTGTATTACTTTTGTATTGCTGTGTAACAAATCAGCACAAATTTAGTGGCTTAAAAAAGTGCACATTTATTATATCACCATTTCTGTGCGTCAGGAGTTTGATCACAGCATGGCTGGATCCTCTGCTCGTGGTCTCAGAAGGCTGAAGACAAGGTGCTGGCCAGGATGTACTCTCATCTGGAGGTCTGACTGGTACAGAATCTGCTTCCAAGCTCACTCACGATATTGACAGAAATCATGTCCTTGTGTCTGAATTGAGGGCTTCAGTTTCTAGTTATTGGTCCAAGGCCAACCTCGGGTCCTAGGGGCTGCCCACAGTTCATTGCTCTGCAGGCCCCTCCAGAAGCTGTTCACAACGTGACTGCCTGCTCCTTCAAGCACCCGAAGTGAGAATCGCTCAAGTGCGTGCCAAGAAGACAAATATGTACACGCAACTAACACAGACACACACGCAGCCTCACAGACACATATACACAGTCTCAGGAATGGCATCCCCTCACCTTTACCCTATAATATAGTTAAAAGTAAGTCTTAGTTTCTGCCCATACTCAAGGGGTGGGGATTACATGGGGCATGAACATGGGTCCTCTGCAGGGTCTGTCCAACACGGAGTGTCTAATTCCCTCTCTCTACACTAAAGAGAGCATGCATCTATGAAAAGGGAATAAAAAGAAATGAGATCTGTGTGCTTGTGTGTGTGTGTGTGTGTGTGTGTGTGTGTATAAGGAACTAGCAAAAAAACATACTGGAAAATCCAAAAAACTCTCTAGGATTTATTCATTGTTTTCATTTTCTCGATTTGAAAGCTAAATAATAGAGTGGGATGTGGTAAAAGGAAAGTAGACACACATGGAGGAAGTTTCAGGAAATTCAACATGTATATATTAGGAAAATCCCATAAGAAGCATATGCAGAGGAAAACTATTAGTAAAAAGACAATTTTTGTTTTTTGCTGAAGAAACTCTTCTTTTCCTTAAATGTAAGTTTTTTACAGATAATGAACACCCCAGCATCAAAATAATAATTGTGATAATAATACATGCTCTACAGAGACATACTCCTGTAAAAACTTTAGATATTTCTGTGTATAGGCAGGGGGAAAAAGAAAATTACTTATACTCTTATAACTTCTAATAATAAACCAGTCTTGTCCTCAAATATCCTAAATGCTGCAACACAAAAGAGCATCATCTACAAAGTTTAGAGGGAAATTATATGGGCACCCAAACCATCATTTTTATGATTTATAAATTGTATACCCATACCTATGCTAAAGGAAAATCACTTGAAATGAACCTCAGGAAGCTGAAAAATAAATCAAGATAATTATTTCAGGGAAAAGGAATTCATAGTGTAAAAAATGGAAGATAGGAAAAAAAAAAACTACAAAAGTTCAAAAAGTTAATGTCTAAACAGTTTTAATATGATAATAAAACTAATTGCAAATGTCAAAAAATTCTGACTGGTAGAAAAACAATGTAAAGTAATGTAATAACAATAATAGAAATAATTATCTGCATGAAAAATCCAATTGTTTTAACAAAAACTGAGAGGTGAGTAGAAAAAAAGGAGGGAATGAAAGTGTGGTGAATTTTTTTATCCCATGCGCCGGGGAGAAACGTCAACTTTGCTGTTAACAACAAGAGATATAAAATAACTAGGAATCAGTATGAAATCTGTAAAACCTGCACAAACTATGTTTCTGTATAAAAGACCCAGAATGCTAAAGAAGTCAATCCTTCCTCCAAATTAATCTACAGATTTAAGGTAATTTCAATAAAATTCCCAACAGGCATTTTTTTAAATAATAAAATAATCCTAAAGTTCATTTGAAAAACTGATCATGTTAGAGTTAAAAGATGAATGAGGGGGACCTGCCTAAGAAAACATCAGTGAACATTAAAAAACAGTGTTTTACTGCTGCAGAGACAGACAGATACATGAAACAGAAAGGAACACCTTGAAACAGACCCAAGAATATGATAGTGACATTTCAAATCAAGATGAAATAAATGGTATTGGAGGAAATGACTATTCATTTAGGAAAAAAAAATTAGATTCAGGCCTCAGATAAATTCCAAAGGGATTTAAATTTGTCATAAAAATCACAAAATAGCAGAAAGTACATGTTAAAAAAATCTGTACCACATGAGAATCAGGACACCCATCTGAGGATAACACCAAAGGCAAAACTATAGGGAAAATATTGGTACATTTAACTGTATAAAAATGTTACACTAGCGGTGGTCAGAAAATAACATAGAAAAACTAAAGTGCTAACAGCAAGTTGAGAAAATGTGGATGCTAAAATAGGAAAGCAGAGCTTTTACAAATTGATACCAGAAAAATAAAAGCCTCAATGGAGAAATGAGCAAAGGAACAGGGCATTCCCCAAGATGAATCACAAATTCCTAACAAACCCATAATATTCAAAGATGCAAAATTTAGCCCAGTAAAACATCCACCCCTGTCACCCACAGAGTAGAAAATATTCAAGGTAGTTAGAAGGACAGATGCTTCCTGGTGAGGATAAAGGTGCAGGGACAGAGCATCTCAGGCACTGCCACCAGCAGGGTGAATTGATACAATTTTTCTGGAAGACATTTTGGCAAGAGAAATAAAAAGCAATTTCACTCCTGTCAGTTTTCCCCAAGAAAATGATCACGGGCACACAGAATTAGCTAGTGATGTTCTTCAAAGGGATATTTATAAGAACAAAAAAGTACTGGTTAAGGAAAAGCCTAGACAATCAATAGCATAGGGACTGCTTAAACAATGACACTGAGAGAGAGCTTCACAATATATTACGAGACAAGTGTTACAAGGCAGTTATGTCACAGATCTCCTTTTTTAAAATCACAAAGTACATTTGCATGGGAAAACACAATAGAAGTGTATCTTGCTTCAGTGAGCACCAAATGTTTTCTCCATACAGTGGTTGTAAGTGTCAAAACCTCAACAATGTTAACAAAAACAGCTCTGAGGTGTAAAGAAAGCATCCCGCCCGCCGTTCTCCCACCTAACTGCGAAGTGGGGTCTTTGGTGAGTATCGCCTCCTTTTGCATTCATCATTCTGAACACGTGGGTGAATTTACAAGGAGCAGGAAAGATCGTGGGTGTACTCAGGAAATCCAGAGTGACCTACCCTCTAATTCACGGGAGTGCCACCTGGCCATTAATCCAACCTCACTCTGATTTTTCAGCATATGGCGAAACTATTCCAAAGACATTGTGACCAAGAAAATGTACAGTTTGTGAAAGCTGCACGGATGGGTCATGCTTGGCTGGTAACACCAACTGGCAGAATGAGTGCAATTTTTAAAATATGAAATACAAATTTTTATCAAAGGAGAAGTAAAGCATTATAGCTTTAGGTTCATTAAACCCGGCTCACATTCTGGGATTCCAAAAATACAGCACTGGCTATTTAAACTTGCAGCTTGACGAAACTGCCCGGAATCAAGCCCTGGAGACCGGGGCGAGGCACATGCAGGGCTGTCCCCTCCCCTCTGCTGGGCTCTAGTGGACCCGGAAAGCTCCTTCCTCCTCCCCACCCTGGGGAAATAGGTGGCAGCAGCAGGGGCTGTGCAGGTTCATCCTGGCTGCGGCTGGCCGGTTCCCCTTGCCCTCCCTGGGATGCCCCAGTCCACCCCCCAGGACCGTGCCCTGCTCCTCTCACCGAGGAACCACTGAGTGGGGTGTCCTAGCACAGGGCGGGCGCCCTTCCAGTGTGGCCCACACTGCCTCTTGGGGACCAGCACCCTGGGGTGTGGGTCCGTGTGGGCTCCAGAGGCAGGCATAACTGCAGGCTGCTGTCATTTCTGAGCCCTCCCACCCTCAGCAGTGAGTGGTCCTTCGAGCACTCCATACCTCCCAGAATCCCTATGAGCTGACCGCTCAGTGCATGTGCTTGGCCCAGGATAAGGGAACCACAGATGGGTACCATGATGACCATAAACTGCCGTAGACGTCAGGAGAGGAAGGCTGTCACGCACAAAGAAGGGCAAGCGCTGCGGGGTTCTGGGGAGCTCCCTGGCTCCTTCTTTCCTCCTGCATCTCGAAAGCTTCCTGCGCTCCATCAATTGTCCCAGTGTACTGCCTGCCTTGTCTGTTGTCTGCTTCTCTCTCTCCTCTCTCCTTTTCCTCTTCTGATGCGCAGCTCTCCCAGCTCAAACACCTTCCCCAAGTGAACTGGGGGTCCCATCTGGGCTCTGGACTTTCCTTCATCACCAAAGCCCTGGCAGGCCCTTCGCCCCGGGCATCCGCACAGCCCACCACCTCCAGATGGCCTGGACTCCCCTCCGCACACCCCCGCTCTCAGAAGTCTCTGAGTTTATCCTTTTCCCACTGAATTAATAAAGGAAAATGAAGACCATTTTAAGATGCATTTTTTAATAAAAGATATATTTTGCCTCAGGTATAGAGTTTAGCTACAGATATTGATCCAACTCATGAGCCAAATGAAAATTATATTTATCCTACTCGCAACAACATATTCATTATTTTTTATTGATCAACAGAATTCAGGTTTCTGTGAGATAGAAAACCGCTTTGCCAATATAATCGGAATAGCAGCATTTAAAATTAGCCTTGTGAATAAATGGAAACATGTTGCCAAATAATGAAAATTGTTTTTGCTCTTCTGCTCTCCTTTGGGTGGCCCTGGTGACAGGGAGTGACACCATCATCAGCCTTCCTTTACATCTGTCAGCCTCCAGATCCTTACTCCTCACTCTTTGTTTGAAATTAGACAACTGGCTATTTTTATACCAAGTTTCTTTTCTTTTTTGGGGAGGTGGAGAGGAGGAGGGAGGGGGGAGGCTATAATGAAAGAAAATTAGCTGTGATGGTACAAGGCAAGCTTTGCAATGCAGCATTCCAGTGGTAATAAAAGATTTCTCCACTGAGAACAAGTTTCTATTCACCTAGAGCTGATCTTATAATTCAAACACACTCTGGCTGTGAAATCTCGCCAGCAAAGTCCTTATGAATGATATCATCTTAAATGCAGGCAGTGAAAACTGGGGCGATATTGCTAATAACACCGCTGCATTAATTAATTGCTATATAATTTGCAAAATAAAAAGAACACTGGGAACGAAGCGATATAATATTTACCAGTGCTGAAAATTAGAAATAAATATTCAACATGCCCTTTTTGAGTCATACAAGCAAGCAGTTTTGAATAATAAGGCAGGACAAAGTCTTTTACACGGGAAAAGCTAATGATTTCTGCATTTTGCTGCTGGTGAGGAATTGAAGGATGGCTGATTTGAATCTTCCTTCAATCTCCCATCAATAAAACACAGACAAGGCAGAGGCGAAAGCTGATCTGGGAGAGTCATGCTTTTATAATTGCTTTTTACCCTCAGGCATTTGAAATCCAGAGGGTCAGGAGTCCTTGTGAGAAAGGGAGTGTAGCCAAGAGGCCCAGTCAAAACCCTGAGACAGAAATTAATTTGTTTGTGAGGCTCAGGTCTAATTTGAGGAAAGAGAACACTTCGCGGCACTTTATAATGTTATAACCTAATTAAAGATGGATCCATGTAAAATATTTATGCAAACTTTACAAAACTTGAAGATTTTAATCTCATTTGAGAGGTTGGCTGACTTGCGGGACCAAAAACAATTCCTAAAACAAGCTTCTGGACCAGGAATCCAGAAGGCAAATTATTTTAAAAAAAAAAAAAAAAAAAAAGGTATTGCAACATTTTCACTCTTTTGGGTACCTATGATTCATTTTAATTAGGGAGACCTAATCTCATGCTGCCATTTCTGACTGCTTGGTTACTGGGTGAGTCCAGATTGCTTTATTCAAGTAATACCGTAACCTTTTTTTTTTTTTTTTTTTTTTTTTTTTTTTTTTTCCCTTGATTAGCCATCAGGGAGACTTGGGCTTGAAGCCCCGCTCTGCCACTTAGAGCTAAGTGACCTTGGCAAGTGACCCTCTGAATTTGTTTCCTTACCTGCAAATCAACAA
This sequence comes from Lipotes vexillifer, assembly GCF_000442215.2. Lineage (NCBI taxonomy): Eukaryota > Metazoa > Chordata > Mammalia > Artiodactyla > Lipotidae > Lipotes > Lipotes vexillifer. The sequence goes on from NW_006777568.1 coordinate 1,346,297, forward strand.
ATAGAATACCTAATAAATTACAGTTGGAGGATTGAATGAGATAAAGTATGTAAACCAGCTGGCCCGTAGTGAGTGCTCAGTAAATGGTGTACTAATTACCGTTGATGTTTACACATTTTAACATATTTTTATTCTGTATAATGTACATAAAATTTATCTTATAAGTGTCTTCTTTGTCTTCCAAGTTTCTGAGGATGAAACTATGATGATTAATTTAAGAGAAAAAAATAGTTCTTGAATATTATTGGCCTAAATCAAAGTAATTTATATCAAATAATATATAATCTTTCACTCAGGGGAATCAGGGTTATGTTAAACCTGACTCGTAAAGGCTAATAAGCAGGGGAGGAGGTTTAAATCACTAAATGGTCTTACCTTTAGTGAGGTCTTACTTTTAGTAAGGTCTTACCTTTAGTAAGGTCTGCTTATTTTATTCAAGCTGTATTACAAATGTGTTTTTTAAATAAAAATGGATTTTTCCAAAATGCTAGAGTCTACTGAATTTCCTGTTTGTTCCTGGGGCATTCTTTAGTGCAACAACTCTTTCAACAAGTTCTAAAGGATAAGGCATTTTCAGTCCTGGGACTTAAAAAAATACTGTTCACCTAATACAAATAGAGAGTTGAAAAGCTTTTTAAGTCAGATATCCAGATGTTTTGTCTACATAAATGTAAACAGTTAACAATTTGGAAACATCCCCAAATCTGAGGGATTTTTTTTTTTTTTACCTTTTTTTTTTTTTTTTTTTTCTTTTTCTATTTTACTCCATGATGAGAAATTGAAGGGAATATTTGCATTTCTTAGGGTTTTGCATCTGCTGCTGTAAAGCCTACCTGGGGCTGGTTCAGCCCAGAGCCCCACCCTGGAGGTCTTTAGTAAGTGTGCAGCCGGGGAAGCAGGAAGCAAGCCACTCTGCCAGAAATAAATGAGTGAACAAAACCTAGTGTGACAAGCGCACCGTGATCCAGGGTCTCACCCTCACTCAGTGTCTGACCCATCATATTGCAAATGAATATTTCACTGGGACTCCAGGTGAGGCCGTTCAGATGAAAGCCTTTCCAGGGCTGCCTTATTTTCATCCTTTTACCTAATAGATAAATAATAATGAGTAATAGGTAAATAACAGGTAAAAAAAAAAAATGTAATGAGATCAAAATCTAAGTAAACACAGTGACAATGCAAATGTGCTTTCAAGCACCTGGTGTTTGCCGAACCCAACCTCACAGAAGCACTAGGTTCCCCATCTGGGCAAGACTTGCTCCTCTGATATCAGTTTTGAGGCTGGCATCCACTGGTACCATCATGGACAGCGTCTCCAGCAGCCTAAGGTCCACCCACTTGCTGGGCCAGCACGTAGGGCAGACGCCTATCTCCCCTAAGATGGGGTTTGCAGGCCCCAAACGGACCCGCCCCTTTGGCTGGCCAGTGGCCTGACGTAGACTCGGAAGCACGTCCTCTGTCTGACTCAGGAGAGGCCTGGCTTCTCTGAGGCCAGAGAGAGACTGGCCGTAATCCCAGGAGAGGCTTCCCCACCAGGAGAGGCTCACACAGGCTTGAGGCAGCTTCACAAAATCGGGGGCTTTGTGGGCCAGGACCTCAGAGATCATCCTGGGCAGAACTTCTTTTTTTATTTAGTAAAAATATACATAACATCAAATTGGACAAATTAACCGTTTTAAATGTACAATGCATGGCATTAATTACATTCACAATGTTATGCAACCATCACCACTTTCTATTTACAAAACTTTTCCATCACCCCAAACAGAAATTGTAACAATTAAGGAATAACTCCAGATTCCACGCCCCACCCCAGCTCCCAGCCCCTCGCAGCCTCCAATCTACTTTCTGCTCTATGAATTCTGGGCTCATACGTTTCATGGCTCTTCCAGAGTGTTTTTGGCAAAGACGGGGAGGGAAGGTAGCTGAGAAGGTGCCCGTCATGGAGGAGGCAGGGGTGGGGGCCAGTAGAGAAGGTTGGAGGGAGGAATGCCCAGGATCCAGGAGCACTGAGGCCACTGGAGGGAGGGGCTGCCCGGGCCCAACACGGGGCAAAAAGATGGACAAAATTCCAGCCTCAAGGCCAAGCTAGGAAGGACCTGGCTAGGGGTCTAAGGGGATAAAGGAAGAGGCACTTCTCAGATATGTACATCTCTTTAGGACCACAGAAGTGAGAACTTTCAGTAATGCATCACCCAAGCATCCAGGCTGAGCCATTGGGCTGCAATCACCTGGCAGATGAGATGGTCAAGTCTGGAGAAGGCCAAAGGCCGCCCACAGCAAGGTGTGTCCCATGCCAGACTTCCAGCTCCTGGCTGGAGAAAACGTTTTCTGGGTATCTGGCAACAGTTCTCTAGGCCGAATCCTTCAGCGGGTGTCATGGAGATTCAGTTTAACTCTGCTTAGGAGACTAGAGGTTCTGAAAGCAAATGAGGAACATTTCCAAATAAAGATGGAATAAATGAATTAATTTCCATTAAGTTCACATTTAGAATCCGGGCAGGCAAGCACCGAAGGCCACCTGGGTCCATGTCTTGTCAGCACCTACGTGACCTCTCTCAGCTTTAGAAGCACCTGACCCCTTCCTGCCCGGGGAAGTGCCACCCATGTAATTAGGTGGCACTTTCCAAGCAAAGTAGACTTTTCTGTTGGGCTCCGCATCGTGAAGCTGGATGTGTGAGAAAATGGCTATAATACGTCTTATTTTAGAACTACATCTGACCCATCCTAAGGGTCCCCAGTGCCCCATAAAATGCTCACCTCCTAAGGAAGAACTTAATGAGAGTCAGTCATAAATCACCATATTTAACAGTTACGTTTGTTTACTCGGCACCTGACTTAAAACTGTTGGTTGACCTTGTTTGTCATGAGCTGAGATGGGTGGGGTTTACTTAGTGATGCCCAGGACGCCAGCCAACCGTCCCCACTCCCACCCCTGAGACACCCACCCAGTCTGATTGGGGAAGCAAGAATGGACTCTCCTAGCAAACCTCAAGCCCACTGCTGCGTTTGCTCCTTCCCCAAAGGACGGATGGAATGAAGTCCAAGGACTGAAGCCAGATGGTTGCTGCATGTTTCAGACAGCAGCCCCGAAGCCGGAGACTTAAGAAAAGCAAATAAGAATAAGCATGCCAAGCTTTTCCATATACATTCTGAAAAAGGGGGAAAATACCTCTTGAGTTTTAATTCTCCAGGATGGCTTTTCTGAAGACAGCCCTTCATATGTGAAAACACAGCAGGATTGCCTTGGAAGGAGAGAAAGGGACACAGGTGACAACTTGACAATGCTGATAGCAATTTGCTTTGTTCATCAATTCACTCTGCCAGGAGAGACCCACTGGGTGCCTCTGCAGGCCGGGTCTTGGGGGATGGGGGCAGCTCTCCGAGCAGACTGCCTGCCAGTGGAGGTAAACCTGCCCATCAGCATCAATGACATTTCCCTCGTGTCTTGAATGGAGCGTTCCTTGAATGATGAAACGAAAACAAAATGACTTCCGGACTTCATAGTTCTGGTCTAAAGAAAGCTACTTTTATTAGTCATTTTAGGAATATCTTTCATTCGAATCTGAAGGATAATGTTTTGAACCTCATTCTGAAGGGGAAAAACAGGAGGCCACCCAGCCCTGAGGCACAGCCAAAGGAGTGGTCCAGGCGTAAAGGAGTTTCCCTGGATGTTGGTGGCAGAATACAAGCCCCCATCCTCTCGGGTAAAGATGAGCCCATCACGGGTGAATTTTCATTTTTCATAATCATAACATGCCTTGCACTGAAAATGACCATCTACCATCCACGCTGACAATATGAGGTAGTCGTATGATGTCAGGAGCCTCCTTGAGCTGGATTTTCTTACTCGGGGAAAGCTGACCTACACATTCCCCTTTCCAAAGAGAGGACCCGTTGGCCCATGAATTTGGACAAAGCTACCAGTCTCTTCCCTAGGACTTCCCAGGGCTCCCCGGCACCCACGTGCCCTGTCCATCTTGCAGAGAGAGCTGGGTGAGCACCTACCAGGAGGACGCCCTCAGACCGCACCCCAAACTGCGTGGACCCTCGGTGAGAAGCCTTTGCTTCCTTGCATCTGAAATCAGGGAGTCCGCTGCTGCAAGCGTGTCAGAGGGCACCTCTCTGAGCCGTAAAGTGTCACCATTTTTATCGCCAGAAAGTGTTAGACAACTGTCTCTGTAGTGAGTGAGGCCACCGGTAAATTTGCACTTGGTTTCTACCGGCCCTGAGCCTTCTCATTTTCACACTTCTCAGCTATTAAAGCTGTGCTCTGGAGCAGAAGTTAAAACATGATATGGATACTCCAAAATGGGATATCAGCAGCTGATAAAGCTTCCTGTGTTCATCTGTGTGGTGGGTTAAGAAGAGATTCTGTTGCCAAGAAGCGTGTCTTCATGATCCTGGAATAAATTACTCCGAAGCGGTGCTTATATTCGACTTAGTGACTCACCCTCATACTAACTATGTGATCAGAGGAGAAGACATCATCAAAATTCAGAGAGGCCAGAAGGAGGGGTGAGCAATAAATGACAAAATACATAAACAAGGGAAGTTGGATGCCCCAGGAAAAGAGCTCTGTGCTGTCTTGAAGAAAAGCTTTTTAAGTAAAAGTAATGTTATTTATACTACCATTTTCAAATAAGGAGCCCAATCTAGGAATCAAAGATTTTTTTCTTGCTGTGTCCACTTGGGAGAATATTTTCAATAGCTCTATGTCTAAGGTTCTATTTTAAAAATGTGAACGTACAATCCAAATAACACCCTGCTGTTCATTAAAAAATAAATCACAGCCAGCTGCTGATCTGTACCCATATCAGGTCTGGCAAAACTTTACATGAGACCTCGGGAAAAAAAAAAAAAAAACAACTTCCTCATGCACTGATACGATCTGTAGAATATATAACATTCACTTAAAGCCATCTGTACCAACATGAAAATTTAACTCTCTCGGAAGGGAATCAATCAAATGCTGGTATTAAAATTAGAATTCCGTGTAGGAGATATAGATTAATACTCTCAAAAAAAATCAAATCTAAACAGAAATTCCTAGAGGAGAGATGTTTATTTCCTGACTCTTCAGACGTGATGAGATTTTTGGAAAAAATAGGACCTTTCACAAAGTGATTATTATACCAGGGCCGTCACATTTTACTAACACGAATTCATAAGGTGACCCCAGAGATCAACAATAAAACACAATTTTATAATGGGCTGAAAAAGTTTCAGCATCCACGTCCTCTAGCCAAATAGCTTCCCCTCGGTTCTGCCGTTTCAGGGATGGCTCCCTGGATGGCCTCAGTTCCAGGCCCCGTTAAGATGAGATGCCGAGTCGGGTCGCCTGAAATTGCGTGGCATTCTTGATAGAGGAGATAAGGTCCTTGCCCTTTCACAACTGTCTTGGCTTTTATGCTGGCTCTCTCAGGCCCCCTCCCAGTCTGTAAAATGGAGGTAAATTAAACCGATTACGAACTAGGCAGGAGTCGAAACACTTTGCCAAATTGGAGCGCCAGCTTCCGAAGCCCTTGCCGGCTACCTTCCCTTCCTGAGGCAATCAGCGGCCGACTGTCTCCTTCAGCTGCCCTTTGCCACTTCAGGGTGTGTCTGGAAACAGCTTTGCAGATGGCCTCGTACGGTTTTACAGGAAATATTACTTAAACATTGAAAAGGATCACATTTCTCCTGTTAGGAATTACAAATCTGGATTTCATTTTCTCTCTCGCTTTTTTCTTCCCCCCCTCCCAACCCTGGGAAAAAATGTAACTATTATATATGAGATGCAGGAAGCATTTGGGAATTTTTTTAATACACCCCTAGCACTCACTCAGTCTCTCGCTCTTTATGTATATTTACACCCGTGCATAGAAAATCTGTTTGCATGTAGTATATAAATACACACAGACTCACAATCCTGTTATTTCATTTAGAAGTAAACGAAAGTGCACAGGAGGAAGAAACTCGTGAAAACTGAGAGGACTGTTTCTTCTCTTTTTTTCCTTCTTTTTTTAATCTTCCGTAGCACGAGAAAAAAAGATTCATCGCTCAACTCACTTGGATAACTAAAACATGAACTGTTTCTCTCACACTGGCTTCTCTTTATGCATTTTATTCAGATTCATGGAGATCAGGGGAATTCCTATTGTTGAGAAAATGATTAGCATCAATCAACAATTAAGATAGTAGCAGGGAAGGTGAGTTTGATGGAAGCTGTCCTGTGTCACGGGCGTTTTCCACACTCCTCGTGGCGGGCAAATGGGAGAAATTGTGAAGTCGGCGTTCCACAGGGAAAGGCGGTTCCCCCAGTCTTTATTAAATGCCCGCTTCCCAATTTTAGAAAACATTTCCCCAGAAGGGAGCTCACCGACGCAGCCGGACGTCCAGCTGAACTCGATCAGAACCACAGGGACGGATGCGAAGCCTGCCTTCTCCTCTCTGAATATGGAGGGGCCTCTGGAGGTCCCCCCACCTCGGGCCACGCTGCAGGTGGCCTCAGAGGGACCCAGCCCGGCTGAGATAGGGAGCTCCATCGCCTGCACTAGGAAATCTGCTGCTACGGTTTGCATTTCAATATTTCTTTTTCTTTTTTCTTTTTTTTTTTTTTGCGGTACGCGGGCTGTCACTGTTGTGGCCTCTCCCGTTGCAGGACGCGCAGGCTCAGCGGCCACGGCTCACGGGCCCAGCCACTCCGCGACACGTGGCATCTTCCCGGACCGGGGCACGAACCCGTGTCCCCTGCATCGGCAGGCGGACTCTCAACCACTGCGCCACCAGGGAAGCCCCTGCATTTTAATATTTCTAAAGCGAGCCCAGACAGGGAGAAAGTGACCCAGCCAGGTAGGGACATCGTCCCCTTCAACGCAGGGTCGGGAGGCGTCCCTAAACGCCGCTCCCATCTACGCGGCAGCCATGCTGTGTGCCCAGCTGTGAATACGGTGCTGGAGGAGGACAGGGTCAATGTCAGCGTTTTCTTAGACTTGCAGCCCTTCCCTGGAACGTCAAGGGCGAGGCTCCAGCAATGCCGGGCACCACACCGTGCCGGAGTCTGCAGGGTGTTTGCACTGCCCGGCTGGAGGGGTTTCCCTCTGGGTTGAAACACAGTAAGCAAGGCTCCAGGCAGCACCCCGGCAATGTCCTGCCAGCCCCCGGCCCCCGGCCCTCACCTCCGCGGCACAGATGCCTCTCCTGCCATCTGGAACCGCCTTCCTGTGCCTCCCCCTCATTAACTCCCCATCTCATTTCATACTTTCCTCAAAAGGTCTCTCTTCTCCTCTGTCTCTCTTGCACCCCGGCCTGAAATACCTGTTTGCCTTATCACGTGCACCATCCTCGGAGGGCCCGTGGGATCCCAGAACCCAGAGGTGCAGGGGGGCCAGGACCCCGGACCTGGCCTTCCTGGGAGGTGAGAGGCCTGGGCACCCCTACACTGCCGCCCCTGCGCTTCCTTCAGCCTGTGGTCTCCTCTGGCCGAGAGGGGCAGGCGGGGGCGAGGAGGGACCCCAGCAGAGCGCAGGCGGCCGACAGCACGGGCCCAGCAGCTGCACGGGAAGGTGGGCATCCGCCCCGGGGGCATCGCTTCGGCTGTGGGAGCCCCTCCGAGCCTCCACTCCCTGCCCTATTAGAGAGACAGATGGCGATCCCAGTGACATCCTTAGAGACAGCTCCCCAAGGGCAGAGACCACTCCTGTGCCAGCCTGGCTCTCGGTGGAGACACTGGGTCAATAATCAGAAAGAGGAGAGACACTAGACCGGGGCCCGGGAGGCAGAGGAGGAGGGTGGGGTAGGCCCTGGGAGGAGGGCGCCTAGAGGCACAGGCCAGGCCCTGGGATTGTCCCACCTGGGGCAGTGGCCCGCCCTCTGGAGACCCATTCCGTGCTAACATGTGTACTCTGCCCCATCCAGAATCAAGCAGCACAGACCCTAAAGTGGGGAAGATGTGGCGCTTCGCGGGACCCTCGGCCAGGCCTGGGGATGGGGCAGAACAGCACGATCACCTCAACTGCAAAGAGGAACTGCCGGGACTCACACCCACTCCCACCCTGCAGAGACCGCTGTGCTGACGCCCTAACCCCGTCCCAGAGCTGCCGGCCCCCCGGACGCCCCCCCTTCCGAGGGGACCGACACTGCGGGAGCCGGGGCCCACTCCTGGGGCCGCGGGGTGCCTGACTTACCTCGTAGACCATCCCAGGCCCTCCTGCAAGCAACTCCCACACGGCCCTGACGGGCCTCCAGGGACACAGCCAAAGGAAGTGTGGGTGCGCCTGTGGCCTGGCACCTGGGAGAGAAACGGACAGATTTAGGAAGCCAGGTGCCAAGGTCTGAAGCGCTTAGAGGAGTCAAGTGAAAGATCACTGCTGGGGGTGAGACATCTGGGACTTTCTCAAAGAAAGGTGGAACTGTAACAATGATCCCAAACACTCAATATCTTAAACACGGCTTTGTTCATAAACAAAAATGATAGATTTGGGGAAATGAGCTACATCTGCCCCTAAACTTGACTTACGCTAACTGGCAAAACTCAGAGAACCACAGTGCAGGCAAGAATTGCCATTGTATGTATTAAATATGTACGAGTATGTATGTAGGTATATATGTGTATATATATATATATATACATGGCACATGCTAAATGCTAAATAAATAATTCTTGAATGAATGAACAGAAGAGGGAATTAACATCTGCCTATAAAGCTGTCAGGCTGGATTTAATGCCGCGGCTTCACTACGTTGTGTTAATTTCCCTACTCGCGTGGCAAACGCGAATAGTCATTTGTCCCTTCCTTTCCTCTGTTCTCCTGAAAGCCTCCTTGGAGCTCACTGAGGTGTTTTGTTTTATACGTTCATGACAGTTTCATGGAATGAAGGCAGGGCCAGGCCAGGTTCTTCCCAAAGCAAGGCTCTGCCCGTTGGGCTGTGGAGGCCCAGGAGGGAGCATGCCTCCCTGGTGGCCAGCTGCATCTGGCCCTTCGTCCGGGAAAGGCAGCGGCACAGAGAAGGAGCGCCCCACGCTCCACTTCAGACACCCTGGATTTTATCTGAGCCAAAACCTCAGCGTTGCTTCTGAAACTTACCTGTGGATCCAGGGAGGGGCAAGCCGAGGATGGACTAAAACTCAGAGCCAGATCAGCAATCCGGAGGTCAGAGGTATTCTTAAGAAAGTGGCTTGTCTGAAACATAAATGAAGGGATACCAGAGTCCTCTCCTCTGGCATTAGCTGCCCAGCCCCTAAGAGCCATCACTGCACAATTTAGGCTCAGCCCAGAGGATCTTCATAGCTGTAGCAGAATATTTCCATCCTTCAAGCAGAATCCCCCCCCCCCCAGGGGGGGGCCATCACTGCACAATTTAGGCTCAGCCCAGAGGATCTTCATAGCTGTAGCAGAATATTTCCATCCTTCAAGCAGAATCCCCCCCCCCCCAGTGGTGGAAGTGCCCCTTATGCTGCTGGAAGTGGGTGCTCCCCAAGACTGGGCAAAAGACTGACTCACAGCAGTCCTGCTCCAGAGAGAAAAGGGGAGCCCACCGCACTGTCCCACGGAAGGAGGTGCCCAAGGCGCCCCAGCCCTTCCTGGTCGTGCCCGTCATGCTGTTCTCGATCGCATGAAAGCCACGAAACTTACATGAAGATGCTAAGACTTAGTTTTCCATGGACGTGGCCAGGAGTTGCGATGGAGACAGAGGTCAGTATGTGGGCAAAATTAGAATCAGAGCCATCTAGGAGAAATGCTGCCTGTGCTCCAGTGTGCCCAGGAAAGAGAGCCTTGTGCCAACCTTCCGGATCATTCTTTGTCGTTTATTCCAGCAGGTCTGATACCCCAGCTCTGAGATCCTTGTTTGGAAGCACATGATGCTTGTAAAGTTTCTCACCACAAGTCCCGCCTCTGTCCGTAAGGTCGGTGTGTGCTCCTGTTTTCCTGGTTCCGGGCACTCTGGGTGCCAGAGATGGGAGAGGACTCTCTCTGACACCTTTTGGGCATCCCCCCGTCTCCCACCCCTGCACACCAGGTATGCAGCACATGACTCAGCAAACTCTGCTCCTCAGAGACAGGGGCAGGACCACAGCCTGGGCGTCACGTGCACCCACGTCCTGAGACCGCATGCATCTGCCGTCAGGAGGAGGCCTTTCCTTGGCTGGGCTCAGCCTGCCCTCTCGATGGCGCAGGCTTCTCCTGGAGGCTGCAGCTCTGTTCTGCTTTGGGCCATTTGCCTCCAGATGGTATGAGGCTGCAGCTGTGAAGAAGGAATTCCTCCATAAAGACAGAGGAAGGCGTCCAGAGCATGGTTCGTTACGGGGTCTTTTGCCGGTGACAAATTCATGGGGTTTGTCTAGACTTGTGGCTAAGGGCACACAAACCCGCCCTCCCCAAGCTGCTCAGAGGCATCCTGGTGGGTGCCGGACTGGGAGAGGGGCGTGTGCAGGGGGAACAGCCCGTGCAGCCAGTGACAAGGACAAAATCCAGCCGCAACTCAGCCACTTCCCAGGGCAGCAGCAGCTTAGACTGTAGATCAGACTTTGTCTGAAATGTTCGCATTGAGTGAAAGGAGGCCTTAAAAAACAGATTGAAGAGGATTTCCCTCCTCTCTAAAATAAGAGTGGAGAGTTTGATAATGTCAGTATTTCCCTGCAAGTGCCGGGATGGGAAAATTCCTCGATATAAAGTAACTTATTGAAAAGAGCACAAACACTGTTATTCACAGCAGCATGTTTGTCTTCGGGAAGAAAAAAAAAATCTATTTCGGTTTCATCATTTTTACAGCCTTCCCCAGCTCCCCGAGTTCTTTTAAATACAAAAAAAAATGCTAATCTGTCTCATTAATAATAATAGGCTGCAATCGCAGAATATTCTCTAATAATGATCATTAGCTCCTCTGTGGTTTTTGTCACTCTGATATTAATGTGGGATTGGGATTAGCCGGGCTTTCCATTTTTAAGTAAGCCAACAAATTTGAAGAAAAAATTTTGTTTTCATCTGAGGGAGCCTATTCACCATTGCAGGGGCAACACGGGGAACTGGGCAGGGAGAGGAGGTGGGCAGCAAAGCGGGCCGGCTTTGCGGGCCCGTCTTTGTGTGTGCGACAGGCTCCTGGCACCGGCTCTGGCAGGCCCTGCTGGCTGCCTCGCGCAGTGCCCACCCGGGGGACAGCAAGGCGGCACCGCCCTGGACCGCTTGCCAAAGGGACGCTGACCGCCACCCCCGCCCACCCCCGCTCCTTCCCTACAGCCCGTCTTCTCTGTACCCCGACACATGGTTGGTCATCACCAGAGCCCCATCCTCCCGGCTTCGTGTGGAAGAATGCAGGCGGCTCTGCCCCTCCCGCGCTCAGCTCTCTGCTTGGCCCCGGCAGCGCTCAGCTGGGACTTCACTAAGGATCTCGCTTTCCTGGGCAAACACAGCTTCACCTGCCCTCCAGATCCCTCTCTCCTCCTTCCCCCTCTCCGCCCTCCCCGCTGAGCTATGTTAATCAGGTGGGGGACGCAAGGTAACATTGAAGTAATTCAGCCAATTAGGCCCTGAATTGTTTGCATCCAACAGCATTTTGTATTTCTGCAAATGTGTGAAATGCAAAATGTGCCCTCCAGCAAAAACGACAGCAGCCATGTACTGGCGGCATGTCAACAGATCCTGGGAACTGGCGGCCCTGACGGCTAATAGCGACGCCTGCATATGCTCGGGAAGGCTGGCCTTCTTTATGTGCACCCCTCTCTGCGAGGGGAGACAGAGCTGGGGGTCTTGGTGGCAGATGGGCAAGGGTAACAGGGATTGGTTAATCCCAGATCTGCATTCTCTTCTCCACGTAGCAACTGGGGAAAGATGGGGCCAGCTGTCAAATGGAAGACTTTCATGGTCCCTTGCACACAACAGCTGCACACGCCCTGCCTGCTTGGTTCTAAATTATTAAAGATCTTTTTAGTTTGTTCCAGCTGCAGGCATCAGTGTGTTTATGCAGCCTTTGTGCATTTTACGTATGATTCCTTCTCCCCTCCTCTCATCAAAATGCTGTTTGTAAAAGTCATTATCCCATCTGTGCCCCAGTTTGGCCAAACAGCCAAAGACAAATCCGATGCCATTCTCCTTCCAGGACAGTTTGGGAGTTGAAACTGACGGCTGTGACTCGAGACTTTGGGGGTTTGCCGCACTCCCTCTGCCACCTGTAAGAGGTGGTGTCATCTCGGCAGCTTAAGGGCACCGAGGCATCACGGGGTCTCTTCGAGTAAGATTTCATTGTTGCGCATTTATGGGTTTAGAGCAAACACGCAGGCAGGAAAAACAAAACTCGGCCCCCGTCTCTGTGGGTCTCAGAGGTTTCGGGAAGTAAGGGCGATGGGGAGTCTTCTCTAAATCCTGGCTCCCTGGCAGCTACGGTCCGTGAAGATTTCAACAGCAATCTTACAGCTGTGATTATTTTCCGTCGACGTGAATATTCACAAACAGGTATCAAGTGCCGCTGCTTCCAGGGGCTTCTTTGACAGAGAAGCCACAGGCGCTGGCCTCCTGGACGGGCCGGAACCTTCTGGGAAGAGAGGATGTGAGAAACACGCCCCTGGCAGGACGCACGCAGCCTGACCTGATGTGTTCATTACATCCCCGAACCCAAAAAGGGTTTGTTGGAAGTGGCTGCTTCCTGCAGGATACAGTAGTGGCAGCCAGATCCAGCTCAAAATGAAAGTCACCAGCAACAGTTGCTTTGTTTGTAGCCAAGATGAAAACTCCTTTGTCCAAAGCTCGCCCGCCGTGCTCTCCTGCTCCCGGGGTCTGGGCCCGGCTTGGCGGCTCTGTCCTCCTCTCGCTTCCAGGAGCCCGGAGCCACTGATGCTGCTGCAAAGGCCCCCAGCCCCCTGCCGTGGGGCAGCTCCTTCCGTGGCCGGGTGTGCCCCGGCCCCTCACCCGCCTGCAGTGTCCCTCCCTAGTCCTACTAGGATGCCGCTGGTTTATTTTTAATGTGACGACACGCGCTTCCAGAGGGTTTCATAACGGCATCTGAATATTTTATTTCCCAGAGAGCTTTTCTCAGTTATTGCCCACAGTCCTTCCTCCCACTTTTGCGACCCTGGGTACAAGCAACAAAGTGCCAGGCGTGGCCCTCCTCCCCCGGCAGATAAGTGTCTTCCCCAGAGCCTCCAAATTGATACCAGACACACCTCCAAACTGGGGCGTCGGGAGAGACCCCCAGACGCTGGAACCCTCCCAAACTCCGGCCGTGCTTGCTAAGGAGATGCCAGAAGTGCTAGAGAGGGGCCAGAGCGGGGACAGCACTGTCCGCTCAGGGCAGGGTCACCCTCCAGGCCCGGGAGACGGAGAGAATGACCGTGGGAACCACCGGGACGCAGTTATGGACAAGACGGCAAACGGGGGCTTTTGGGATTTCCAAGGGTCCCCAGAAATGTCATCTCTCCCCGTCTCCGGAAATACCCCACTGCCACGGCCGGGTCAGGGGCACCGTGTTCAAGGTACCTCAGCAAAACCGTCCTTTCCCTGGAGGAGAGGGAAGGCGGGGCACAGCGGTGGTTTCTCACTGTTTAGTTTGTGTTTTGTGATCTTAAAAGGCAAAGCTGCCCTGTGGCCCTTCTGCGGGACAGGGCTGCACTCCCAGGATGGAGCCGCCATCTGGCGTGACTGTCACACGTCGCTTAGTGGGGACGGAGTTTGCTCAGCACCACCTCCATGAAGTCCTAAGCATTTAGCGGACTTCGCTTCCTCTAACGGCAGCTGGTAACGGCCTCCAAAGACAACGAGGAAACCGAAATTTCCAGGGAGTGGTAATTTCAGCCTCGGCTAACTGGGGGGACAGTGCTTTCTGTCCTTTATGAGGTGCGTGATGAGGCAGCCCACGGCCTCGGCAGGGTCCAGCTCCCCAGGCAGGGCAGGGAGGGAGGAAGGATTGCCCTGTCCCCAGGGCTGGGGGCACAGGAATAACCGGCTTCACACTCGACAAATGACTCTTTTGTTTTACTCCATTTTTAATTAGCCTCCTTTTTAATGACCGAAGTTAATAAGTGGCAAAAGGTGCGAAACACAGCGTGGCTTTATTTTTAAAGTAGGAATTTGCCTTTCATCTCCCAGGCCCTGAGTGAGTCTCAGCTGCAAGGGCACAGCTCCGAGGGGCTTTGTCATCTCATACCTGAGGTCCCTGGACCCTCGGCCTGCCGCCCAGAGGGCAGCTGGGGGCCACTGGGATGGGGCAGCGACCTCAGGGCCTCCAGTAGCCACCCAGCATCTGGGCACAATCCAGTGAAAGCCCTCAGCTGTCGTACGTCCTGGAGCTGCCCCCATTCCCCGAGTCCCTCCAGCCGCCCTAGGAGTAAGTTGGGGCCACCATCCTTGAAGCTGCAGTGCTGAGAAGCAGGCAAGACCCAAGGGGGTGGAGGCGGCTTTTGTCCAGAGGCCCAGAGGAGACGGCACGGCTCACACGCTGCCAGGCGGTGGGCAAGGTCTGACCTGCCGAGCTGGCTTCCTTTGCATCTCCCTTCTGCTCCCAGGATCACTCCTCACTTTCCCGCCCTCATTTCCTCTGCTTCCTCCTCAAGGTGCCGGAGGGCCCCAGAACCACGCAAGGGTGGAGCTCACAGACAGGAGAGCAACTGCAGGTTCTAGGACTTCGTAGGGGTGCCTGCCAGGGTACGAGAACTGTAGGAGCGTTTGTGCCTCCTGTGTGAGTGTGTGTGTGCGTGTACACACGCGCGCACCCGCACGTGCTCCAAGCCCTGGTTTCTGACGGGGCCCTAAAGACACGCTCTACTTTGCATACATATAAGCTCCACTCCATCAGGCTTCTGTAGCAAAAAGCTGCCGCCAAGGGGGTAAGAAACCTCTCTGGTGAGTGACGGCGCCAGGATTCACTTTGAATTCACTTGGTCTCAGATAGATGCCACAGGTGTGGGAGAGGCAGCTACTATTCCAGGCTGCCCAGGGCACCGCCCCGGGGAGAAAAGTGCTGTTAATTTTGTGGCGTTTTATAGCATAAGTGCATCCTCCCCGAAGACCAGACTCCAACCATAGTGCTCACATTTGTTTATGATCGGAATGGATAAACAGGAGCCGTCAAGGGGAAGAGCTGACACAGAGATCTAAACCACCAAACCACTGGATGGAAATGTATCATCCATCACACAAGCCCATGTTCAATGATGCCTTCCTTTCCTGCTGCAGCAAAATCACACGAGCGCTAAACATCGGACACGAGTCTACGCTGGCACGGTTACTCCATCCCTCAAAGAGGGTCATGTGAAAGCCTCAAGGTCACCAAGGGAAACGTGTTTAGGGGGCCTGGTCTGAATGGGCCAGCTGACTCCAGGGGTGGTTTGTAACAACAGGGCAGCAGAGCAAGGTTCCACCTCCAAAGACTTTCTGGCAAACTCCCAGATCACTAGGAATTGCTTGACACCATTCTAGTTTTCATCTAAAAAGTCAAGATGAGCACAAATTTCGAATGGCCCCTAGGAATCCATTGTGATGGGCTATGGATACATGTATTAAAATGCATTTCTAAATATAAAGATGTGAATAAAATCAGGCTTGTGGCTCAGGTTGGTTTGTGCCGGTAATTTCCATAATAATTAATATTCCTGACTTTACTGGAACTAAATAATTAAGGAAAAAAGTATATTACAATAATAAAATTATCAACCGAGTTTTGACAAGCAGTCATGTGCTTGTAAATGAAATTTATTTAGGTGCCACTCAAAACATTGTAATTAAGAGGTACAGAATGCATTACCAGATGGTTCCTGTTTAGTATCTATTTCCTTTAGAGAACAAGGGGATTACAATTAGCACTAACTAGCACCCGAAATACCCAATCACCCCCAGCCTCTGAAACAGCACCCCCATATGACATTTCTCTGCTAACAAGTCTGTGCTGTGAAAACCGGTTGCTAAACACAAGTGTAACATACACGCCAGCAATTACTGCTTAAAAATAAACAAAAGGGGAGATAATGATTGTGAACGTGTCAGGGTATTAGAACCACGAATTAAGAAATAAGTTAATAAAAATTCATCCTTATGTAGCGGTTGCTAACTTCTTGCACTGTTCCACAGAGTCACTGAGCAGCTCAATTTAGACAGCACGGGACCAGTCAAGACACTAGGATCTAGTTCCTTTACTCTAATGATAATGACTAGCTGATTTTCCTGGGATTCCTATTAGTAAAGTAGTTACATGCTACGCGGAATAGAGCCTCAGAAGTGTAGGATATGAGAGCCAGAGGGATATAAATTCCTCCTTGCACACAGAACGTCTCTGATCCTCAGAGATGCTGGATGAGTCACCCAAGGTCACAGAGGAGTTGGTAGGTATATGGGTTTGTTTGAGCTGCCTTAACAAAGTACCACAGACCGGGCAGCTTAAACAAAAGAAATTTATTTCCTCACTGTTCTGGAGACCAGAAGTCTGAGATCAAGATGTGGACAGGGTTGGCTTCTTGTGATGCCTCTCTCCTTGCCTTGTAGACAGCCACCTTCTCCCTGTGTCCTCACGTGGTCTTTCTTCTGCGTGTGTCTGTGTCCTCGTCTCCTCTTTTTGTAAAGACACCAGTGATACAGATTAGGGCTCATCCTAAAGACCTCATTTAGCCTCAGCTACTCCTTCAAAGGCCTTCAAAGACCCTATCTCCAAATACAGCCACATTCTGAGGTACTGGGGGTTAGGGTTTCAACATGTGATTTTGTGGAGACACGATTCAGTCTATAACAGGCGGCAACTCTAGGATCTCAGGTCACCCCAGTCTTCGGCTTTGTCTCTTGTATCCTATAATTTGAAAGATGCCCAGAAGGCCCCCAACTCCAAATGTCTCTGTCAAAGATCAGCTGTTCTTATCTGGGCCGGCAAGCCTTTATAAGCACACGTCTTGCAGGACACAGCCCCAGTAGCCACTCACAGTTCAATGAACCCTTTTCCTGTTGTGATGGGGTGGGGAGAAGTGAGGTGGGATTTGAAAACTGTGGTCTGGGCAGGAATTTAGGCGCCCACCTTGATGTCCAGGCAGCTGCAGTGCAGCTCACCAGCTCCTGGAGCAGCAGGTAGGAGGGCTGGGAGGAGGAGGGAGAACAGCAACCCAGGTGAGGTGGTAGGGAGGAGGTGGCAACCAGTGCCACCCAAGGGACATTCTAGGAGGGAATCCAAGTGGGGCAGCAGCCTGGCTAGGTAAATAAATTAGCTTCAGTAGAGAGAATTGAGCAAATAAGAAAATATATTAAGGATAATGGGAGTCAGGTTTTCACTATCAAAAAAGAGAGAGACAATTATAAAAAAAATAGGGAAGCTAGAGTGTACCCTGAGGCTGGATTGGAATTGGAGGTGTTGGTGTAAACACACGGTTTTCATAGATAGGTATAAAAATAAATATAGATGAAGATGCACCTGCATGTACGTACACACATGTTTCCTTGCTCTGTCCACTGAGAGGGCTGGAAGCAGCAACACCCAACTAACAATGAGCACACCTAGTGCCAGATCTTGGTTTCTAGATACCATTCTTTGCTTTAAAACATCCTGGCCTTCTTTCTTCTTGGAGAAATGGCTAGATTGGGAAAAGAACTAGGTTATCATAGAATATCATTTAAAAGTGCCAGAAAGTAAAGAAGAACTTGCAGAATGAGGAGGACACATCTAAAGATCAAAGGTGCAACTTCAAGGGCTCCTAATGGCCAAATCTGGGACAGTTTGAGTAGCAAAATAAATAATAAGAAATTATAACCCATGACATAAAATGCAGATCAATGAACCCACAGTTACATAAAGAAACAAGCAAATAAATTGGCAGAAGAGAAAACAGTTCTTCTCATTTGAAAGACAACTGCTAAATGTAGAAGGAAAGGTGGAGGTAGAAAGCCATCAATTG
The DNA here is from genome assembly GCF_000442215.2 of Lipotes vexillifer. Lineage (NCBI taxonomy): Eukaryota > Metazoa > Chordata > Mammalia > Artiodactyla > Lipotidae > Lipotes > Lipotes vexillifer. The sequence continues at coordinate 1,364,136 of NW_006777568.1, forward strand.
GAAAACATCGTAGCAATAATTCACACAGGCCAGAAACACGCATGGAGGTTAAGTAAGTAAAAGGAGGACAAGGAATGTGTCTCACAAAACCGCAAACACCTCCTCCCATAGCACTTATCCGTGAGAAGGGGGGAGAGCAACTGTACAGAGGACAGACCTGGCAGACACCGCCTCAATCAGGTCACCATCGTGACCGCGATTAGAGATGACACAGATCAACACTGTGCACCAGGCTGACAAGGCAACAGCAGGGCTACTGTGATATTCTGGCAAACTAAAACAAAACATGGGTCTAAGCACGAGAAAACATTAAGTACACAGACATTGTAGGATACTCTGCAAAATGACTGGCCCGTAATCAGCTAAAGTGTTAAGGCCATAAAGGTCAAAGATCAAGTAACCGTTCAAGATTGAAGGAGGCTACACAGGCAGGACACCAGGATGCAGCCCAGACCGTTTGGCCCTAAGACACCCAATTCAAGGAGAAAGGGGAGTAGCGGGGAGGATATGAGAGAGTTATTTGTGCTGTTCATGCAACCTTTCTGTATCTGAAAATGTCTTAAAATAAAAAGTAAAAAAAAAAAAATGTGTATATATGTATGTGTGTGTATATATGTGCACACACATATACATATACACACACGCACATATATATCTCTCAGAATAAAGTTCTTTGGCATCTAAATGTTGAAAATAAACCATTGGTAACGTCTCAAAATGGTGTGGCAGTGAAAAACAAACATTCCTAACTACCAGGACACAGAGGGTTAGGGAAAGTAAACATTTCAGATACAAAAGGATATTAAGTCATTTTCATTATTACAAAGCTGGTATATTTTTTTTTTCCAAAAGCATTTTGGCAATATATGTCTGTAGACTTTGAATATTTTTTCCTTTACCCTTTACAATTCCATTTCTTTGACTCTGTCCTACAGAAATAATCTGAAATTCAGCAAAAGGTTTGTGTTCACACTTACTCACTGCAGAGTTATTTATAAAAGCAAAAGTTTGGAATCAGCCTAACTGTTCAACCATGGGGGAATGGGTTCATAAATTTAGAGTATCTACCCAGTGGAATGATATGAAGCCACTAAAAGCAATATTTATAAGGAGTTAATGATGTGGGGAAATTCTAATAATCGTTAAAGAGGAAAAGAAACACAGCCTTTGATAGAAAATGATTGAAATCATACTGTATATAAAAATTTGTTACAGAGTGAAGTCAGAAAGAGAAAAAAAAATACCGTATGCTAACACATATATATGGAATTAAAAAAAAAAAAAGTTCTGAAGAACCTAGGGGTAAGATGGGAATAAAGATGCAGACGTAGAAAATGGACTTGAGGACATGGGGAGGGGGAAGGGTAAGCTGGGACAAAGTGAGAGAGTGACATGGACATATATACACTGCCAAATGTAAAATAGATAGCTAGTGGGAAGCAGCCGCATAGCACGGGGAGATCAGCTCGGTGCTTTGTGACCACCTAGAGGGGTGGGATAGGGACGGTGGGAGGGATGGGTGGGTGGGGGAGATGCAAGAGGGAGGGGATATGGGGATATATGTATATGTGTAGTTGATTCACTTTGTTATACAGCAGAAACTAACACACCATTGTAAAGCAGTTATACTCCAATAAAGATGTTAAAATAACAAAAAAAAAAACAAAAACAAAAAAACAGTACAAGCACTGACACAGAACCTAAAACTCACAGCATAAATATTAAAAAAAAAAATTGTATTTTTTTACTCTAACCTTTAAAGACTAGAAAAAAAATAACAAGGGCTCATCTGTGGGTGAAAATATCAGGGATTTTTTTTCCCTCTTCTTTCAATTTTCTGTACTTTGCAGAATCTAGATCATATTTACATTTTACCTTTATAACTGGAAAATAACATGATTTTTGCTGTTGCTGTTAAGGAATTGAGGTATTACACTTTTTAAATGCTGGGAAATGCCACAAAAAAAAAACAAATGGCAAATAGAGGTGGCTTCAGAGAGGATGAAAACTAAATGAGGGCTCCAATTTGATGGAACGGGGGGTTAGGGGTGAGACTATTCACTGAGGACGTATGAGGCGGCATGAAAGCATGGTACATTTTCACGGAAGAGTGGTGTGTGTTTGGGTGGAAGACAGTCAGCAAAAACAGGAGGTCAATATGAAGAGAGAAGAGAAGAAAACTCCAGTCTGCAGGGAAGCCTCTGGCAGTCCTTGAAGCCCTGAAGTCTTCTCCAAAATCTGCAAAGGCTCCCACTTGCCTGGCAGACAAAAAGGAATGAATGCGATTACTGGGGTGATTAACTTGACAGTCCCCCTCGGGATGGGCAGGGGGAGAAGTGAAAGTCCTGGGGGTGGGGGTGGGGCAGGGATGCGGGGCCGGAGGCACTGATGGAGGCGGCAAAACTAGGAACCCAGGGTGAGCCGGGAGCCCGGGGAAGGCAGCAAAGGGTGTCAGGGAGACAGGTCCCTGGGGAGCAAGAGGAAAAGGACGGGCAAAGCGGAGGAGGAACGGAACTCTGAGAAGTCTCCAAGAGCCTCCCACCTGAGGGAAGACAGGGGCCCACGCATCTGGCATTTTCCTAGGCATTTGGTCTTCAAGGGAATCATTTCGGAAGTCAGATCGCAAGGTTTACTTCAGCCTGGGGCGAGTAAAATTATGTGATGGGAACCTCAGCTTTGCCTACTGCATTCGGGGGACAGACATCACTCTTAATCAGATAGTTACCTGTTTTCTCATTTTTACGAGTGAGTATTGACATGATGATCAGCTGACTTATTATAGTGAGTGAAAAGTCACTAGCATCTATGAAATTTCCTAGTAGAAACAGATAACGAAAAATAAAGAACTGGAAACTGATAATTGCAGTGTCGTGGGTACTTGTGACTAAGTGACATTAATGTGACATGTTCAGCAAAAAAAGTGAAAGTTTGTTGTAGATACTCCCCTGTCCATGTAAACGCAGCAACTGTTATCACACAGGGCAAAACACCAGCACAAATCCTGCTATTTATACTAGAAATTACATTCCTATGTAACTGATAGTCAGTTACATCATTTGTTTTTAAAGAAATAGCATGACTATTTACAATAGCCAGGACACAGAAGCAACCTAAGTATCCATCGACAGATGAATGCATAAAGAAGATGTGGCACATATATACAATGGAATATTACACAGCCACAAAAAGAAACAAAATTGAGTTATTTGTAGTGAGGTGGATGGACCTAGAGTCTGTCATACAGAGTGAAGTAAGTCAGAAAGAGAAAAACAAATACCATATATTTGGTACACGGTATATACCGTAAATACATATATATGGAATCTAAAAGAAAAAAAAAGAAATGGTTCTAATGAAACTAGGGGCAAGACAGGAATAAAGACGCAGATGTAGAGAATGGACTTGAGGACACGGGGAGGGGCAAGGGTAAGCTGGGACGAAGTGAGAGAGTGGCATGGACATATATACACTACCAAATGTAAAATGGATAGCTAGTGGGAAGCAGCCGCATAGCACAGGGAGATCAGCTCGGTGCTTGTGACCACCTAGAGGGCTGGGATAGGGAGGGTGGGAGGGAGAGGCAAGAGGGAGGGGATATGGGGATATATGTATACGTATAGCTGATTCACTTTGTTATACAGCAGAAACTAACACAACACTGTAAAGCAATTTATACTCCAGTAAAGATGTTCAAAAAAGAAATGGCATGATTTGGGGCAGATGGGGGCATGGTGACAGCAAGATTCTCCAAGGAGGGCACTCTGGGAGAATCACTGCTGGCTGGGTTACCTGATTTTGCAGTAATTCCAGGGGTAGAATATGGCCAAGCTGCTTGTTGAGGCAATTTGTGAAAGGCCTCCGATCTCCTTTAAGGTTAATTTGTTAATGAATTGTCTCTCCACTCATCCCGCTTTAAGTGCAAGCTTCTTTTCACCCATTTACAAAATGACTCAGCGTTTTCTGGTAGCACGTTCTAAAGGCCTTAAATGGCACCGTGCTTAGGTCAAAATGCCACCCCAGGACTCACAAATTAACTGCGCAGGCCACTCCAGACCCTCCTCCCTTATGGAGCACGAACATTTGACACCTTCTCGCATGTAGGTAAATTCTTCATCGGTGGCCTCCTGTTTAGAAGCACCTTCATCTGCTCCAGGAGGACCTTCCCTGGGGGGGAGGATTGCTTCCCAGGGTGCTCCCGCCATCCCATGTTTACCCCCAGCCTTCAATCTCTTCTTGTTGTCGACACGTCTGCCATGCCTAAAGCTTGGAACATTTCTGGAAACGCTTCCTTGTCACTCTTTAAGTCCCAGCAAATTCCAGTTTGTTGCCCTCATTCAATCCGATCGTGTCTAGCACAAGCCTGTGAGCCTGATGGCAAAGCGTTCTTCTGTCTACACTCAACATCACTTACTCACAGCTTCACTGGAGACCAGTTATTCACACATTAATTTTCCTCCACTGAGAAGGCGGTAATCCCGGGTGGCCAGGGTCCGCCCGTGGCGAGTCTTTGCAAATGGTGTCCAGGAGGGCGCATCTAGGCGACCACGGACTGGTGCGTGCCTTTTCAGACTCAACTGTCCGGTTTGCCGTCACGCTCCTGGAGAGTGTGTGTATGAAGCTGCAGCAGCTGACGTGGGGTCCCCAGGGAGGGGCTGTAGAATGATCGGACTGAAGGGGGACTTTCCTGCAAACTGGCCAAGTCTGAGCCATCACCAAGGGCTCCCCCATCTTCCACGCAACCCCCTCCAATAATTCCGTACACTGTCGACCCGAAATCACATCCATCCATGTCCGCTCCACCATCAGCTTTGGATTAATGAAACCATCTGGCTGGCACCACCTCATCTTGGGAAACAAGCGAAGGAAGATTTTTCTGGAAGCCAGCGTGAGCTCCCTTCGGGAAGCCCGTTGTGAGCTGCAGGCTTCTGTTTCTTGCGACCCCCCTCACTAGCAAGCCAGCCGCCAACACAGTGACGAGCGAGGTCAGGGAGCATGAAAGATGCGAAAATTTACTGCAAATGAGACAAGAGCAGTAAATTCATTTTTATTCAAATTACTGTCATCATACATTACCACGTCCCCTGTAAACACTGTGTTTCAGACAGGGTGACAGCATATTATGATTTGTGAGATTATACTATTATTAAGCTATTACCATGTCACCCCCTGCTTGAAACAATGACTCAGCGCCATTCTGCATAATAGGACAAACGAGGGAGACAAGAGGAGGTGACAGAAAGGTTAGTTTTCAGACGGCAGGCTGGGTGGAGAGTGACAGCTGGCACTTACGGGCACACGTAATGAGGGGCCTGAGCAGGTTTATTGGGGAACCTTTGTAATCATATTATTACCCCCGAAGACTTTGCTTTGCCTCCTTCAGAACTCAAATTGCCCAAACATCATTAATTAGTTCAGTTGCTGACTTCGCATCGGGAAGGAGGGGTTCTGGGTGAAGGAACCCCATCCCAGGTTAGGTGTCCCCAGCCTGATGGCTTCCTTCTCCAGGGACGTGGGTCTAGTCGGGAGCGTTCCCGCCGGCCTGCTCTCTGATCATCCCAATGCACGCCATGCAGGACAGGAGCACACCGTGCAGGACAGGAGCACACCGTGCAGGACAGGAGCACCCCTGCCAGACCACTGCTGCCCTACGGCTTCTGCAGGAGAGGGTCTCACAGCTCTGCTTCCAGCTCTCCGGGGCTTGCTAAGGATTACAATGTTATAGTCCATGGGCTTCAAAGGGCGTGGGTGTAGTGGTGCCCACTGAAGTTACTGGGATGTACACATCCCCCTGGCTCTCCCTTTTCCTTCAGTAAATGCTGTGACAATCCCCCCCATCAGAACCAACAACGAGCATCCTTCAAAGGTCTGTGTGATGTGTGGGACTTTCCGTGTCTTCACTGTAGCTATTTCACATCGGTGGAGACAGCAGTCAGAGCCAGTCACCTGCGGTGGCTTTTGCTAGATCTGTTTCCTTGAGATTCCTGATGCCTCCACTGTCTCCTCCAACTGAGGTCCACACCCAAGGACCCAGGACAGGACAAGGCCTCCAGCAGCCTTGAAGGGGGACGGAGCCATTCTCCCCTTGGCTTTGCTGGCTGTCCGTGGGTCTTGGACTCAACTCTCCATCAGCCCTGGTCTGCAAGATGGCTGTTGATTAAGTGGAAAAACATTTATGTAAATTGAGTCTGCTTCAATCTCTCTTTTCAGTGTTTTGCAGGCTCCTGTGCACAAAAATGACATTTTGTGAAATCAAGGAAAGAGCAAATGTTGGACACATTTTGTTCTAAATTAGTTGGGAAGGAATCTCGTGAAGTGAAACAAATTTAGGGACACATCAGTCTGTTACTAGTGATAACATTTTAGGCTTGATGAGAAAAAAAATAAATAAATAAAGGAGCAGCTCAGAAGGTTTTCAGCCTCAAAGGCTGTGTCTTTGTGTGGAACGTGCCAAGTGCTCTGCGCCTGGCCCAGGCGTCTCAGGCTCAGCTGTTAGCAGTGCCTTTTTCAGACAGAATCCTATGCTTTAAGAACACAACTTTGATTTCTTGATAGCTCAGAGTTGCCTGTGCTATTTTGTTAAATTGTCCTTAAACGATGAAGGAGCTGAGAAATTGGCAAACTTGAACCATCAACAGGTTCTGAGCTATAGATCTTTTCTCAATTGTAAAACTGTTGTTATTTTCCCCAAATGCCTCTCAGGTTCCTGAACAGCAAAGGCCTTCCTCACCGCGCACCCCCCGGCCACCCCGTTGGTGATGTTTCTCTCCAACATTCTGCTCCTTGCCTTGCATTCAAGGACCAGTTTTTCATCTCCCATCACATGGCTGAGGGTCACCTCAGCTCCAGAGACCCACTCTCTCCAGTGGCCTCCTCTCAGCGGTTGACACTATACTCTTCAAAATAAACCATTTGGCAGGTCAGTCGGTCTGCGGCTCTTTGCAGCACTGCTGTGGTCATGCACGTCAGCCCCACGGGCCACACTTACAATAGCTTCCCTCTTTTGTCAAAATGAGCACTCTAACTCTTGGTCATTAAATTTCTCCCCATCTCTCCGGGGCACAAATCCTCAACAGACCAAATTCTCTTCTTTAAGATTTGCTCTCAACTTTCTCTGGCATCAATGGAGTTCTGTATAAGGGACTGAATACACCATTTTTCTTCCATGTCTGTTTTGTGTCAAAATGATAACCCTACTTTTGAAGGGAGAAAGTTAAAAGGGTTCCCTAGATTTAATTAAGGGAAGGTCCGCTGAGATATTGTACATGCATCTGTTCATGGAATCATGTGCTGGAAAAGTGTCTGAGGATCTTCTGGCCCCATCTCTTATCCTCACACAGGTTGGATTTTCTATCTTCCAGGAGATAGAACCAAGGCCCAGAGAGATGACATGGGATAAGTAAATTCCTTCAGTGTTGTGCCCAAGGTGGCTCAGCTGGTGATGGCAGAGCACAGACTAAAACCAAGTCTCATTGCTTTATGCACCTTCCACCTCTTTGTCAGCTTGTAAAGAAAGGTCTGAGTGAGAGCCAACACAAGTTCAGGTTCCAAGCACAGCCCAGAGCCAGACTTTTTGTGTGTGTGTGTGTGAATATAAACCAATTGTATGGTCCATCACTATGTTCCAAAAAATAAAACAAACAAAATCTAGTAACTATAGATGTGTAGGG
>NW_006777568.1:1372182-1438054 GCF_000442215.2 Lipotes vexillifer
TAGGGAAGGAACAAATGAAGAGCAAACAGGAGACTTAATTAACATTTAAATTTGCATGTTTTCATGATATTAGGATGACAACTATTTCAAAGCACATGTGTCTGGTCCTCCTCAGAGATGTTTGTGTCCACCAGACAAAGTCTGCTCTACTTGATTTTAACAAAATGGTGAGTTCTTCAAGACAAAGAAAGACTCCTGGTTCGTTCGCTGGGCTGAGCTCCACCAATGCGACCACAAAAAGGTTGTCCAGCCCTTGGTCCACAAGGAGATCCCTTAGGCGGTTGTTCAAGGTGGTCATGGACTGAACAAGAGGCAAGGGAAATGCAGTGAATGCACTGCTGTTGTCCCTTTTCTCTAGCAGCATCTCCTGCATCTTTACCAGTTACCATGCCCTCCTCTCCTGCACAACTCTGGCCAGTCCTGGATGGAGAACTTTGAATCCCCCCATTCTGTACCGTTTCTGGCCTGGATGGATAGTCAGAGAGGTGGGGGGCTCCCCAGGTGGAGCCTACCCACCTGAGTGAAGAAGTCTGGCCACAGCTCCAGAACACACCACACCCAACTTATGGAAAGGAAGCTTTCAAGAGAAGTTAAGTCTTCCCATAAGCGGGGTTGGTATTGTGAGCAAAATCAGAAATCTTTCCATGACTTCAGGCAATGTGCTCATCGCGGTAGTTAGAGTGAGTTCTGAAGTCAGGTTGCTGGGTTTAAACCCCAAGTCAGGTACATGTGACCCTGGAGAGGGTACCTAACCTTCCTCTGCCCCAGTTCCCACATCTGGAAGTGGGGCGTCGGGATCATACCAGCTTCTGCTGCACGGAATCGGGCCTGGAGGGAGGGTTGGGCGACTCAAGCATGCAGTCACCTGTATCCAAAGCCTCTCAGTTACGAGGCCATCCATCCTGTCAATGCAGGTTTCTTATGTGGTGGCTTCCTGGGGTAGTGCCTGGCTTTTGGGTTTCCCTCTGTACATCCATTGCCTGGTGCACAAGGATGTTCAGTGTGGTTGCATGAATAATACAGGGCCCATCCCCAACACTCCAGGCACTCTGCCCGCACAGCAGATACAAAGATGGAGCTAAGCCTGCCCTACCCTTGAGGCTCCCACACTCCAGCACAGGGATGGCAACCTGGAAGCACATGGGTGGCTACAAGGATGTCCTCAACCCCACAGAGCCTCACAGCAGAAATGTGGAAAGCAGACGCCCTCATCTGAGTTGACACAGGCAGGAAAATGACTTTCCATCTTTGTGGAAGATCATCCCTTCCTCTGCAGGAGGAAGAAAAAGTCTGGGGGCTGCCCCGAGCATGGCAGCTGCTCAATCTTCTTAATTTGATGGATGGATGTTGCTTCAATGTGCAAAGCTTTGACAGAGGAGGAGGAGGAGGAGATGACAGACCAGAACCAAGGGCCTCAGTGCCCTTAGTTTGGGGAAATCTGGAACCTTCTGACTGGTTCTTCTACTAGGGAACCGAGAGCCGTCCCTGTCCTGGTCCTGTCTTACTGAACATCTTCCGACACTGGTCCTTCCCTGGATGACAGCACCGTGTTTTTGTCATCTTTTACATTCAGGACTGCAGACCAGTGGCCTCAACGACTGCTGTTGACCTGAACATGGAACTTCTTAAGTCCATCCACCATCCAGCACTGGGGCTGGGGCAGATGGTTGCATTTGCCTCAAAATAAAACAACCACAAATTAGTTCATTGGAAAACTCCATGGGAAATATCTGTACAATAACACTTCAATTCAGTTGAAGAATATACATTGGCTCAGAGCCTATTGATTTGATTTGTGAAGGCACACAGGTTACTTGTTTAAAAGTATATTAAACAAATAAAAAACAAAAAACTGATGACTCTTTTAGGCAGAATATATTCCTAGAGAGACCTGAAAATTATGAGCTATATCAATTCTTCCTCCAAAAAGCATCTAGCGTCAGACGCCAGATAAATACGATTCTGTGGTTTGCTCCTTGTTGGCTTTGGATGAGCTTTTGGCCTCTGCATTTCTTGTTTAGAGGTTATGGACTGAAAAAAAAAAAAAGCACAACCTGGAAGTTGAGAATTATGTTTCATTCAGCACACTTGCTGAGAACTTGAGCCCAGAACACAGCCTCTCAGATATCTCCAAGGGACAGTTCTGAAGAGTCAGATGACCAAGGCAAGGAAATGGAATAGGACCAAGGTGCCAGGTGAAGATTTCATCTCAAGAACAATGAAGCTTCCTTAGTCTTAAAAAGTCTGGTAGACTCTAAATACAAAGACCGGAGAGACCTTCAAGATGGTGGAGGAGTAAGACGTGGAGATCACCTTCCTCACCACAAATACATCAGGAATACATCGACATGTGGAACAACTCCTACAGAACACCTACTGAACGCTGGCAGAAGACCTCAGACTTCCCAAAAAGCAAGAAACTCCACACGTACCTGGGTAGGGCAAAAGAAAAAAGAATAAACAGAGACAAAAGGATAGGGATGGGACCTGCCCCTCTGGGGGGTAGCTGTGAAGGAGGAAAAGTTTCCACACACTAGGAAGCCCCTTCACTGGTGGACACAGGGGATGGGCAGGGGGGAACTTCAGAGACACAGAGGAGAGCACAGCAACAGGAGCACAGAGGGCAAAGGGGAGAGATTCCTGCACAAAGGGTCAGTGCCGACCAGCACTCACCAGCCTGAAAGGCTTGTCTCCTCACCTGCCGGGGTGGGCGGGGGCTGGGAGCTGAGGCTTGGGCTTCAGAGGTCAGATCCCAGGGAGAGGACTGGGGTTGGCTGCATGAACATAGCCTGAAGGGGGCCAGAGCGCCACAGCTAGCCAGGAGGGAGACTGGGAAAAAGTCTGGACATGCCGAAGAGGCAAGAGACTGTTATTTCTGGGTGCGCTAGGACAGGATAGCGGAGCACCACCTAAATGAGCTCCAGAGATGGGTGTGAGCCGCAGCTATCAGTGCGGACACGAGTGATGGGCATGAGATGCTAAGGCTGCTGCTTCAGCCACCAAGAAGCCTGTGTGCAAGCACAGGTCACTGTCCACACATCGCCTCCCAGGAGCCTGTGCAGCCCGCCATTGCCAGGGTCCTGTGATCCAGGGACAACTTCCCTGGGAGAACACACGGTGCACCTCAGGCTGTTGCAATGTCATATTGGCCTCTGCCACCGCAGGCTCGCCCCGCACTCCGTACTCCTCCCTCCCCATGGCCTGAGTGAGCCAGAGGCCCCTAATCAGCTGCTCCTTTAACACCATCCTGTCTGGGCAGGGAACAGACACTCTAAGGCGACCTACATGCAGAGGCGGGTCCAAATCCAAAGCTGAACCCCGGGAGCTCTGCAAACAAAGAAGAGAAAGGGAAATCTCTCCCAGAAGCCTCAGGGGCAGTGGATTAAATCTCCACAATGAACTTGATGTACCCTGCATCTCAGGAATACCTGAATGACAACGAATCATCCCAAAATTGAGGCTGTGGACTTTGGGAGAAACTGTAGACTTGGGGTTTGCTGTCTCCATCTAATTTGTTTCTGGCTTTATGTTTATCTCAGTTTACTATTTAGAGCTTACTATCATTGATACATTTGCTTATTGATTTGGTGGCTCTCTTCCTTTTTGTTATATATATATAGATATATATTTTTTACCTTTTTCTCTTTTTGTGAGTGTGTATGTGTATATGCTTCTTTGTGTGATATTGTCTGTATAGCTTTGCTTCTACCATTTCTCCTAGGGTTCTGTCTGTCTGTTTTTTGTTTTTTGTTTTTCTGTATAGAGTTTAGCGCTTGTTATAATTGGTGGATTTGTTTTTTTGTTTGGTTGCTCTCTTCTTTCTTTTTCTTTTCTTTTTATTATTTTTTAATTTTATTGATAATTTTTTATTTTAATAATTTTATTTTATTCTTTCTTTCTTTCTTCTTTCTTTCTTTCTTTCTTTCTTTCTTTCTTTTCTCCCTTTTCTTCTGAGCCGTGTGGGTGACAGGGTCTTGGTGCTCTTGCCAGGTGTCAGGCCTGAGCCTCTGAGGTGGGAGAGCTGAGTTCAGGACATTGGTCCACCAGAGCTCTCCTGGCACCACGCAATATCAAATGGCAAAAGTTCTGCCAGAGATCTCCATCTCAACTCTAAGATCCAGCTCCACTCAATGACCAGCAAGCTCCAGTGCTGGACACCATATGCCAAACAACTAGCAAGACAGGAACAAAACCCCACCCGTTAACAGAGAGGTTGCCTAAAATCTTAATTAGGTCACAGACACCCCAAAACACACCACCAGATGTGGTCCTGCCCACCAGAAAGACAAGAACCAGCCTCATCCACCAGAACACAGGCACCAGTCCCCTCCACCAGGAAGCCTACACAACCCACTGAACCAACCTTATCCACTGGGGGCAGACACCAGAAACAATGGGAACTATGAACCTGAGCCTGCAAAAAGGATACCCCAAACACAGTAGTGAAACAAAATGAGAAGACAGAGAAGGGTGAAGCAGATGAAGGGGCAAGGTAAAAGCCCACCAGACCAAACAAATGAAGAGGAAATAGACAGTCTACCTGAAAAAGAATTCAGAGTAATGATAGTAAAGATGATCCAAAATCTTGGAAATAGAATGGAAAAATACAAGAAACGTTTAACAAGGACCTAGAAGAACAAAAGAGCAAACAATGATGAACAACACAATAAATGAAATAAAAAATTCTCTAGAAGGAATCAAGAGCAGAATAACCGAGGCAGAAGAGCAGATAAGTGACCTGGAAGATAAAATAGTGGAAATAACTACCACAGAGCAGAATAAAGAAAAAAGAATGAAAAGAATTAAGGACAGTCTCAGAGACCTCTGGGACAACATTAAACACACCAACATTCAAATTATAGGGGTCCCAGAAGAAGAAGAGAAATAAAAGTGACTGAGAAAATATTTGAAGAGATTATAGTTGAAAACTTCCCTAATATGGGAAAGGAAATAGTCAATCAAGTCCAGGAAGTGCAGAGTCCCATACAGGATAAATCCAAGGAGAAACACACTAAGACACATATTAATCAAACCATCAAAAATTAAATACAAAGAAAAAATATTAAAAGCAGCAAGGAAAAAATAACATACAAGGAAATTCCCATAAGGTTAACATCTGACCTTTCAGCAGAAACTCTGCAAGTCAGAAGGGAGTGGCAGGACATAATTAAAGTGATGAAAGGGAAAAACCTACAACCAAGATTACTCTACCCAGCAAGGATCTCATTCAGATTTTACGGAGAAATTAAAACCTTTAGATACAAGCAAAAGCTAAGAGAATTCAGCACCACAAAACCAGCTTTACAACAAATGTGAAAGGAACTTCTCTAGGCAGGAAACACAAGAGAAGGAAAAGACCTACAATAAAAAATCCAAAACAATTAAGAAAATGGTAATAGGAACATACATATTGATCATTACCTTAAATGTAAATGGATTAAATGCTCCCACCAAAAGACACAGACTGGCTGAATGGATATGAAAACAAGACCCATGTATATGGTGTCTACAAGAGATCCACTTCAGACCTAGGGACACATACAGACTGAAAGTGAGGGGATGGAAAAAGATATTCCATGCAAGTGGAAATCAAAAGAAAGCTGGAGTAGCAATTCTCATATCAGAAAAAATTGACTTTAAAATAAAGACTATTGCAAGAGACAAAGAAGGGCACTACATAATGATCAAGGGATCAATCCAAGAAGAAGATATAACAATTGTAAATATTTATGCACCCAACATAGGAGCACCTCAATATATAAGGCAAATGCCAACAGCCATAAAAGAGGAAATCGACAGTAACACATTCATAGTAGAGGACTTTAACACCCCACTTTCACCAATGGAAAGGTGATCCAAAATGAAAATATATAAGGAAGCACAAACTTTAAATAATACATTAAACAATATGGACTTAATTTACATTTATAGGACTTCCCATCCAAAACGAACAGAGTACACTTTCTTCTAAAGTGCTCATGGAACATTCTCCAGGATAGATCGTATCTTGGGTCACAAATCAGGCCTTGGTAAATTTAAGAAAATTGAAATCGTATCAAGTACCTTTTCCGACCCCAACACTATGAGACTAGATATCAATTACAGTAAAAACTCTGTAAAAAATACAAACACATGGAGGCTAAACAATACACTACTAAATTACCAAGAGATCAGTGAAGAAATCAAAGAGAAAATTAAAAAAAAAATACCTAGAAACAAATGACAATGAAAATACGATGACCCAAAACCTATGAGATGCAGCAAAAGCAGTTCAAAGACGGAAGTTTATAGCAATACAATCCTACCTCAAGAAACAAGAAAGATCTCAAATAAACAACCTAACCTTACACCTAAAGCAATTAGAGAAAGAAGAACAAAAAACCCCAGAGTTAGCAGAAGGAAAGAAATCATAAAGATCAGATCAGAAATAAATGAAAAAGAAATGATGGAAACAATAGCAAAGATCAATAAAACTAAAAGCTGGTTCTTTGAGAAGATAAACAAAATTGATAAACCATTAGCCAGACTCATGAAGAAAAAAAGGGAGAAGACTCAAATCAATAGAATTAGAAATGAAAAAGGAGACGTAACAACAACCGACATTGCAGAAATATAAAGGATCATGAGAGATGACTACAAGCAACTATAGGCCAGTAAAATGGACAGTCTGGAAGAAATGGACAAATTCTTAGAAAAGCACAACCTTCCAAGACTGAACCAGGAAGAAATAGAAACTATAAAAGACCAATCACAAACACTGAAATTGAGACTGAGATTAAAAACCTTCCAACAAACAGAAGCCCAAGACAAGATGGCTTCATAGGCGAATTCTATCAAACATTTAGAGAAGAGCTAACACCGGTCCTTCTCAAACTCTTCAAAATATAGCAGAGGGAGGAACACTCCCAGACACATTCTACGAGGCCACCATCACCCTGATACCAAAACCAGACAAAGATGCCACAAAAAAGAAAACTACAGGCCAATATCACTGATGAACATAGATGCAAAAACTCTCAACAAAATACTAGCAAACAGAATCCAACAGCACATTAAGAGGATCATACACCATGATCAAGTGGGGTTTATTCCAGGAATGCAAGGATTCTTCAATATACGCAAATCAATCAATGTGATGAACCATATTAACGAATTGAAGGAGAGAAAGCACATGATCATCTCAATAGATGCAGAAAAAGCTTTCAACAAAATTCAACATCCATTTATGATAAAAAACTCTCCAGAAAGTAGGCATAGAGGGAACTTACCTCAACATAATAAAGCCCATATATGACAAACCCACAGCCAACATCATTCTCAATGGTGAAAAACTGAAACTATTTCCTCTAAGATCAGGAACAAGACAAGGTCGTCCACTCACCACTATTATTCAACACAGTTTTGGAAGTTTTAGCCACAGCAATCAGAGAAGAAAAAGAAAAAAAGGAATCCAAATTGGAAAAGACAAAGTAAAGCTGTCACTGTTTGCTGATGACATGATACTATCCATAGAGAATCCTAAAGATGCTACCAGAAAACTACTAGAGCTAATCAATGAATTTGGTAAAGTAGCAGGATACAAAATTAATGCACAGAAATCTCTTGCATTCCTATATACTAACGATGAAAAATCTGAAAAAGAAATTAAGGAAACACTCCCATTTACTACTGCAACAGAAAGAATAAAATACCTAGGAATAAACCTACCTAAGGAGACAAAAGACCTGTATGCAGAAAACTATAAGACACTGCTGAAAGAAGTTAAAGATGATACAAACAGATGGAGAGATATACCGTGTTCTTGGATTGGAAGAATCAACATTGTGAAAATGATCATATTACCCAAAGCAATCTTTAGATTCGATGCAATCCCTATCAAACTACCAATGGCATTTTTCACAGAACTAGAACAAAAAATTTCACAATCTGTACGGAAACACAAAAGACCCGGAACAGCCAAAGCAATCTTGAGAAAGAAAAACAGAGCTGGAGGAATCAGGCTCCTGGACTTCAGACTATAGTACAAAGCTACAGTAACCAAGACAGTATGGGACTGGCACAAAAACAGAAATATAGATCAATGGAACAGGATAGAAAGCCCAGAAAAACCCACTCACAATTGGTCACCTTATTTTTGATAAAGGAGGCAAGAATATACAATGGAGAAAACACAGCCTCTTCAATAATTGGTGCTGGGAACCACTTACCTCAACATAATAAAGCTGGACAGCTACATGTAAAAGAATGAAATTAGAACATTCCCTAACACCATACACACACACAAAAATAAACTCAAAATGGATTAAAGACCTAAATGTAAGGCCAGACACTATAAAACTCTTAGGGGACAACATAGGCAGAACACTCTATGACATACATCACAGCAAGATCCTTTTGACCCACCTCCTAGAGAAATGGAAATAAAAAGAAAAATAAACAAATGGAACCTAATGAAACTTAAAAGCTTTTGCACAGCAATGGAAACCATAAACAAGACAAAAAGACAACCCTCAGAATGGGAGAAAATATTTGCAAACAAAGCAACTGACAAAGGATTAATCTCCAAAATATACAAGCAGCTCATGCTGCTCAATATCAAAAAAGCAAACAACCCAATCCAAAAATGGGCAGAAGACCTAAATAGACATTTCTCCAAAGAAGATATACAGATTGCCAACAAATACATGAGAGGATGCTCAACATCACTAATTATTAGAGAAATGCAAATCGAAACTACAATGAGATATCACCTCACACCAGCCAGAATGGCCATCATCAAACAATCTACAAACAATATATGCTGGAGAGGGTGTGGAGAAAAGGGAACCCCCTTGCACTGTTGGTGGGAATATCAATTGATACAGTTACTATGGAGATTCCTTAAAAAACTAAAAATAGAACTACCATACAACCCAGCAATCCCACTACTGGGCATACCCTGAGAAAACCATAATTCAAAAAGTGGCATGTACCACAATGTTCATTGAAGCTCTATTTACAATAGCCAGGACATGGAAGCAACCTAAGTATCCATCGACAGATGAATGGATAAAGAAGATGTGGCACATATATACAATGGAATATTACTCAGCCATAAAAAGAAACGAAATGAGTTATTTGTAGTGAGGTGGATGGACCTAGAGTCTGTCATACAGAGTGAAGTAAGTCAGAAAGAGAAAAAAAAATACTGTATTATAACACATATATATGGAATATAAAAAAAAATGGTTCTGAAGAACCCAGGGGCAGGACAGGAATAAAGGTGCAGACGTAGAGAATGGACTTGAGGATATGGGGAGGGGGAAGGGTAAGCTGGGACGAAGCTGATAAGCTGAGAGAGTGGCATGGACATACATACACTACCAAATGTAAAATAGATAGCTAGTGGGAAGCAGCCACATAGCACAGGGAGACCAGCTTTGCGCTTTGTGTCCACCTAGAGGGGTGGGATAGGAAGGGTGGGAGGAAGACACAAGAGGGAGGGGATATGGGGATACACGTATATGTACAGCTGATTCCCTTTTTATAAAACAGAAACTAACACACCGTTGTAAAGCAATTATACTCCAATAAAGATGTTTAAAAAAACAAATAGATACCAAAAAAACATTCTTCCTCCAAATATGAAATGTGACTTTTTCTTTCATTGTGTGTATGACAACCAAGGGTTCAACATAAACTTCAATGAGGTCATGCAGACAGAGAGCTTGGCGCATCATCCTAAGCAGTGGTGACATTATTGTATCACTACCACTATCTTTAGTGGTAACAACAGTGTTTTCCTTTCACAATTGTGCTTTTAGAGCTGAGTTGAGTAAGACACAAAATCAAAGTGTTTAAGATCAATGGGACACTGATTTCCAGGGACAATGAAATTCCCCCGACAGCAGGATTTGGGCTGGCCAAGAGCAGCCTGGGACCCCACTGGAAAACAGCATACAAGTTTCTATCAAGGGGGCAGTGGTGGTGATAGAAGTAACAATATATAAAGCAGGAGTCGGCAAAGTACAGCCTGCAGGCAAATCCAGCCCTCCCTCTGTTTCTGTAAATAAAGTTTTATTGAAACACAATCACACCATTCACTATTGTCTGCGGCTTCTTTCACACTACAGTGGCAGAGCTGAATAGCTGCAACAGAGATCATATCTCAGGAAGCTGAAAATGCTTACTCTCTGGCCCTTTACAGAAAAACTGTATGGCCCTGGTAC
Organism: Lipotes vexillifer; assembly: GCF_000442215.2. Lineage (NCBI taxonomy): Eukaryota > Metazoa > Chordata > Mammalia > Artiodactyla > Lipotidae > Lipotes > Lipotes vexillifer. The sequence continues at coordinate 1,382,391 of NW_006777568.1, forward strand.
TAAATAAAGAAAGAATGAACACGTATAGAATTATACATGTTATAATTATACATGCAGGAATTATACTGAGTGCTCTGCAAGCCTTTGCTCAACTAACCCTTAATGTAGGATTACTAGTGTCTACAACTTCCAGGAGAAGAAACTGAGGTTCTACAGAAGGTGGTGACCCGTTCAAGTTTCCAAAGGTGAGTTACCATCAGATAGGACTGGACCCAGGCCACGTGCATCTAACGCCCTCTCTGAGCGCCCTGGGTCCAGTTCCGTTGTGAGTGCTGAGAGCACGCACTGCTCCCTCTTGGAGGGTCCTCCCTCATCTCAGTTGCATCTGCAGGGTGGAAACCTCTTCTGCTACTTCCAACTCACCTCCATCGATCTGCCCTTCAGAATTAAATTCAATTCCCGAGCATCACAGTCAATAATTTTGTGGAGGAAATAAACTCTTAGGGTTTCCAGGATATAAAAGCAGAGCCAAAAGGATCATTCCTGATGCCCTGAAAATCTATGTCCATAGAGTAAGGATTGTACCTTTGGTCTCCACTGATTCACGCTCAGGGAGGTCTAAAAATGCCTCATAACATGGCAAAGATGCTGGGTCATGAGCTGGACTCGAGCTAAGCCTTTCTCTTTGAAGGATGTAGGTGTTTCTTCAACCCATTGCAGATGCTCTCAGAAGTTCAGTGACCTTAATTTGCCGGAGAGGAAATGGGAGGGGAGCGGTACTGCGGGCCCAGAACTCTCCCATGGCATTGCCTACCTTTGCCTCTGAAAGAAAGTGTGGGACTTAAAATAAACAACAAAGACTGTAGATATGTATTCTGTATGGCAAACTCTTATTGTTTAAAAGAAAAAACAACTAGGCTGGGACAGAGCTGTTGCTCTGAACAAATAGAAATGATTTCAAACTACACGAAGAAAGAAAGTATTGGTACGGCGTCACATTGTAAGCAGCTAATGTAGTTTCCCTGCCCTTCCCTCCCTCCCTCTTTGCTCTGTCCGTGTCCAACTCCTTCCTTTTTCAGGTTATGAGGAAGTTAGGAGTAATTAAATGTCTGTGATACACATAGAGAGTGGAGGCAGTCTATTTGCATGAGTGAAGCTTTGTACCCCCGACCCCGAGCCCATAATCCAGGCACAATGAAAACCAACGTGGCATGCATGGTAGGCTTGGACCTCGAGTCCATGGCTTTTTTGTCACCATCACCACCTTCCTAGTTTTGCCCGGCTCAGACTCTCTCAAATGAGCTCTCTTTCTGTTAACACAGAGTGTGGGGTGCTAACTGAGGGCCGAATTAGCAAAGGAGCTGGCTGGGAAAGAAGAGTGTTTTCTCTGATAATCTACCACGTGTTTAATCCGTGTACAGAGCATCCTCGTGTTGACCATGCGGAAGGCGCCCAATGGTGCAGACACACAGATGCCCACTCTCAAAACAGAAGGCAAGGACCCTGAGCTGTCACCTGGCCAGTGCAGACTGGGAGGCAGGCAAACACGCAGAGCTCCAACACCCCATCCCCCCAAACTGAGGTACAGCTGAGCACCTCACCTGCTCTACACTGACCTGCCCACTGGCCCCAGGGGGTGGGGCAGGGGGGAGGGGCCTCCCGGGAGAGCTTTGCCCATCTCCTGAGCTGCTTTTCTGATCGGCTTCCTGACCTCGTGTCCATAGAGCTTGGGTGGGTACTGGGAGCGAGCAGGCTGCTGGCAGGGTGGCCTGCCTGTCCAGCTCTGGAAAAGTCTATCCCTCCTGAAGCCTGCCCACATGAGGCCTGTCCTGGTGAAGACTGTGATTTGATTTGACTTTTTGTTTTTCACTAAAAGAAAAGGTCTCACCACTGCAGGCACTGCTTTCCTGGAGCCAAAGGCAGCTGTGCAGACCCGAGTGCAGGGGCACAGACCTCAGGGTAAAGCACAGGTATTCTCCTGACCCGAGCAAGGAGATCATTACGCCCAGCACCTACTTGGCTGGCTTCTGTCAAGTTCCTCACGGAGCCAGGGCAGAACCAGTCAGACCCAGGCATCAGAGCAGAATTCCAGCCCCAGGGAGAGCCAACCACAAAGTCATCATCTCCATCCACAGACCCGAGCCCAGGCAACTTGCTTCACTCCAGTTTAGAGAGAGAATCTCAGGAAATCTAACTTCCGCAAACTTCTGAACAATGAAGCTGCCCTCCCACCACTGCCCGGGAGGGTGTCACAGTGGCTGGGCCGTCCAGGTCCCACAGCAGGGGCTGTGTGTGCTCAGCTTTGCCCCTGCCCCTGGCGCCCCGTGGGTTCCTGGGGCCCCTGGAACTTGTGAAAGCTGCTCAATTCAAATTCACCAAATTCACTCCAGCCCGTTATGGATGTGGGACCCCACTGATCAGGCGACATTATTTCTATTATCCTACTGGGCTTCACCCTAGGGGTAGAGGCACTTGCCTTGATTTGAAACTTGCAGACACCAGGAGAATTTGCTGATTGCTAATGAGAAGAGCTGAGGTTTTGTTGATACCATCTGGGACCTTCTTGCTGTGGGCTGAGATTAGGTTGAGGAACTGACATAACACGCCTTATTAAGGAGGCAGTGACTTTGTTATGGGCTCCGTGTAACTTTTCATGTCTGCTGTACGCCAGGAGCTTAGCCCGAAACACCTTTTTCCAGAATATGAAACATAATATCTCCATGCTCACTGCATTATTTAAAAAGGGGCAATGTGGTTCATAACTTTACATTTATTGCATACTTTTAAGCCATTTGACCCATATAAATATTGCTATAGAGTTGCCCTCAGTTATTAAATTCTTATTGCTTATAAAAGGGGCAACAGGAAGTGTATAAGGAGCAGTGGAAGGTGTGGGCAGGGCAGGGGGCAGGGGTGGTGTGCCAGTGGGGGTCAGGGAGCACATTGGTTTCCATTCTGCTTTCTGCTTTCAAGCCTGGGATTGGATTGGATTTCTTTCCCTTTCTCGTTGTGGGCAGAGCCTGTTTGACTTTAACTCAAAGAATTATGTATTGACATGGCAAGCGACATTTTGCCTTTCTACTGATTAAAATGGAACCCCACTCTTAAAAGAAATAGGTTGAAAGAATTATTTCCTTGGCACAGCTGAGACCAGATAAAAACAGGGCATCAACGTTTATCAGGGTTCAAAGTTGAGTCTCCTGACTGTGAAAGGGACCAAAGTGTGTCTTCATTGTCAGCCTTGTATTCTTGTTAACGCTGCCTCTTCCCCTGGTCTCCTGGGCCTCCTAGGATGCTCGCTGGTTCCTGCTACATCACGCTCACGTGCCCGGTACCCGCGCCCAAGGAGGCTCTCTCCTGGTGCACACCTTTTGGAAATGACAGAATAACCACAGGCACTTGAAGACACCTCAAAGCAGTTCAACAGAGAAGGTGTCCTAGAAGCAAGTTCCCTTGAACTTCAGTGTGGCGCCCCATCCAGGGAGCTCCCCACCCCACTGTGTGCAGGACACAGGGCAGAGGGAGTCCGTGTGATCAACTCCAGCACAGAGTGGAGGTTGCAAGGACTGGAAGTCCCAGGCTGTTATGAAAACATGTTTGGGGTTTTTTTTCTTGTTTTTTTGCACATAATAGGAATTCCTCCCGCCAAGGTCCACAGCAGCACCTGGGTTGGGGAGGAGTATGCATGGCATCCCTGTCCCTTGCATATGTGGGGCATCTCTGGCCACACATTAACATGGGTGATTTTACTTTCCCTTGCTTAGGGCAAAGCCTCTACACCTAGAGGTTACCTGCTGTCAACCAAGGACCTTTTTCCTCCTGTCACTGCTTTCAGAGATGAAGGGAAAGATTTCCCTTAGCCTACAGCATTTAGCGTGCAAACCCTCCACCATCACCTCGTGAAGCCACAGAAATCACGAGGCTAGCCTGCGACCTTCCAGCTCAGTGACAGGACAGGAATCCCTTGAGCAGAGGACGCCTCCTCTGATATTTGGAAAAGTGTCATGTTTTCTTTACAGAGAAAACTGTCAGGTTGTTGTTGGCATAAAATACAACCCTTACTGGATTGTGATTTGCTTGTTTGCTACAAAATGTCACCTGGGCACATGACATGTTTTGTTTTGCTCACAGATGCTCTGTACTTACGATATTCAAATGGTGTGGGGAGAAAGGCCAGCTCTGTGCTCAGGTCAGTCCTCTTCACCATTACAGACCCTCCACTTCCTACAGCAGTGAGGTCTGCAGGGGAGAGGACTCAGTCCACGGAGCCACTCCCTTGTTGAGGTGGGATGATTCTGCAAATACGTGTCTACCTATTCATGTGCTCTTTAGAAAACCTCTAGAACAAAGATAGGCAATCACTGAGCACTGCTAGTCATACTCTTTTAAAAGAAATAGAGAATAAAATGTGAATAACTTAAAAATACCACCACCAACCACCCGTAGGGTTGGCCAAGCCAGGCTGTGATTCCTGAAAGGGGGCAGATTGCTCAGGTCGGTCAGCTGGTCGCCTGGGCACATCACCCTACAACACATCAGTATAATCTTGGCCGTTAACCTTAATCTCCCATCCTGGATAATACTTATTTGTAAATTCCTTTTCTTTTTATCCATTCCTGGGTATTTTTCTTAGAAGCCCACGGCAGGATTTATACTTAATAAATAGTGAGTGATTTAGGTGACATGAGAAAAAAGCTTGAGGAAATATAGTATCCATGTTATTTTTTTTCGTTTTGCTCCTTTGAAACCTAAAATAAGAAAAATATGTCCTTATCAAGTCTTAGGTCTTGACAGACGGAGGTGCAGAGATTTAAATAATGTCTTTTTTTTTCTGTTGTGCATTTAGCACGAGAAATGCAAAAAAAAAAAAAAAAGGCAGCTAAAAAAGGGCTACTGCAAAATTCAGTTGAATATCTAAAAGTGGTGTTGTCGATAAACAGAATTCCCTTCGAGGAGTTTCTCCGCAGCCCTAGAAGGCACTAAACTGTTTGGTTAAAGAAGCAACTAAAATCCTCTCCTCGGGATGACAAATGCAAGAAAAATCAAGCCCCAGTGACTCTCTGGCTTCCCAGTACTTTTGCAGTAGAGGTTGGAGTCAAGTGAAAAATAGAAATAAAACAATAGCACAACCACAGGGAGGCTTTATCCCTCAGCCATATCATCTGGGAGTGTTTCAGGCCACAGTGAAAAATACAATCTCATCTTGAGCTGACAACCTGGTTATTTAGCTCTTAGAATGCAGATTTAAGGATGGAGGCGAAAGCAGAGCACCAGACAGCACTGGCGGCAAAGGTGTTTTGTTTATTTTTAATGGTTTGTATGATTTGAAAAATATGTTGTGCAAACCAAGAAGATTCCTTAATTGCCACCAAGCACACCCCTGTCTGCTGGGAATGCAGCTGGAAAGCTCTGTGACTCTGCGGTTAGGGTAGAATTCGAGAATTTCTTCCACTCTTTGTGCCAAATGCACTCCAAGAGTGAAAAATACAGACCCTGCTATCATGCCTTTCCCAGGAATAGGACATTAATTTCTTGCATTTATACACATACAGATTGCAGCTCTGGACACTGGCCCTTCAAGATCCTGCCTCTGGATTTTGATAACTGGCCATTTCTGCCAGATTTCCATCAAATACAAATCAGAAAGTACAAGGAAATATGACCTTAGTTTATTAGGACTTGCATTCAGTTTTTTTGTTCTTGATGTTGTTTTTTTTAGTTTTGCCTTTCTTTTCCTCCATTGTTGCTCAAATAAAACTGCTTTATGCTACAACTACACAGTTGGGCCAGAGGTTGGCTGTACCCTTGGAAGACAAAACCCCTGACAAACGGTACGGAAAACAGTACCTATGACCTTCAGCCGGACTGCAGCAACATTGCCTGGCTCAAGGTCATTAAGACCGTTCAGTTTGCAGCTTCTTACTTCCAGTCATAAGAGAACAGTGGGGTAACTTTTTCCTGGCATCTGCTCATGGCCTTCCTGGTACTTTAAGAGGTTCTCTTTATTGTGATTGCCTGGAGGGTATGGAGAGTTACAAAATCCACTGCAGACACCTGACATAGGGCAAGGCATTTGCCACCGGACACAGATATTATTTCAAGAATGGATTCCATATTTAATCTCTTTTCTGAAGTCAGAAGTGATTTTAACAGGAAAGCTTAAAAAAAAAAAAAAAGAAACTGTATGAATAGATTCCTCTTAAAATGTAGAGAGTTTTCTGTATTTCATTTGGAATTGAACTGTGGACAGCCATTGGCAGCTTCATATAAAAAGATTCATGTTTTGTCCTCTTGGACGATATCTTTGGTCAGTGGTGCTCAGAGCACAAATACAGCTGCTGAGGGTCCTGCCCAGAAGATGTTTTTCATAAGGACAAACATACACATTAACCCAATTAGGTGTTTTCACTTAAAAATAGGAGCAATCCTTCCCTTTTGCATTATAGCATCCTGAATATTTCTAATCCGGAGCAAGGGCAGTGTTTCATAGTTGTTTATATTATGCTTAGTTGGCTGTTCTGCTCAGGTAACTCACTTCATACTTGAAAAGAAAGAATTGCAGGAAAAAATTAACATCTTTTTTTTCCCTTGAACATTTTAAGGCAAGCCCCTACCTTCTAATGGTAGAACTTTATTTTCTTCCTTATAGTAATATATAGTACTGAAATTCCAAAGGTTTCTGGTGCATTTCAGCTGTCACCTCAAGTCAAAACCATAGAGTTCAGCTATAAAAGAATATAATAAATTTAACCTGACCTAACTGGGGATTTTTAAGCAGCCTTTTTTTTTTTTTAATTGTGTATCTGTGAGCTCCCTATGCCCACATATAAATGTTTTTTTTTTTTTTTGGCTCGTTCTTTCTTGAGTTCAAACTTGTGTACCTTTGTGACATTATCTCTGCTTACATGAAAGTGCTTTCAAAGATTTTAAGGGGAGATGCCATTTTGGAAGAAAATGCAAATCTAAAAGAAACTTTGAACGGACTATTTTAACCTAGCCTCCAATCTCCTGAATTTTCGGTGGCATCCTGTCCTGGGCAACTATTGTAGGAGCCTGCCACGGGGCATCTCCCAATCCAAGAAAAGTCTACGGAATGCGCCCGGGGGAACACCAGACACCCTGGCCCCCAGCCCAGCCTGCTTGCTATTTAGCGCTCACGGGCCTGATATTTTATACACCGAAGTAAACTTCCGCACTCCAGTTCATATGTAATCACTGTTTTGTTTTTGCAGCCTTTGTAGATTGAGTCTTTGTTAGGCGAGCACGTCTTGTTTCCCCAGCACCCGAGGAAATCCTCGGCATCAGAGTGCCCCCCAAAGGCGGCCCGGGAAATGAGCAGGGGCGCGCTGACCTTTAGCGAGACAGCTAAGGTTATGCACATAACATTTGCTTGTTTACTTTGCAAAATAAGCAACGAGTTGGAAACTCCGTGCATCGCAGGCGCCTCCTCGCACTTAAAAAACAACTGGAACCGAGGCAGCCGGTCTTCCTTGCTCCAGAGCGGAGCCCGGATCTTCTTTGCTCTGTATCTATCGTGATGCAACTTTAATAACGTTAGCCAAGGCTGCTCACAAAATCACAGCTGTAGCTGGAGGCAAAGAGGGGGGGGGGGGGAAATAAAAAGAGGAAAAAAAATACGCCAAAACGAGGTGCTGCTTCCCAGCCTCACCTAGGAGCCCGGTGGTGCGCGGCGGTCGGAGAGGCAGGGGCCACCGGATCGATGTCCGCAGCGGGCTGATGGCCACTGGTCGTTTTGATGGATATGACTGTAAAAAAAAGGTCCAGATTGGTTCACCGTGGACCTCAAACCGTGTCAGCTAAAACCAAAGAGACAAAAAAGTGACAGCTGTGGAGAGTGCACTGCAGGCAGTCAACGGCGCCTGTGATTTATTGTTCCATCTGCCTCGCCGCTGTGAGGACAAGTTCCCCCTGATTTGGTTAAAATGAAAAGGACCTCAGAGAGCGCAACGTGGGTTTTGAAAATGTGCAGAAACTTTTTTTTTTTATTCCCTGATTTATGTCCCTTTCCCCCTCCAGAAAGTCTGCACCACCCCCTGGTCGGGCAGCTCGGCTGCCAGGAGGGTTCCCGCGCCCTTGACCCCCAGGGTGCAGTATTTTGGGGTCGGGGCCCAGCGCCCCGATCGATCCCGGCCCGGTGTTCTGCGCCGGGGTCGCAGGGGCCACCAGGGACGCGCGGTGGGGCGGGAGGAACCTCGAAAGACGGGGCAGGGGCTGTGGAGCACCCCGTCCTGGCTGCGCCCTCGCCAAACCATCATTCCCTGGAAATTCAGCCTGCCTGTCCTCGGATTCTAATAAAAGTTTTATGCCGGTCAGCACATTTTCAGCCAATTTCCCATGAAGAGGCCTGTTGGTTTCGACGGTGCATGGAAAGTTCTGCTCCCGTCCCCCTGCCTTGGCCAGGGCCTCTGGAGCCCTGACCCAGTGGCTAGCACTTCCTGGCTGGAGGTTTCAGGCCTCACAGGTCCAACCTGGTGTCAGAAGCTAGCCTGTCTTCTGTCTCAGGATGTTGGTTTTACCTCTCAAGTGTTTCCTGAATTTGTGAAAATTCTGTTTCTAGCCGCTTGTCCATAGTGACTTCCTGCTCCAAAAAATATTTCTTTTTTTTTTCTTTTTCTTTTTTGAAGGAGAGAAAGAAAAGAGGATGGAGGTGGGGCAGGGGACTGAGAAAGTGGCAGAAAGAGGGAGAAAGAAAGAGAGAGGAGGCTTGGCAGCTACCGTGGAGCAGGGGCTGCCCCCAGGGGGCCAGTCCTACTTTTGGAACATGTTTCTGTCAGGCAGGGGTCAACATCTTTTACCTCTTTTTTCCATTATTCAAAATAAGTATTGATGTTATGTTTTAGCTATTTAAAAGCCAGCTGTCTTGCTCATTTCAGATGCTTTTCCTGGTATGATTGTATGTGGTAATAGCTGGTCTGTGTATCGTCTTTCACAAAATCTAGGCTTTCAGAGCCTCGGTCTTCAAATGATATCAATCAAAATTTATGCAATTCAAAATCCATATGTATAGAGTCTCAGTTCACCTCATTTCATGACAATAGTAAACCACATGTTGTATCCATGTCTAAAACACTTTTCTCGTTCTTGACTGTGTTAACCCTAGAGGCACCCTGTTCTGTACGGCTAGCCCGTCAGAGCGGCACAAAACACTGATTAATGCCTGGCAACGACGGCGGAAACCTTGAATAATAAAATGGTGAACAAGGTAAATGCAAACTAATAAAACACGGGGAGTGTCAATAATATTTGAAGATGTTTGTTAACATAAACAACCCAGGAAGACCTAAGGGGCGGTGGAAGCCGGTTAATCCTCACGTACAGGATCCTCTCTTATTAACCGTTCTTAAGGGCGATCTTCCTTCAAAATACACGTGGTGACCTGTGGAAAATAAGCCGTTTGGTCCTGCCAGGTCCTTTCTTGAGTTCCGGGGAAGAGACCTCTGCCCCTCATCCCAGTCTGGGCAGCTCTGAACTTGGGCCTGTTGATTCTGCACTTGTGCGTGGGGCAGAGGGTGGGGAAGAAAGGGTAGGATCACCGTGAAACTAGTCCATCATTATACTACCTTAATCCTAGGTGGGGAAAATTAAAGTGGGATTTTTGAGAGTTCATTTGCATTAGCTTTGACACCTGGTCAGCATAATACTTGAGGCTTTTTTTTTTTTTTTAAGAAATAGCTGATAAGTAGGTGGTTCAAAGAGATATTATTAATTCACTGTACTTGGGTGGAACATTTTATAGGCGTGCTGGATTCCTGCACAGACTACACAGATGTATGTGTTCTTTAAATGACACAATCCTTCATCTGATCTATTTTCATCAAAGGCAAAATTGGTAACTGTGACACAATAGCATTTGCCTCTGACAGGATGCATTATTTACTCCAGGTTTAATATACATTACAAATAAGATTTGCTTTCATGGAAGAGCATTAAAACATTTGGCGAGGGGAGAGCGGAACGTTGTCCTTAATTTGTTTTGGCAACTCTGAGAAATAGAGGTCATTACCCACACTCCTCCATGCCAGAGACATAACAAGGGACAAATATTTTAAGAAAATCGAGATATAATTAAAAATACCACCATGTCTTCGGAACCGAGGAGGCAGGAGGCGGCGAATGTAACTCTGACGCTGCGGTGTGATCCGGGGGCCCACGGAGTGGATTTCACAAGGAACGGAAAATTAGAGATGAAGACTGAAAGCATTTCTTTTGGAAATCCTTTCAAACACACAACATCATGTCAATTATTCAGCATCAAACTAAATCGGTTTCATTTTTTCCCCCTGAAAACAAGGCTTCTTGAAGCACCTACACGTCTATTCACATCTCTGTCCCGTGATATCAGACGTTTATATGAAAATTAATACTGAAAAATTAAGCCCGCCCTTGGTTTGACTGACTGCAGTCGGCTTCTCAAACCATGCGCTGCAAGAGCCAGGAAGACTGCAAATGTGCCTCCCTCCTCTGCCCTCCAAACGAGTCAAGCCGAAGCAGGAAAGCTGTTGACAAATTAATACTTTAAGAAAATAAACTCTGGTCATGTTCAACCCAGAGCAACTTTATCCTGATTAATTTGTGTTGGAGGTTCTCCAGCCCCCATTGACAAAGCCCCGCAGTTTGTACAAATGTAATTTCCTAATATTTACATGAGGAAAGCCTCAGCAGTTAAGCTCTGCCTCCAGTGTGACTTTTGTGGTTTGTAAAAAGACAATAAAAATACAGAGAGGTAATTGTAAGCACATTTGAAAAAGAAAGGGGAAAGAAAAGAAAGGATTTTTTCCCTCCTCCTCCCGTAGCCCTATAAAAATGGGCTGTGTGTACAGATGCTTAGAAAGGGAAGCCAGCGTTCAGCCAGCGCAGTTTTAAGTAACATAACACCTAGTACTAATCGTCTCCCTACAGCTAATGAGCTCCTACAGAACACCCACCATCTTTCTTAACGTGGATCTTTTGCATCCTGACATAATTCATCTTCGTCCATCTACATGGATGGTCTTGTCATTTTATGCCTTTATTTATATCGAACGTTAGACACTTGCATGACTGATTTAATAAAGAGGAAAAAAGAAAAATGCAGTGGTAATGTGTTGCTTTGTTCGGAGAATATTAAAAAACTAACCTTTCGTTTTAATGAGATTTTCCCCATCAGTTTACACAATTTTCCAGGTGCAAAATGAGCTTTTGGCTGTAAAATATTTTATCACATTGTCTTACACAATAAAGATTAGATGTTTTCTCTCTCTCAACTGCACTGCAATTATTTTTTAGTGTTTGCAAATCATAATATCATTTAAAAACCATATTTTATACCTTATCTAAAATACTTTTAGAGCAGTAGGATGAAAAAAATAACATCTATTTAACTACTCTTTTTAAGCGGCTGTTATGTGCTCTAGGATAATTTCCCAGGAAAAGGCAGAGCTAAAAAGCTTAGCCTTCCTTGAAAACATATCTCTCTCAAGCAACATCTTTGCAAAAATCCCCAGAATTTAATTCCCCTGACTGGAAAGCCCAGAGTGCCTGAATGTAAAAATAGTAGCCCTGTCATTTCACATTCATTAAGTGTGAAACTCAGAAATTAATAATGTAAAAATATGCTTTTTAATTAGTCTTACATTCTGCCCAATGTACTTAAATGGGATCAGCGGCTCCCTAATGATTTTTTTCTTAATAAAGTGTTAGCCTGTGATGCACCGAGGTTGACAGGTATGATAAACTGGAAAGTTCTTTTGGAGGCGGATGAATGATACCCAAATAGTACTCGCCCATTTAAATGTAATTAACATCAGGGAGCAATATTACAGAGAAGCCTACAAGATTTTTAGTTCAGGTTTCTTTTTTTCATTTCTTATTTTATGAGTAGTTTGATGATTGCAGCAGTGATTTTATAATTTAATTACCTTTGCTGAAAGCTAAGCTTTCACTAATAGCAGGTCAACAGGACCATTAAGCAGTCTTCAAAAATGTTAAAAATAAAGTCAGTCCCTTTCGATGGGCTCTCCAAGTGTCATCTATATGTATTATTTATTTATTTATTTATTTATATGTGTGTGTGCACATATATATGTGTTTGTACCCACATATATCTATATACAGAGAGATATATGGATATACAGATGTAGGCATAAGGTATGTCTGCTCAGGAAATATTTCTCTTGCGGTGATAAGGACCATTGGGAAGAAAATGCAGTTGTTTGTCCTCTGAAGAGAATTGATGACAGAAATTCTTAAAGACCTCAGTTTGGGAAAAGGCAAAAGAAGATACCCTCCCCCAAATGTGGATTTGATCAACAGATAAAAATTAAAAGTCACTGCAGAATAAGAGGCTCGGTCGATTGTCACCTGATTATCCTCTGGTGTGCAGTGTCCAAAAGACAGCAGCAACTTTGCGTGGCGCTATTATTTTAAGTCACCAGTAATAAATGAGAAATAGATTTCTGAACCCATTATCATGCTGGCTGTCAGCGTTGTTTACTCAAAGACTCCCGCTCAGATCCCCGAGTTTCCAAGTTCCAAATGATGGTCCCTTTCAACTCGGTAAACAAGAAAAGAGTGACATGGCATGTAAGATATGACAAAATCCAAAAAGTCTTGAGTGTACCCTCTTAGAAAGAGGGTGGCCAAGACCAGGTTTCACACCTATTTTGGGAGGACTCCTGGGTGCCCATGGGAGTCTGGGACCTTATGTGACAAGTGTCTGATGGACATTCATGGGTGACCATAGACCCGACACAGCGACTGAAAATCCGGGTAATACTCATGACGTGAAGCCTGTCTGCCTGTGGAGCTGAGATAGCCCCAGCAGTTTCTCTTTTAAATTAACCTCCAGAACAAAACGACGAAACCTGGCATGCTGATAACCTCTGTCGAGCCCTGATAGCATCTATATTTTCATTTCTTCCAGAAACAAAATAGAGTATGAAGAATGCAAGGTCAGACCTTTGGCCAACTTTTATACAAACTCTATGAGAAAGACCTATTTTCTAATAAGGCAGGTGCAGTCTGGTTACTCTGAATTTGCATTGAATCTTACTCATTGATACATTCCTTCCCATCCACTGATCTTTACACCAGCTTTCAATACCTAGTGGACACCCTTAAAGAGAAGCCTTGTTGGGGAGATTGAATCCTTGATGATGGGATGTGATTTCTGTACTTTACACAACTTTATTATCAATCATTTCTCTATTGTATTTTTAGAAGGAATAAGGGGGGGGGGTTGTATAAAGTGCACAATTTTCATACTTCCTTAACATTCAGGTGAAGAAATTTTCAAACTGAAGCTCCATGAGGGCGGGTTAGGTGTTTTTGTGCTCACTTTGGGAGTCCCAGCACCTGGCATTGTGCCAGTCCACAGCACGTGGAGAGCAAATGCTGGGGGAGTGAAGGATGCCAGGTATGAAGCCTCCTCTGCGTGTGGGGAGCCTCAGTGTCACCTCAGATCCAGTCCACACCTTGATTGGTATTGTCTCCTTGGAGCTTTTCTAACATAAAATGGAAATGCATTTTTCTGCACAAAGTACTAAAGTGTCCCTGCCAAGATAAAACTGCAGAGTTAGAAGATGAATAAGTCCCAGAGAGCCAACGCACAGCGCAGTGATTACAGTCGACAGCACTGTAATATATACCTCAAAGTTGTGAAGATAGATCTTAAATTGTCTCACCACCCTGGCACACACACACACACACACACACACACACACACACACACACACAGAGACAAATATAATTATGTGAGGTGATAAAAGAGTTGCCAACGGTAAGGTGCTAATCGTATTGATTGAAATACACAAATGTATGAAATCAACACATTGTACACCTTACGTAATGTATATGTCAATCACATTTCAATAAAAAAGAAAAAGAAAATTGCAAAAAGCCAAGTGTTTGAGGTATCAGGGGATTAGAACCGTTTTTTGTTGTTGTTGTTGTTTTGTTTTATTGTTTTTTAGATCATTTTATTTTTTGGCCACACTGCACAGCAGGCAGGATTTTAGTTCCTCCACCAGGGATCAAACCCACGCCCCCTGCAGTGGAAGCACAGAGTGTTAGCCACTGGACCCCCAGGGAAGCCCCTAGAACTGGTCTTTATAGCCCTTAACCACTCAGGTGTCATTGGTTCGTAACAGCCAGTGGAAATTCAGTCTTCATTTCTGATACTGTCTGCTGGGTGTTTCATCATCAAGATGTTTATGAGGATTGGTAATAAATTTACCTAAAAATATGAATTATAACTAATACCACAGATTTCTCTTGCTGTAAACAGATTTTTTTCTCTTGCTATGTTAGAGATTTTTGTCCTTGCTGGTGATTCATTCTACCTTGTTGGAGAAACCTCGAAATGTTAATTAACTTTTTGACCAGTGATACTTTTAATTAAATTCATTGTTTCATAAAAAATTATGCCAAAATGAATTCATGCATTTATTTATATGCTCTTGAATCAGTCACGTAGAATAAATCATTAAAATTATTTTAATAATCTGGGACTTTTCTAGAATCTCACTGAACTTCAGTTTGCTTGGAAGTTATTAGGAATGCCATATTATTTTAAGGCTTCTTAACAGCATCTTATACAAAAATAAAACCAATTAAAACTAAGTGAAGGGACTTCCCTGGTGGCGTGGTGGTTAAGAATCCACCTGCCAACGCAGGGGACATGGGTTGGAGCCCTCATCCAAGAAGATTCCATATGCCGTGGAGCAAATAAGCCCGCGAGCCACAACTACTGAAGCCCGCGCACCTTAGAGCCCACGCTCTGCAACAAGAGAAGCCACCGCAATGAGAAGCCCGTGCACTGCAACGAAGAGTAGCCCCCACTCGCCACAACTAGAGAAAGCCCGCGCGCAGTAAGGAAGACCCAACGCAGCCAGAAATAAATTTTAAAAAAAGAAAGAAAAAACTAAGTGAAAACCACCTGTGAACAAACCAGGGTAATATTTAAGAGCAGATCATCAATACATGTTAATGGCCAGCCAAATAGATTCTATTTATTGAGCATTTTTGTACAATATCATTTGCAGATTAAAAAAACTGAAGTCTAGAGAGTTCAGTGAGTTACCCAAGGCAAACCCTCATCTAGAGGATGCTCAGAAGAGGCAAAATCAAGAGGCTGTCAGAGCACAAGGGACCTGCTAAGTAGCCTCTCAAAGGATGCTGGAGGTGGCCCAGGTACTAGGGGCCTTCACCTGGAAGAGTGCTGATAGCACGCGTTTGGTACTATCTGGTTCCCCCAATACAGAAACCATTGAGTATTACGATTTGAGAAATACATGTAGCTGCCCCCTTTGCATCAAGTGTATTTTATACCCTCACACATGAGGGCTGTGTAATTTAGACAATGGAAGTCATGTCAAGTTCACCCCAGCTTGTTCTTATTAACTTAATTGCAAATTTAATTAAGGCGCAAATCTAAAAAATAGTGGCTATGACTAAAAAGGGTGTGCACATTTATTATATATAATATATACAATGTTTATATATAAGTTATACTGTATTATGTATAAAATTATTAATTAGCTTTAGTGAGATCTTTTAGTTCATTTCGTCTCCCTATTTCCCACTTTCTTTCCTCCTCCCTCTCTTCCCTTTTTCCTCCCTTCCTTCCTTCTTTCTCTCTTTCTTTCTTTCCCTCCTTCTTTCCACCTTTCCTTCCTTTCTAGTTCTCAAAGCCAGCTGTGAGGTAGGTCTAGCTTTCCTTCCATCTGACTTCATTCTTCTCTGAAAACACAGTTTGGAAAATACAGGGCCAGACAACTGTTTTCTGGAAACTTTAGTGTCAAGTTTGTGGTCAACCAGGGTCATGCGTGGCCAGACAGTCCACGCGTCACGGAGGCTGCTGAGTCGTCCATCTGCCCCCATGAGAGGCCCAGGAGGCCATGGGTCCCCTGCTCACAGACCCACTAGGACAACAGCTCCAGGCAGACAGGACCTGCCCATCACCAGCTTGGCCTTGCCTCCAAGGCCGCTCCAGTTATCAAAGTGTGACAGTCTCAAAGTGTATCCCCTTCCTTTTGTGGATCCACCAAGGATTCCGATTTGCTTAAGTGTGAAATGAAATCAGAGGCATTAATGGAGACTGAAAGACAAATCACTGAACACAGCAGATGAAGCTATAACACACGCCACTAAAATCAAAAGACCTGCTTCTCAGGGACAGGAGAGTCCCAACTCTGGGGTAGGGGAGGAGGGGACAACATCCTGGGGATGTGTTCCCTTCCCGGAAGGACCGGTGACAGCTCCCATAACAGGCTCTCTTAATGGCCAATCCATGCACTGGCATTTGTGCAGGAGCCGGAGGGACTGCTTGTTTACCGACCGGATGAAAGAACATGCTGCAGGGTTAGGAACACAGGACCGAAAGAGACCTGGGAAATCTGATGGACACGAGTAAAATACAAACCACTGCGAATGGTCCGGGCACATGAGTTCTAAGTATCCAATCACTCAAAAGTTTTTCTGCCATCTCAAGAGAACTGCAGAGACACAGGATAAAGACACAGCCCGGCTGCCTTGGGTCTTTATCCAGAGCTGCTCTTGGCTCCGGCCAGAGGGAGTCCCCAGCAGACCCACCATCAACACCTACCCCTGCACTCTCCCGGTCCGCCCCACCCTAGACAAGATGAGGGAGAAGTGTTCCTTGGCCCCAAACTTAGAAACAAACCTGAATTTCAAATGGAATGTCGGTCTGGATACGCAAGATGGCATTTAGTTAAGAAAACAAATTCATTATTAGGTTTCATAACTGTCCAAACAGTGCAGGAAGGATTGGGAGTTATACAGTTGGTTCATTTAGGGCGTATCTAGGAAGCCTTAATAAATATACCTTTTTATCTGTGTGTGAAGTTTAAGTGTATCGTTCTTTAACAATCAGTTGACACAGATGAAATGAAATAATTCCTCCCAGAGCTGTGTTTTGGCAATGAGCATTTCTAGTCCTGGACCCCCTCTCCAAAAGAGACCTCTACTCCAAGCCTGAAGTATGGCTTTGAGAATCCTTCTTAAGACATGAGACTCAGGGCAGGCAGTGTTTCAGTTAAGTTTTTTTTTTTTTGAACTGGCATTAGTCCTTACAATAGTGGTGTATACTGGACAAGAAAAGAGCAAATCGAGTGCTGGGTTTTCCCTTCATGACAGAGACCCAATGTTTATGTATATATTGAAGGATATATCAACTGCCTTCCAGCTCAGGAATTCCTATTACACTCCAATTGATTTTAAAAAGCGGGGGTCACAGCTTTGCAGTATGAACACAAAATGACCAAGCTCTATGATGTCCAAGGAAAGTCATCTGCTTGGTAAAGTGCAACTCAGTGGTGAGAACAGAATGAGATGGGTTGGGAACATGAGGGTCAGAGGAAGGCTGTCCAAAGGATGTCGATCTAAACCTCAGTCTATTTAAATATTGCCAGAGGAAGAGACACTTGGCAATTCAGGCTGAATAACCTTGACTCAGTTGTTGGCCAAACTGGGGCACTGCATTCTTTGATCAGAGGCCTGACGGGCCTGGCAATTCATGACGCTCTTGGAAGAACTCCTGCGCGACAACAGCAGGTGGTGATGAAAGGGTGCCAGGGGATGGAGCTCTGAGGCATTCTGGGGCTCCCCTTGGGAGCCCCCCACGCAGGAGGAGGGTTCAAATACTCAACTGAGAGCCTGATTCCCTCTGGGAGGGTCACTGAGGCAAGCCTGCCAAAGCCTACCTTTGCATGGGGGAGGCAAGCATCGTTTTCTATCCAAATGAACTCTAGGATTAACCTAGAATCAGGACATCTTCGTGGGCTCAGGATTCATTCTGATGTCATAGCCTCTGGGAAAAAAGAATTGTCTGCCCCTGGATCCATCGCCTGAAACCAAGAAGGGCTCTAATTCTTGTTGAGTGATACCAAATATTTGGCAGGCTTGGGTGACTTCGAAGTTTCTCCTTCTTAAAAGCAGTTCTCCCATCCTATTTGCCATCATAGTTGCATATTTTTGAATAGTCACCAAAACACATAGTCACTGATTTCTCTAGGTCTGAATTTCTGCGGAATAAATCCAAAATGCTACTGGAATAAAGGAAGAAAAAATGTCAGGCTTTTCATAATCCTTAACAATTCCACTGATGAACAGCAGATGGGGCTACAAAAGTCACCCGATTAAAGACATGGGGGAAAAAAGAACCTTTTAACCTAAAAAACAATTCACTCAGAACCATGTCAAAATATACAAAGGGCTCTTCTTTGTGATTTAAAATGTCAGTGAGTCTGTTTCACGCTGGAACTTTTGCAGAGAGGCCCAGATAACCTCATGTGTTACAATTAACTTACTTTTTTAAGGTGGTAGACTTTGAACTCTTCCTCCTGGCTTCCCTTTATCCTGTTACAATGCAATTTGCTAGAAGACAAAATAATTATCTACAATTAATTTAATCACAGCAACACCAGCGCCCCCCAATATCTCAGAACTGGGGTAAAACATGTATTTGTTTGTTCATGCACACCGCAGGCGGGCACTCATTCACACATGCAAATTCTTTAAATACTCATTTTTCATTAGATTTCGTAGCCTGTGCCACCACCGGCGGAAGAAATTCATGTGTCAAGCTGCAGGCCATTCACAAATGTGAAATGTGAAAACGAGGCAAAGATACAAAGGCTAGAGTGGAGCCCGTCAAGTAGGCGTCCTGTTGGAAAATAGCACCAACCAAACCAGGAAATCAAGTTCTCCCACTTGACTCACCAAGTCAAGCAAAGGAGCCTGGGATTTCCTGGTGGAAACAGGAGAGAAGCGTCCTGGGCTGTGGCAGCAGCGGGGGCCCTGCTGCCCAAGGCTCACCTGGTTTTAAGACGTTTTCTCCGCCGCCAGCCAAGTCCATCTGGGGAGAGATACGAGCAAAGAGCAGATGGACAGATGCCACTTCTGGACTAATTCTGTCCACAAGTATGTCAGTGGATTGAAAGCGGCCAGACAGGGCTGTGCACTGGGGTCCACTCTTCACCAAGAGAAAGGCTGAAAGGGCCACTTCCCCTGGCCAGGAGGAGTGGCTGCCAAGTGAAAGCTGCAATTTTATGCTTGTGATATAGATTGGAGCAATTAACAAGTATAAGTTGTTTCAAAATCAGCTTAAATCTGCATTTTATGTGTGCAAGTTTCCAGCTGTAATGGGATTATGATGTCAGCAGAGGGAGGGGGGCACAGCTGCAGCGGCTTCAGAGGTAGCAGGCAGCTGTTAAAATAGAGAACTAATTGTGATTAATTCTTACGATGTGTTTGAAGATTTCACAAAGAGTTCAAGACCCAACCCTTCCCACGGGGGGATGAAGTGAAGGAGGAGTATTCCTGGAAAAAGAGACTCAGTGGAGAGCTCTCTGTGCTCCCTGCCTGGCCGGGACTGTCACATTCTCCCACCCAGTCATTTCATTGTTCGGTTTTTAATTCGATTGAGTGTTTTTACCAGCTCAGGTGCTCTGGGTGTCTGCTAGGTCACACTTAAATAAGTTGTATAGAGTAATTTTTTTTCTCTGTCTCCCACTGTGGCCAAGCTGGGCGTTCATCACATCCCCTCTTTGGGAAGCGTTGCCATCACTTCTGGGATGTAAGCCACCCTCCCAGAAGATGATAGCCCAGGCTGGGCTCGCCCAGCAGCCTGGAGCATTTCACCATTTCCTGGTAGGTAGCAGCTCTGTGCGTGGAAGCCAACATCTCTAATAGGCCCTTAGGAAAGTCTTTCAGAAAAACGGTTTTAACTTTTATCTCCAACTATGAGTATATCTGGGGTCAGGTATCAGGATGGTTAGACGCTCATTCATTTCTGACATTTTACGTAACTTGGATTTCTATAAAAGGTGGCCTGCCTGCCCTGTGTTGAATACAAAATTATATGCCATATTCTCAAGGGGGGAAACAAAACAAAAAAAATTGGATGCTACAAAAAAAGAAAATTATATAAAACATAGCTAAAATAATATTTAAAGTAACAAGATAATTTTACCATAAAAATAATGAAAATAAGAAAAAACAATCTTCCAGACTTTTTTGCAAAATATCTCTCGCAAAGCATTAGTTCTTAAAGATATAAACTGAAGCTTAGGAGTAAGTAGCCCAGAAGTGAGAACAGTTGGCACTTCGGCACCTGGAGATTAACTAGCTGGAAGGTACTGGAAAAGTCAGTGTCTTTGTTTGTGAAGTGTCTTTATCAATTCTATCGTGGAGGGTACTTCCAGGCTTATGAAGAATGATCTTGTAATGGTCTTAACAAGATACCTGACTCAGAAACCACTGAGATGGTGCCAGGCAGCTCTCCAACATCTACAGCAGGACTTGATACCCAGGTCGAAGCTTCTCAGATCCCGTTTCCTGCACGAGATGAAAGAATTTTTTTTCCGTGTGTACGTTGACCTGCTAAATGGGGGAAGAGAAAGAAACACAACACAGGCAGTGACTCAGACTGCAGAGACAATGAACAGAGGCTCAGAAGTTATTCGAACGTAGCTGGAAATCATGAACACTGGATGGAGCGTGTCGTCAGGCGCTGCAGATGGCATCTGTTCTCTGACGGCATCTAGTGTTTGTCTATTTTTCTGCTCTCGCATTTTCTACATGAGATGCATTCCCCTACACAGGTCAGAACGCAGACGGGCTGAAATGTAAATGAGGCAGAAGGATGACTGCATCGCTGTCAGCGTGGCCTTCTGGCACTGACATCAGTCCGAGGGCTTCAGGGATGGAAACAAAGAGCCCTTGTGTCCCCGCTTCCTACCTTGGGAAGATCGTGCTGCTCAACGCCTCACTCTTCCTTCGCTTCATTTTTTAAAAGCTGAAAAGAGAAGAATTAAAGAGTGGAAACCAGAAAGAAAAGTTTGAAGCCACCTAACAATACTTTGCAGGAGTGAGAGGGCCCAGAGGGTTTAATTCCGGGGCTGCTGAAGCTGCGGGTCCCTGATCCATCAATGCCCCCAGAACCCACCAGGTTGGGGTGTGGAGCCGTTCCCCCCAGTTTCCGTGTAAAGATGTTTTGAGCTCACCTCATTTTCCTCACAGCACTCCTGTGATCACTTGATTGTTACAAAGGGCAGACAGGTATTTGATTTAGGCTCTTTTATTTTATTTATTTATTTATTTATTTTGGCGGTACGCGGGCCTCTCACTGCTGTGGCCTCTCCCGTTGCGGAGCACAGGCTCCAGACGTGCAGGCTCAGCGGCCACGGCTCACGGGCCCAGCCGCTCCGCGGCATGTGGGATCTTCCCGGACCGGGGCACGAACCCGCGTCCCCTGCCTCGGCAGGCGGACTCCCAACCACTGCGCCACCAGGGAAGCCCAAGACTCTTTTTTTAAAAAATGGAGCCAGAGCAAGGGAGCAATGGTCCTTCCCCCACTTCCTCCTCCACCCTTCCCTCCTCTGGGCACAACGATGGGACCAGTCGTGGCCAGTGCACATCGCAGAGCAGTGAGTCTGCAGCACCTTGAAGGTTACAACTTGGAAACGTTCATCAGAGGGAAAAAAAGCAAAACTGAGATACACTTAACCTTCAGCTTCAGTTACTCGGACCTTGGTCTTCGAGGGCAGTGGTAACTTTGGTGAGTGGGCACTGAGGTAGGCTTCCTGTGTCCCTTTTAAGGACAAGTTCCCACCCGATGCGGGGCAGCTGGGTGCCAGAGCCCTGGTTCTGGCCCGAGAGCTCACACAGCCTGCAGCGCGCGTGGGGGCGTTCCCCAGGGCTGCGCAAGCTGGAGCATACGAGGTTTCCATTCAGCCCAGTGTCAGGGCCCAGCAGAGAAGCAGGTCACAGCTGCTGTGCTCTGAAACTCTAACAGCCAAAGGTAGGGGGTCCTGGAGGGGTGCCAGGAACTGCCTGAGAGGTCAGGGGGAGGGGGGGCGTGAGGAAGGAGACTGTAATGGGATGGCAGGATGCCCGGGATTCATGGGGCATAACGATGGGGACGGGGCGGTGGAGCGGGGTGGGGCGCAGTGAAGGATTGTGGAGAGGCAGCAACGAGGCTGGAGAAACACGGAGAAAACTGAGATGCGCCCCAGACAGTGGCCCAGAAAGACAGGTCAGATGGAATGGATTCCCCGTTGAAATACGTTTTCCAATCTGGCTTTAAAGTGTCTACAAAAATCTAGCAACACACGTTAAATAATAAATTGCAAAATGCTGGCTGGCTCCTGAGGAAAATGCATCTTTCTCTGCAAAACGGCAAGTATGTCCCTCATTTTCACACTTGGTCTGTGAAGACCTATACATTAAGGCATGACTGACTACATTGACCCAAAATGGAGATTCTTAACACAAATTGTATGGAATGTGTTTTAACAAAAACTGGTCAAATTTCTGGTTTACATAAAAATATCTAAATGTATTTTTTCTAAAACCAATTATTTCTGATCTTTTCCAATGTTTTATTCCAATTTCCACTCCCCTGCTCCACTGAAAAGAGACTTTTCTCATAACAGAAGAACAGCAGCCCTTCACTGTTGGGCTTATTTAGAACAAGCCTGAATTCTTTCTGCTTGTTGGACAAAAAAAGAGACTAAAATCCAAGAGGTCAAGGAGCAAAGGATGATCACGGAAGGGACCTCAGTGGGTGTCCAGAGACCAGAGAATGAAAGAACAGTACCAGGGCAGAGGGGCACCAGGAAGGGCTCAGAGGGAGGGGAAAGTGATGTGCAGAGCACAGGTGAAAAGAAGCAGGAGGTAGACAGGTTAGAACCGGAGGACAGCAGACAGAATGTCAGCCAGGCCCACCTCGGGAAAACAGCAAGGGACCCGCCCAGAGGCCACCACCGATCTTTTCATTCGTGCTCCGGTTCCGGCTTACTGTCTTCTACCAAAACACCTGCTTCACCTACTTCTCTTATTTACTCTGTTTGATCTGTCTCACTCCTCTAGAAGGGAAGCCTCATGAGGGCAGGAACCATGTCTGTCTGTTCACTGATGGATCCCTAGTGACGAGAGCGGTGTTTGATAAATGGGAGACGCTCCTTAAATATAACCATGAAATGCTCAAGTAACAGACAAAAGAAGTGAAACACGAGGTCCTCCTAACCCTGGAAAATGCTGCACTGCTTTTGTTTCACAAGAAAACCAGAACACTTAAACTTGAGAGAGCTCAGAAATGCTTAAAGCCACCCAGAAACATTCAAAGATGACTCAAGATAACTTAGGAAATTTAAGCCGGTCGACTTTATTGCAAGTTACCAGCAAGAACCTTTTGGTACTGAGGGAATTAGCAAACAAATTCCACAAACGACTGGCAGTTATTTTTAGCGAGGTAGTGGGAAATGAGGGCCTAGAGGAAGAATGGCAAGAATGGATGTGAGAGTGAGTTTTTAACTTGAAAAGAAGATTGATCCTGATTCTTACCACCTGGGAGCTAACCTAAATCCCTAGGAAAATAAGGCTCCCTCAAGCCAAGGTAAAATTAAAGAGACATAGCAATCCATACTCATGAATAGTCCCATAACGCATCGAGAAGGGTTCGCTTTGATCCTGCTTTCTTGGCTGGTTGTACACTCACTGGTCTCGTAAAGGAATATAGTAGACATATTTACATTGTTTATGAACATGCCTTGATTGCAGTTAAACAATTGATGGAAGTTAATCCCGCTGGGTTTGTATAAAAAATGGTTGTTCAGAGCCTGAAAACATATCTGAGTGATGACAAATTGGATTTACTGAATTGGAGAGATAGCCTGTAGGGATGGGAACAGCTGAAAAATACACGGGCAGTTGGGATATTGAAGCAGGTAAATGATTTAAAGCAGCTTTGGAGGTAGTTTGTTAAAAGTGAGTTGCCAGGAGAATTCCCCACCCCTCGTTGGCGGGGGCAGCACCTCACCTTAGGAGAGTCAGAGCCCGGCAGGTGTGGTACCACCTCTGGATTTTCTCCCGTCTCTGCTCCTCACTGTCATTACTGGTCCCACACCTGGGGATCGTGCGCTACTAAGTTGCTAATGGTTGTGTCTTTGGCTCTGCCACCAGGTGCCCCGAGGACCACCGTGCCCAGGCAGGCAGGATCCTGAGAGGTCCACAGAGTACTGCTCTTTTTAGCTACAGGAAAGGGGGATGCTTCAGAGAGAGGAGAGCTCTTATCATTCAGGGAGTGGCCCAACTGCCTCAATTTACAGATGAGAATAAAGCCCCTGCAGGCCCCGACTCATGACTGACGGAGACAAAACCAAAACCTGGTTTCCCTGACCACCTGCCGCTGCCCTGGCTACTCTGCATGCCTCTTTCCTTCAAAGAGAACGGGGCCATTCTGACCCAATCCAGTTCTCTCACCGGTATCAGAAGAACACGTTCTCATCCATCACTTATTTTTAGTTCACCTTGGAAAGTTTCCAGTTGCCAAAGGCACAGAGGTGACCTGTTATTTTCTTCCACTGTGATAGAACATTCCAAGAAAAGCAAAAAAGAGCAGAAAAGAAAGCATTCCACTGACCCATAGATGATCTCTAAGAACATCTTTTCATACATTTCAATTACCTAATAGTTGGAATGTTTATATGTATATTTTTTCCTTTTTTAAAATTTTCTGACCCCATGACAGGACAAGAATGGTCTGAAGATGCACGGGCTAAATGATGCTACTCTGGGTTGGTTGCCATCTGGTTGACCAGTTGGACCCAAGGACAGCATGGTGGGTTTGAGACCCCCTGTGTATCCAGCTTGGGTGAATACCCCACCTACTTGAGCATTTTTTTTTTCTACTTATAAACAAGGTATTTGACAAGTTGAGTAAGGCTGAGCATAGGAGATCATTCAAACCATAACGCTAACAATAATAGTAATGAGAGTACCAATGAACATTTTCATCAGGTGTTAAGTTTTCACAGGGCCCTTCTTCTCAGTGGCACAAAGACTCCTTGTTGGATCTTACTGCATCTTTCTTATCAGAGGAAGTGGGACCACCGTTCCACCCTGGCCACTGGTCCATCAGATCAAGGAGCAAGAATTTAACGGCAGTGCTCAGAGTTCTGGGTCCTGGGAGGACCCTCAGGAGGCAGATAAATTGTTACATGTCTTCAAAAAGCCTTGATTTTAGTCAAGGAGATGGGCAGTACCCTGGCCATGATTGGAGGGTCATTAAGTGTCGCCTCCAGCACTGCTCCTACCCACCTCAGCTCCCAAGTCTACCTGACCTTCAAAATTTAGCTCAGGAAGTCAACTCCTCTATAATAATCACTAATGTTTTTATTTGTTCCTTCCTTTGTGTCAAGTATCATGCCCTGTGCTTTATGTTCATTATCGTATTTTATCCTCTCACTTACTCTATGATGCTTTTATTTTTATCCTTTACTTACAAGGAAACAGAGGTACGGGAAAGACTGGGAACTCGCCCAGTGCCCCACAGCTAGTACAGTCCTTGACACATTGTAGATCTCAGTAGGTATTTGGTGAATGCTGAATGAAAGGACTGAGATTTGAACCTAGAGCTCCCTAGTATGGCTGACACAGCAGGGACCAGTGTGAAGGGAAAGGGTGAATCTGAAAGGGTGGAGACAGCATGGCAGGTCTTGGTGACTAGAGACCTCTTTGTCTAGAGGGGATAAGTAAGGGACAAGAGTCTCAGGGCTTCCAGGCTCTGTGGTCGCTGCCAAGGCAAATCACATGGTTGGGAATCCCAGTGGTTTGTCAAGCCCTGAGGCTCTTCTTGGAGGGCTTTTAAAACCATGCAAATGAATCAGTCTTTATCTTTCCAGTTTCCTTCCTGAGCTCTGTCTGCCTTGGTTTGTCTCTCCTTCCACCTTCAAAACTAGGTGTCTTACGGACTGTAAGCCACCGTTCAGTGAGTCTCCTACTCATAAACTGTAACACAGGAAACTTCTGGAACCCTAAGACTTGCACCTGGGAGCAAAGCTCCTGCACACCCCGGATTTGGTGGACTTTGTGTGAAAACGCTTGTCCTGGGATCTCCCACTTCGCATCAAAGGCCTCTTTGGTCTCTCCAGTGACTGGGAGCCATGTTTACCTGGGCTGGGCTTCGCTGCAGCTGGGGGTGGAGGGCGGGGGAGACCTGGATCTTGGCGTTATCCACAGGGTGGACCCTGTGCTCTGGCCCAGTTTCCTTGGAGAGGGGCTAATGGGGGCAGAGCCTGGGATGGCTACCTCTCCCAGCTCAGGGCCCATAAATTAAGGGAGTCCTGGGGTGAGCAGAAGATAGTTATTTCTTTTTCATATTCTGACAGCTCCCTTACTTCCAGTCCCAGTCCCCAAGCAGTGGCCCTTGCTGACCCCCACGTGGCAGTGACAGGGACGTCTTTGCACACATGGAGAGAAGCAGCACCAGGCTTAGGAATCATCAAGCACAGCACAAAAATGGCCCGGTTCTGAGCTCTCTTACTGAGACAAGGGGACCCCCAGGCAGTCACCCCAAGGCTGCTTCAAGACTTTTTTATAAATTCTTGGTCTGTCAATAACAAAGTCAAATATAAAACTCAGGGCTTCCCTGGTGGCGCAGTGGTTGAGAGTCCGCCTGCCGATGCAGGGGACGCGGGTTCGTGCCCCGGTCCGGGAAGATCCCACGTGCCGCGGAGCGGCTGGGCCCGTGAGCCGTGGCCGCTGCGCCTGCGCGTCCGGAGCCTGTGCTACACAACGGGAGAGGCCACAGCAGTGAGAGGCCCGCGTACCGCAAAAAAAAAAAAAAAACCTCAAACAGGAGACCAGAATTGCAAGCAGCTATATATATATTTTTTAATTGAAATATAGTTGATTTACAATGTTGTGTTAATTTCTGCTGTACAGCACAGTGATTCAGTTATATATATATTCACATTCTTTTTCATATTCTTTTCCATAATGGTTTATCACAGGACACTGAATATAGTTCCCTGTGCCCTACAGTAGGACCTTGTTGTTTATCCATTCTATATATAATGGTTTGCATCTGCAAATCCCAAACTCCCAATCCATCCCTCCCCCACCCACCCTCCCTCTTGGCAACCACAAATCTGTTCTCTATGTCTGTGAGTCTGTTTCTGTTTTGTAGATAAGTTCTTTTGTGTCATATTTTAGATTTCACATGTAAGTGATATCATATGGTATTTGTCTTTCTCTTTCTGACTTACTCCACTCAGTATGATAATCTCTAGGTTCATCCATGTTGTTGCAAACGGCATTATTACATTCTTTTTTATGGCTGATTAGTATTCCATTGTATATATGTACCCCATCTTCTTTATCCATTCCTCTGTCAGTTGACATTTAGGTTGTTTCCATGCATTGGCTATTGTGAATAGTGCTGCTATGAACATAGGGGTGTGTGTATCTCTTTGAATTATAGTTGTTTTTTTTTTAACATCTTTATTGGAGTATACTCGCTTTACAGTGGTGTATTAGTTTCTGCTTTATAACAAAGCAAATCAGCTATACATATACATTTGTCCCCATATCCCCTCCCTCTTGCGTCTCCCTCCCACCCCTCTAGGTGGTCACAAAGCGCCGAACTGATCTCCCTGTGCTATGCGGCTGCTTCCCACTAGCTGTCTACTTTACGTTTGGTTTTGGTAGCGTATATATGTCCATGCCACTCTCTCACTTCGTCCCAGCTTATCCTTCCCCCTCCCCGTGTCCTCAAGTCCATTCAGCTACATTTTTGACTTCATGCGAGAAAGAGAATACACGCTGACTGTGCTGAGGGTTTTGTGACAAATCCCACTTTGGCCGTATGACACTGGCAGGAAGGCATGTCAAGCCAGCTGTGGGAATCTCACTCTGTGTGTTCAGGTGATGGCCTGGTGTGGGTAGGAGACTCTCCCGAAGGAGAGAGACAGACGAGGTGTGTCTGAGCGCCGGGATGCGGGAAGAAACCCAGATGGAGAGACGGACAAAGGGACGTGGTGCTCTATCTGGAGATGGCTTTTGGATGAAAAAACAAAAACTATGTTCTTGGGAGCGATGGAAGACAGTTAAAGTAAATCATTTAAAATGATTTAAAATGGAAGTGTCACTTCTGCAGGGGCCGGGTGTGGGGGGGGCATGAACTGGGAGATTGGGATTGACATGTATACACTGACATGTATAAAATAGATAACTAACAAGAACCTGCTGTATAAAATAAATAATAAAATAAAAATTTAAAAAAACAAAACAAAACAAAAATGAAAGTGTCACGTCTAGTTTGCAGAAATAGAAAGGAACCCAAGTGGGAGAGTTGTGGCCCATTTTTCTTCAACCAGGACAACGAGTCACCATTCTCAGGTAGTGGCAAGAGGAAGAAACACCGGAGGCAACGCTGCACTTCCCTGAGTGTCCTCAGGTGGCGAAGGGGAGGAGGTGCTGTGGGCTTGGCCTCATCCTCGTTCTTCACTCATTCACCCTCCCCTTCATTTATTCCTTCATCCGTGCATTCACTCGGTTACTCACTTATCCTACCTTTTTTCAAACTCACCTCTCAGAGCACCCAGTTTTCCCCTCTCCCACCCCCATATCCCCCTGCATGCAGACCATAATAGACGACATTCCCACTAGGCTGCAGCCCCTCGTGGGCTGTAAGCTGCCTCGTGAAGCAGGTGTCCACTCTGGTGTGAAGCCCATGCTGACACAGTGCCAGGCACCCTGAGAAGCTCATGGAAGGATGGGGAGCAGGATGCCTTGTAATGCTTGGGTGCTGCATTCCTTTTTGTGAATATCACAACGGCACAGGCACTGCTATGACTGTTATGGCACAAGGATGCTGTTGATAAGAGCTACACAAGGGGACGGATGAAGCCTAACAGTTTCTGAGGGGACCAAGTGAGGGTGGCTGCCTGGGATAATGGGAAAAATCTCCTTGAAGATGGTCTCCATCCACCGCTTTCTCATCGAGGAGATATTTGTGGAGTGCCAGCGCCTGATGAGTACCGGTGGTTAGGAAGCTGCCCAAGGCAGAGGCAGCCCTACTGCATGAAGTTCACTGAAAGGCTGGCCAACAACAGGAGGTTACAGCCCAGGGTCTAGGGGCAGTGATGGGGAAGAAAGCAGGATGTGGGGCGTGTGGGTGAGGGCCACCCTAGCACGACTCATGCAGCCGGGAAGCCTAGGGGATGATCAACATGTAAGTGGGGAACTAACGCTCCAGATGCAGGAGAGGGGCTTTGAGGATGAAGACCCACCACTATATAAAACTGCATGGAGCCTGGCGCAGCGCCTGCCTCATAACTCATGCTTGTGGTCATAACCGGAGGTCCTCAGCAAGGGTTACCCATCCTTCCTTCTCTCGGGAGAACTCCCCTCCGTCTTCAGACTGGGTGCGGCCACATAACTTGCTTTGGCCAGTGAAGTGGGGATGGAAGGCCTCCCTTTCACTCCTAACGAAGCTTTAAGAACCAGATGTGAGCTGCCATTTCCCTTCCCTGAAGCTCTGGAAATGGTGGAGGCACAAGCTGCGTAAAGCCCCAGCTATCATGTGTCTCCAAGTAACTTCAGTGAGTGGAGACGCCCCACACACACCAACCTGAGCTGGACCTATAGGAGAGCAGGAAAAAATCTTTTCCTGTATGAACACACTGAGACTTGGGGCTTGCTACAGCGGTAGAATCCAGTGTGTTCTGACCAGTACTGTGTTTACTAATATTTGTTCCTTTTCTGATTTAAGTCTCATTACCTGCACATTTCCTTGCTGCATTTTTTCCTTAGAAATTGGTGTAATCACTCTGACATGAATAAAATGTTTATGCTTGTTTCCCTAATGGAAAAAAAAACCCTGCATGGAAGGTTTTGGCAGACAAGAGTGGACCACAAGTGTCGGTGAGTAGAGCAACGAGGGTACAACAGGGGTACGAGTAAAGGCAGGTGGAACAGGCCACAGTGTACAGAGCCTGGGTTTTGAACTTAATTCTGATGTGGGTAAGCCACAGCACGTGTCCACGCAGGTAAGTCACACATACGGAGCCCACCTCAATGATGGAACGAAGGCAGGAAGACAAGACTCTTGTACCACGGCCTTCGAAAGAAAGAATTGCCCTGTTGGATGATGTCACAGCCAAGGAGGCCCCAGAAGGAAGCTGCCCCTCCCCCATGAGATGCCTGGATTCCAGGGATCAGACCCCAACCACAGGTGGGCGGTGATCAACCTTGGCCACACCTGGCTCCCAAATTTAGGAAATTTTCCCTTTTCTGAACCTCAGTTTCTCCATCTTCAAATTAAAAGGACCAAGTGTTCTGCAAGGTCCTTCTCAGCCCCCATGCTGTGATGGAGGTTATTTCTCCACAGGAAGCAGAGAGAGAAAGTAGGGGCTGCAGGGTCTGTGTGTGGTTTTAACAGAATGTGTGTCACCTGAGCAGTGGGCCCATCATGTGGAAGGGTCAGCCCTTCAGGGGAAGGCACGGCGGTGGGACATCCCCCTCTGCAGGGTCCGGTGGGGCATTGCTACCAGCTGCCGCGGAGCCCCTGGCATGGGGCGGGGGGTGGGGGGGATGGGCGGGGCGCTGTTGCTGCAGTTGCAGAAATGCCTCTGGGTTGGTGACACTGATGCTGCTGAGAGCCTTCAGGGCAAAAATCAGTTTACAGTGGAAAAGAGCCGGAGAAGGCTGGCGCCCACAGTAGTTCAGCCAGACAGTGAATGAATCATTGGCCGATGCTCAGAGACGGCTCAGGTGTCTTCGGCAACTGGCCCTCCTGGGATGGGGCCACCGGGCACTGCACACTTGGGTTGTCTTTGAGCTGTGCCTTAGAAGCATCACTATATGGCAGTGGTCCTTTGTATTTGCTGTGATGGGGCTTAAAGTTTCTCCAGGTAGCTGGGAAGAGGAGAGCCTCACACCCTGGCTTCCTGAATCCACATTATTTGGCTGGATGGAGGCCAAAGGGGACGGGGGTAGTGGGGGAAGAGGTGACAGGGGCAGGTGAACATGCTCTGAGGGTCGGCCCTCTGGGTGGCTGAGAAACGAAAATCAAATGAAAGGAGGCCAGGCACAGGGGAGAGGGAGTGTTCAAGCCCGAGAAATTTCAAGAAAGGGCCGTTGTGTCTGTAATCTAGCGACCAGGGACTCCAGTGTTAGCACTTACAAACAGCGCACTGCTCAGTGTGTTTGGTCAAGTTCCTGCATGTCAACGAACAACTTTGTGCGACTGGTGCCCATCCTTCACTTCCGTCTCCCACGGCAGAGAAAAAAGTCCACTACTGTTACTCCTGCCCTCTTTTTTGAATGTTTTTCTTGGTCAAATAACCATTCAAGAAATAACGAATTTTCATTCAACCCTTAAATGCAGCCTCCGTGAAAGTGATTGTGCAGAGAAATTCCTTGAAAATAAAGCATGAAATTTGATGGTGTGGATTCCACTTCTTTCTTTCCTTTCCTGTAAAGGTCAGTATTCTGGATTCTGCCTGCACAGACTTCAAATGCCAGACAAAAACCCACCCTCACCGCCCAGCATCTCTGGAGTAGCTCCTGACATGCCGACGGGCTGATCCTTCTTGAATCACATCTGTATCTTAAACCGATGGGAGCCGCACAGCGGGACACTCTGGCACCCGGTTAATCTGAGCCGGCATCTCCCAGGCGGAGGCAACCAGGCCCTCATGTTGGGAGTAGACAACACAGGAAGCCTCCTGGAGAAAGTGGAGACACAGATTCCGAAGACAGACCCTGAAAGGTTTGAACAGAGGCCAGCCAACCCCTCACCCAAGACGGATCCCCCAGCTCACCCACGCTCTGGCCCTCTGGTTTGCATCATTTTCAAATATCAAAAGCGGCCACGAGCTTACATGGAGCAGGGAGAAAGCCTTCTGCCTCGCCGACACTCCCCAGATGGCTCCAGCCACTACAGTTCTCCCTGTTGTGACTTTTCACCAAAACGAAATCATCTTGTCTAGGGCTGCCTCTGTCTGCGTTTTGTTAGGGTTCAAATGCTCCTTGAGAGGGAAGTGTGAAGCAACTAAAAGCATTCCTTTGGAGATGCTATCGAATCAGCCAGGGAGTTCCAGAGACCCCGGGGCAGAAGAGGCCGTATGTGTGTGTGTGTGTGTGTGTGTGTGTGTGTGGTGTGTACACACCCGTGTGGGGTCCTGTTTTGCTCCCCTTCTAGTGCAGGGCTGTCAGGTAGCAGTGCAATTTCTCAGTTTGGTGATTTGGCTTTTTATGAACGGCAGTCCTGAATGTGTGACCATGTTGCATTTTTCATTATGATGATGTTAAAAGGACTTAATGGGTGACACCCTCCTGATTCACAGAGCATTTTTATAATATTTATTTTAAAAGGCCAAAGTTTATTTTACAGTTGGTAATAAAAAGGAACACAAAAATGCAGCCATTGGCACAGTGGCCCTAACACGTTAGTTTCGTCCACAAACTGTGTATTATTCTAGCTGGATAAGTGATGGGGAAAACAAAGTTGAGGTCCTCTGCAGCATTTGAGCGTCTTACTTAATAACGACAGATGCTCTGAGCGGTGGCATTTTGAAAAGAACTCTGTCTGCTGCTCGTTATGAAATGGCAGGACATTTGGCATCCTCTCGCCTCACACCATTTGAAAACCATGGGGTCACATAATGGCCAATGAGAGGTGGGGAAATTTAGCTCCTGTCTGCATGGCACAAGTCATTTTATGCCAGGGATGCAAAACAGCAGAGCTGCCTTTCAAAAGAAAAGTCTATAAAACTTGCCAGACTCTCTGTAGCCGTAGAGAAAACACACACACACACACACACACACACACACACACACGAGCACCACTACACATTGGTGAAAAACAGACTTAATAAAGCAGTTTTAATAAAGAAATGCTATTTCCCATCCAGTGCTGTGTCATGACTCGAATGTTATTAGAAGTGGGTAGCTATACATCCCTAAGCAGAGTAAGGCTGGACCAGCCCCGGAGGAAATGACTTCTCCCCAGCACAGCCAACACGCAGACCCTCGACGGGGAAGCAGGACAGAGGGGGAGTAGCAAGAGGGGACCCACAAGGCACAGCCACGTTTGCATCAAAAGCCACCGAGGATTTGGGCGTCCCCATAACCCAAAGAGTTCTCATCTCCCATCCAGACCCTTAGGAAGGGACACATGCAGTCGGACTGCTGACCCCAGCTGGCAGTTTCCTTCTTTAAGATCTGGCATCCTTCTGCAAGGTCAGTGCTTAGAGGAGACATACCTAAGCCTCTCTCCCATGCCTTGTCCTTCCTTCCCTATGGGACTGATCACATGTGAGCTGGATGGAAATGTCCAAACCCCACAAAAGCAATGTTTTGTTTACTGCCCCCTTGCAGATGACAGTCCCAAATCCCATGTGGGACGTCTCGGCCAGCTGAAGCTCTCTCACTCAGTTGTGTGGTGGAGAGCCCACTGCCGAAGTTAACATGGATTCTGTCCATTTCTTAAGGAAAAACAGAGAGATGTGATCATTTAGGTTATCCAAGCTCAAAATTGCTTGAACTCCAGCTGCTTATGCATTGGAGGCAACAGATTAGAACAAGACTCACAGGGCCCTTCGGTCTGCTCTGCCTCTGCTCCTTCCCCACTTCGTGCATCTGGAAGGGGGCCGTGTGGAACCACTCAGCAGCACGGCTTCAAGGCTCTAGGGGCCTTCAAGGCTTTGGGTTCTCCTGGGGCACCTGTGACACACTGAGCAGAGGAGAAAGAGGCCAGAACCAAAGTCCTGAAGGAAAGGATCTTAGCTTTGGAAAAAGGAAGTGAATTATCCTGCTAAAAATCACAGGAAAAGGCTACTCGGAGACCGAGTGGCTTTGGATTGATTTGACCCATGGAAGGGCCTTGGCCCAGTGGGATCTTACAAGTGTGGTGAGTGACCCTCACGGTGACAGTGAGAATCCAAGACGTCAGGGCCATTGGGACCGAGGCTCAAGCAGGCCCGGCAAGGCCCAGTCAACTGGTCCAGAGCTCGAGGCAACACGTGTAAGAATCTCAACAATTTCACAGTTTTGGTCCCTGAATGATGGAAAAATACAAATACCGTCAGATCCCTCACTGCTGTTTTGTTCTCAGAATTCACGTCAAAGAGAAAACTCACGTATGTCTGAGTTTCTTCTCACTCTATAACCACCCTCCTGGAATGGGGCCCAGCATCCACCTTCCTTGGGTGAACACAGGGTCCACACCCAGTAGTTGCGGGGGACCCCCTCCTCCAATCGATACAAACGTGCAGCACAAACTCAGGAGTCTAAGCAACGATGAGTGATACCTGCCCAGCCAGGTAAGTCTAGTCCTGGAGAACACTTCCTTCTCTCCAGACCACGAACATTTATCTGTCACTCAACATAAAATTGCACTTGTGTTTGATTCAGGGAATCCGAGGAAAGGGAGTGAACAGCCAAAACTTGGGGCGATGGCCACATGTTTTCTCCGAGTGTCATTGAACATAAACCTTCCTGGCGGCGAGCTGATTGGTTGGGTTTTATTCCAGCCCAGAGTGATTTTTTTAAATGACTAATTTATAAAATCTTTGAAAATAAGAGTTTCTAATGGAAGTGCTTACACAACCATAACTCTGGCGTGGCAAATGGCACCATGGCCGTTAAGGATGTGCTGTTGTGGGTTTATGCTAATCTGCCTTCAGTGTGACAGACTGTCACCTGCACAGGGGGTACCGTTCAGCGCTATATTAGCCCATATGGCACAAGCTAAATTGTAGCGAAGCTATGGGCTAATTAAGGATGAGTTAATAAAGCCAGGCAGAGTGAGGCCGGCCAGCCCTCCCAGCCCTTGGGGGACTTCCCCCGCCCAAAGCGATTTACCCTGTTTGAGCTTTTCTGTTCTTCACCATTTGGTCTCTGAGAAAAAATCCATAGCTCCATTTTAGATATACGTTATATCCTCCCCACATCCCCACCATTTTGTTTTTGTTTTTGTTTTTGTTTTCTGGCCGTGCCACGCAGCATGTGGGATCTTAGCTGCCCGACCAGGGATTGAACCCGTGCCTCCTGTGTTGGAAGCGCGGAGTATCGACCACTGGACCACCGGGCAAGTCCCCTCCCTACAGTTTTGATGTTAGACTTAAAAACAACTTCCACGACCCCTGACACTTTCTCAAAGAACTGATTTTCTTATGAACTGTTTAGATTTCAGTCCAAAAGGAGTAAATGCAGTTGGAGGTAGGCACACAGATACCCGAGTTACTAGGTTATTTGGGGTTTGTTTTTGATAAAGAAAAATAGATATATTTTACCCATTAAGGCTCCAAGTAAATCCCCTAAGCAGACACACTTTGGAGCCATTAATTCTGGTTTCGAAGTGGCAAGCACGAGCTAATCGCGATAATACGTCCATCAGGTTTTTAACCAGAAGAAGCAAATATTTAACATAGTTGGAATTCATTATCGAGTTTGAAAACACTTTTTGAAAACTTCGTTTGGTTTTCTGGCAAGCTCCCCTTCAGCTCTTCACCCAAGAACTGGCAGGAGGTGCCTTTCTAGGTGGGGATTGGCCACAGGTCATCTGTCACTTCTCCTGCGCTCCACTCCCCGCCGCTAGGGGAGCAGATTTCCTTTGAGCCAGGAGGTGGGCCCCGCAGGCCTGTCCTTGGAGACCCACGTTGATGCTGCTCTGTTAACCAACTGGCAGGAGGAACACGAGACCCACTTGGCTCCTGCCTCCCAAATCAAGCCCAGGGTGCTTGTGCCATGCCAGCCTGGAGAGTCAGATTTCTTGGGTAACACCCTCGGCTTCTCTCCATGTAATCTTTAGATGCCTCAATTAACTGGGACAGTGACTCGAAAAACATGACAATCTGCCACTTTACTAATTTTTGCAAATAACTGCACTTTACGTCCGCTGGAAAAGTTCAAACCAGGAGATGCTAAGCCAGCGAGCCTCCCATGATATCTTGACACCTGAAACGAATGTTTTGAGTACCAGCCAATCCCTCTTGCTGTGCTATTTTTAATCAAGCACATTTACTTTCATTCTCTTTCTCTGTTCTCAATGAGGTCATGGCATCTAAACTAAAAAACCATGAAGGCCAGAAATAAAAGAGAAAGAAACAGGCAAGCAAGCCAGTCTGGTTTGCGCACAAGGAAGGTGGCAGGTCCGAGCTCTCCCCATCACTGAGCAGATGGTGTGCGGCCGGCTGGTTAACCTCCTTTTGCCTCTACTTTCCCATCTTTAAAAAGGGGCAGACCTACTTCCTAAGTTTTATGACGCTCAGTCAAATGGTACCATACAATGCTACTAGCACAATTTCTGGGACATCATAAGAAGTCATCTAAGAGTAGAAAACTAAACAGACGTATATACTCACAGTCACTTGACAAGTGACCTGGGAATGTCCAAATACCACAAACCTTGACTCTGCAGTATCTGCAGAGACAAAGGACCAGACAGAACTGGACCGGAAATGGTGGGTGGTCTTGAAATAGCTGATGGCCCTGCCCTGCCGCCCCCAGGCTAGAGCAGCCAGGGGAAGAAGTCAGAAGAGGCCCTGCTCAGAAGCCTGAATCAGAATGTTTCCTGGTCTAAAAAGGATGTCTGCCAACATGTGTTCTTGCCCATATGAGCCAAGCTCTGATGTAGGGGTATAAATAACAAAGAATTTACTAAAGGCATTTGTCCTTCCCTAAGTGGATGTGGGGCTAGATACTCCGTCTAGGCGGGCCTGACACTTCTGCGTCTGATGCTGGAGCCAGAAGCCCCTGGGACTCGCAATCAAGGAGGGAGGATGGTCGTCACAGGGGGTCAGGCCTTGCGGCCCCTGTGCATCTGAGCTGGACCCCCAAGATGGACTGGAACCCGGGTGCTTCTGCCCCACCTCTCAGTCCCCAACCTTGCAGCTGGGCATGACCTGCAGGAGAAGCAGGCGGATGCCCTCATCAGAGCCAGAACCAGCACGGGGCCCAGGATCGGACAAGCAGAGAGAAGATCCAGAAGGAGCTCGAAGGGGCCTGGCCGCTGCGTAGGGGCACCCCACTCACCTCCAGCCGCTCCGCCACTGGCACCT
The DNA here is from genome assembly GCF_000442215.2 of Lipotes vexillifer. Lineage (NCBI taxonomy): Eukaryota > Metazoa > Chordata > Mammalia > Artiodactyla > Lipotidae > Lipotes > Lipotes vexillifer. The sequence continues at coordinate 1,419,200 of NW_006777568.1, forward strand.
CCTGGCCCCTCAGAGCCCCTGTGTGGCCGCACCAGCCAGAGCTCTGTTGAGAAGCGAACACTAAATCGACTGCTACACACCCAGCCCGGCACCAGCGGGGACAGAGTTGAATTTAATGACATTCGAATCTCTCAATTTACATAAAAGCAAATGTTATGAGAGTCCATCAAGCATGTCCATGCTGAGCGTGGCCTCCAAGTCCAACATGTCCTTGGCCCTTGTCCTTCACCTTCAGGACCACAGCGTGCTTGGTGCAGAGGGTCTTTGAGGGAGAGTGTGGCTCAGAGGGAAGTGCATGCTGGGCGTCTTTGCACCCCAGGGTGGACCACAGTCAGGCAACCCCAAAGGAGGTCGAGAGACACCCGTTTCCTCTCAACTTCTCCCTCGGGATGGTGACATGGCACTGGCCTCACTTGAAGAATGAAAAGTTCCTCACTCTGGTTTCCTGCCAGGTAACCTATGATTCAGTCCAGGGATTACCAACCGTCCTGCTGTGGCGGCTGCCCCAGGTGATGCACTGTGTCCTGGAGCCCAGCATCCCCCTGGTCCCATGTGTACACATGGCCTGGTTCCCCATCAACGCAATAGTTTTTCCTACTCCCTCTGGTGAAAGGCAGGCCATTTTGGGGCAGGACAACTGCACCATCCTCACCTCCTGCACCTGGCTCCCCACCGATGCCTACACCTCCTCCGGACCCTCTCCTCTCGGTGCAGCAAACCACTTCCCACACCCAGGTGGGTCCCAAGAGGCAGGCCGGGCACCTGCTGTGAGAGCCGGATTTGCAAAGATGCTGCAGGTAAAGCCGGCTCTTTCCATCTCAGCGTCTGCAGGCAGGACATAAACCCCTCCTGACGTCAGAAGATGCGTGTTTTTTTGGTAGCACAACTTGGTGGGGTCCTGCTGGCATCTAGTGGGTCGAGGCCACGGATGCTGTTAAGTATCCCCCAGTGCCCAGCCCGCCCCACCACAGAGCCCCGCCCGGCCCCCAGTATCAATAGTTTTGAGGTTGAGAAGCCGTGGTTCATGGGGAGAGGTCGGTACCTCTACCTAATTCCAAGTCTTTACTTTTCCAGCCGAGGACCTGTCGTCTTCTCCCAGAGAGGCATCCTGGGGCCTTGAGATGCAAGAGGAGTGAGCTTTGCAAGTCGTTCAGAAAAGAGCATGGAATGTTTTACTGGATTGGCCCCCAAAAAATGCAACAAAAGGAAATAAAAAGATGATAACCACCCTCCTCTCCAGTATCCAGAGAAGTTGAATAAAACTCAGTTTCCCGTTTCACATATATCCACATGGCTTCCTACGAAGGGAGCAGTGGGCATGTCACTGCTCCGCGCTTACCCCAGGGTGTGTGGGCTGGCAAGAGGACCAGTACTTTAAACACAGAGGCCACCTGCACGGTCATCCTGAGCTCTGTAAAGATGTGCAAGGCATAGACAGACACATGGAGGCTGAAAGAGCCCACACAGGAGAGCCGAAGGAGACCTGGCATCAGAGGCTGGCACTCACCCAGCAGGAGGCAGAGACCAGACTTCCTGGCTGGTGAGATGGGTGGTGGCCCGCCAGGGTGGCCGTGGAATCTCTGAAACCACAACGACGGCTCCCCTAACAAATGCCTGGCTGCCTCTGGCTTGCCACGTGACCAGCCGCCAGTCACGGACGATGTCAGCAGTGGTGGTGCCAGTACCTCCGCCAATGTGACCGAGTGGACAAGATCCAAGGAAAACCCCACGAGCCAGCCGGACAGTCACGAGGACACCAAGTAGTGTCCTGCCTGGTCTGGCTGCAGCAAACCTTCTAAAACATCATGGTTCATGCTCACGACGTCCTCTCTGCGTAGGCGCATTTTCGGCCTTTCCCATTCACAATTTAGTTTTGCCCTGGTGAAGTTGGAACTACGATCATCCCTGATTTACCCATGAGAACACAGAGGTACCAAGAGGCGAGGTGGCCTGTCCCAGGCCACACAGCTAGTACGCGGCAATCTGGATTCAAACCCAGGGAACCTGACTTCAAAGTCCCCCCGCCATTAACTGTGACACCAGCCCAGATGCTCTACCATCTGGCAAGAGGCAGCCGGGCACCTTGCTTTCCGAGGTTCTATGTTCTCACAGGCAGGATGGCCTTCCTCCTCTCCACGGCACCTAGACTGTTTTCCCAAGGCAACGTCTGGGCATCAGTCGCACCCATCTGAGGGCTTGGGTCCTCGCAGGGGGCGTGAGAGGATTTTGTCAGGTGCCCCCCACCCCTTCCTCCCTGTCTACGCCTGGCATCTAAGATTCTCTGTTGTGGTCCTGAGCTTGGTTCTGCCCAAAGCTCCTGCTTGGAGCAGGCGGACCCTTGGCTGAAGCTGGCACATCTCCTTCTAAATGAGATTCCCTTGCGTTTTTCTCCGCAGGGTGTCAGCCAGGCAGCAAACATCCTGTAACTTCCTTCAGAGACCTTTGTTCATAGAGATAAGTATTTCAACTGGTTACTTCCGGCTAGGTATCCTTACCCCTTCCCCTTCTCTTCAAAGACATCTGAAGACTGGACCATTTAAGAGCACACTGTGTTTGCGATACAAAGTATCGATTGTCTGTTTTTAGCCCATTTTCTCACACAGCCTCCTGTAGTGAGTTGAGAATGGAGTTGCACTAGTAAATGCACCCTTTTCTCAACTTCAATCACCAAAACACTTCTGGGTTACAAGACTTACAGGATGTTCTTATCTTTATTTTATTTCTTTCTACCGATGCTTCCAGTCAGGAACAGAGTACATGCATCAGTTTGTTGATGCTTTTATACAGTGGGCAGAGGTGCCCAGGCGACAGACAGTGGGAGTTTAGCGCTCCGAACATACAGGGTGGACTCTTACCTGTTACAAAATAGTGATCCAGAACCAGAGGAAATTTACTTGCTTTTCCCTATTAGGAAAGCAGTCCTTGTGGCCTGATGGCTAGCAATCGACAGAGGACAAATTTGTGGTTGGGTTTGGAAAATTCTCACAAACATCTTTTAGTGTCCTGAGCTGAGGCAGGGAATTTCCCAGAGGGCTCATCAGTGACAACAGATTGATTTATATTTGCAATTGTAAAGGTGAAAAGGAGGTTAGACATCCCCATCCGGGTCCAGCACCAGGAGCCTTGGGGATGGTGTGAGTGTGTATGCGGCAGGGAGTGTGTATGCGGCAGGGAGTGTGTCACAGGCGACAGTGGGGCTGGGGATGAAGATCGTGGCTGTTTTCTCCAAGCGTTTGGAAGTTTACAAATATCCGGATGTTGTAAGTCACAAAACGAGCTGACTGCCCCAAAGCCAGATTGCGGTGGCTCCAGAAGTTGGGGTCCTGGGGCCCCAGCCAGAGCCTTAGGTGCCTGAGACAAACGCGTCTGCCTGGGATACCTAGGTAACGCCGGCTAATTTAATCTGACCGTGAATTGTTATCATACCAAAAACGTTACAGTTGGTGTTTTGCAAAGAAAAATAATATTTTAAAATATACTGGTTTTCCTAAGGTGGTGTGTCCATCAAACCCCATCAACTGTTTCACAACCTACTAATTAGATTAAGCCAATTTAATGACTCAGGCATATAAAATGCCTTACCTTGCCCGTCCCCCACCCCCCTCCACTAATGCACACATAGACAGAGAATTAGGCCGGATAATTTTAAGGCCAGACCCATATAAGCTGGGAGATTCAAATTAAGGTTTAATTAACCTGCTTAGCACAAGAATCTCTGAACAGCGGGAGATTTTACACACTGTTACGTGTGATCTGTAATAACCAGGCACAACCGGCTTTCCCACAACCATTATGTGTTCTGGGATGTCTGCCTTGGCCTGTGTACTTGGTCCAAAATCTGGAACCTGTCGATTCCAGGAGAAAAATGCTTGGAGATATACTCCCAGACCCTTCGGTGGTATGCGCACACAGAAGAGGCTGGGAAAGGAGGGATGCATTCAGTCAAGCCACCTGTGATGTTGTCAGTGGTGGGTTGGATTTGTCAAACAATTGACTGGTAAATACGTGAGTTATTGATTGGATGCTCAGACCGTTTCTCACATAACAGCCTGTGGTGTTTTGAGGGCAAAGCCTGCAACCTGTACCCTTTATTCAGTTTTAACCAGTTGAGCCCTCATGGGGTAAGCCAGATCATTTGCTTTCATCCCTGGGTTAAAATCTGGTTGGGCTCAGTCATTGGTGTGTCTGTGTTACCACCTTTCTGGAGCAGAGGGCCATGTTGGAGGGGTGACTTTTACTACAAATTGCTATACTGTTCCCTTCTCATCTCAGCCTAATTCCATGTATATGCGAGTACCAAGAGTTTGGGACCAATTGATAGTCAAGATGTTTTCTCTTTTGCAGCCAACATCTCACTTTCCACAGCTACATGGTCGGTCTTCAGATGCTATGTCTTATAAGGAAATCATGGAAAGATTGGCATGCCATCGAAACCATGGCTTTGTGTGTGAATGGGTTGACTAGGATGAAAAGAATCCCTCATACAGTCAGACGAATGACAAGTGGAAGCAGGAAGTGCCCCTCCATTGACTGGATCAAAGCTTCCTTCCAAGAATCATTGAAGAGCTCACGGTGAGAATCTCCACCTCTGTAGCTGTTCCCTCCCGCATCTGTGTCCGACCATGAATTCCTCTCTCCTCCCTCCATTCTGCAAATCTAACATGGTTAGAGAACTTACCTGGCAAATTCTCCCTACTAGAGTTACCAAATCCTGCAGTGGGATTTTCTGTAGGAGAGGGGGTGGCCATGGACCGCTACCAAGACTGGGTTCAGAAATGCCAAAGTTTCCTGGACCTGCCTGGAGGAAACCACACAAGTTAGCAGCGCTGCTGACACTCTAACCTCTTGGGAGAGGAAGCAACTCTGTTAGTCTTAAGTCAGCCAACAAGTCCTTGGCTCTTCCTTTTGACCCTAAAGATGCAGCGAGACACATAGATGGCAATCTCCTTGGGATGAATCATCCCAGGTTTATAATATGAATATCTCTATAATAAATATACCACTACTTATCTCTGTTCACTGAGCAGAAAAAATCCAAACATTTGAAATCACATAGTGTATAATGGCTCCTATATGAACTATATTTTTCCAAAGACAAATAAACCTAGTTGATGAGGTAAAGTCTCCTTTACAGAAGAATTCTGGCTGATGAAATGGAAAGGATGATAGAATTAATAATCACCATTTTTCAAACCCCAAGCAAATAGCTTATTCAGGAAATGATGATCCGTCCATGAAACCTTTGGATGAAAGGTTGACGAGGAACTTTGCAATGTGGGTGTCATGCAGCCCTATGAACTCACCGATCAATTTCAGTTATCATTAAAAGTGGACAACCAGACAGTATGGGCCTCATGATGTGATACTCGGTGCAGCACTTGAAGGATCTTTGTCCAAAACAATGAACCAAAACAATAATCAAGTCTTTAGAAGTAACTTCCAGTTCACAGGAAATATGGGGCAGAGTCTAAGGTGCTAAACGACACGGCAAGGAAACAACAGAGATATTCACTCTAAAGGACAGCTGAGCTGGCTTCCCCAGCACATCATAGTCCCAAATGAAACAAAAGGGGGGTCCTTTAAACTTAGAGACCAGACATAAAGTGTGGACCTTGTTGGAATCTGGATTTATGTAAATGTTTTCATCAGACCTGAGACTACTGAGGACATTTGACTCGGGGTTGGGTATTGGATAATTCCAAGTGCATATTCCTCTTTGTTTTATGATAATGGCATTGTACTGATATAAGAAAGTGTTTATGTGTTTTAGAGTTTCACAATGAGATATGTAGAAGCAAAATGAGATTGTATCTGGAATTTGCTTCCAAATATTTCAGGCAAAAAAAAAAAATCCAAGGAAGGCAAAATCCTGATAACTATTGAGTCTTGCTGATGGGTAGTTGGGAGTTCATTATATTGATACAATTTTCTCCATTTGCAGGTATGTAATAGGGAAGAATCTTTTGTATTCTATTACAAGCTAATCACTAAAGGGATGTTGCCTACAAGCTTAAAATATACATCTCTGGGAACCCTACCTACCAGGTAATGAGCTTTAAGCTAAAATAACTTTGTTTAGCTCACAGGAAACATCCTGACCAGGCCCTCCTGTGAATGGCTGCAGGAAGGGAGAAATCAACACATCCCCTCCAGAAGCTGACTGGAACCCCAGGAAATGTTTGGCTTTATCCGCACCCCCCCTTTTAGTATAAAAGAAGCTTGACTTCTAACTCAGGGGAGATGGTTCTTTGGGACACAAGTCCACCATCTTCTCAGTCTCCTGACTTCCAGATAAAGTCACTATTCCTTGCCCCAAAAACTTGTCCCTTGATTTATTGGCCTGTTGTGTGATGAGCAGTACAAGCTAGGACCTGGTAACAGGTAGGTTTGAAAATTTTTTCAATAAAAAAATGATGCTGTTGTGATGGATGGATGAATGAATGGATGGAACAGGGTAGGGTTACACCCTACATTTCATGTGCCCACCTTGTCCATCAGGGTTATTGCCTGTATTTACCAAAATATTGTATCAAGTCACACACAAATGACCCCACCGCCAACGCACACCCTACTCGTCATGGTGCAGGTGACAGCTTCATCCTTCTCAGAGAGTTCAGACAGTGCCGATGCTGCAGTGCTGGAGGGCTCAGCAAGGCATCATGCACCCAAGTTCCTTTGGGTGCTCAGCCTTTGTTAGTCTGGGAAAAAAGAAACACATCAAAGGTTACCATTTAATCAGTTTCAATTTGCCTTAGGAATATCCACTGGAGAACAGTAGTACTCAAGGTGTATTCAATTATACATTTAACTTACACAAAGCACACTGGAAACTTCCTTTTTTGTATCCCTTTAGTCTCGATGGTGAGCTTTGAGAAATACTTGCAAGAAGGAGAAACTTGTCAAAATGGTGAATGTTTTGATGACTCTAGAACAATGTTTTTCAAGTATATGAACTACTAGTGGGCTATGAAATCAACTTAAAGGGTCATGACAAGCATTAAAAAAAAAAAGGAGAGAATAGAATAGATGAGAATCAAAATGCATTTCATGTAAGCATTGTCGTCCCAAATTTTAGCTTCAACTACATAAGCGTGAGTGCTGGATTATGATGGAAAATGTATTTCTTACTCTGGGTTGGCCTTAAAATGTTTGAGGAGGATGCTACTAGACATAGCAGGATTTTGTGGAAATTCCTTTCACACGGTTTTACTCTTTCAACTTCATATGGACAAATCATGCTTATTCATTATTAAACATTATTTCCAAAGGCTGTGTAAGTAAGGTTTGGATAAGTTAACAGAACGTCTATAACACAATGGTGGATTTCTTTGAGATTATGGTCACCTGTTCTGATGTGGACATCTGGAGTGAATTACTATCCTTGTCAGATGTAATTGAGAGGAACAAGAAAATTTAGTGCCATACAGAGCGAGAAAGTAAAGTTTAAAATATTTGGCATTTCTCAGCTAACACTAGGCAACCCATACTCATTACAACAGTGCAAGAAAACATATGTCCAAACAATGGCCTCAAACCCTCCCTGGAGAGGTGTGCTCAGGAGAGAAATGGCCAAGCTCAGAATGAACAAGAGAGTGTGTTGCTTTGATCAGCTCTTGTATGGGATGTCATCAGGCACTTTTCTGACCCCTGGAGCTTTCTGCCGTCCTACCTGGTTTCCTGTTGCCTTTCCTCAGCAGGACCTCCTCACCTGACTGGCCTGAGAGAGTCTCCTGACTGGTGTTGGCATTTCTCACTCACTGCTCATCTAGACTAAGACTGGCTGCTTCTTCCAAGAGCAAACCCACGAGGCTGAGGCATTCCAGCTACTGGGCAGGAATTCCCGGGGGGGGCAACGGCCCCCGTGCACCCTCAGGAAAGGAGCCCGAGAGTGCAGGCTGCCACAGTTGCCCCTCCCACTGTGGACGAAGCAGGAGGTGGCCTGGGCACAGTTGCCTGGAGACGAGCCACCACCTCACTGTTGGAAGCCGCCCTACTTTGGACACTTCTCAGCCCTTGCTTTTCATACAATCTGTCAGTCACGAGGGGGATCTTGAGTCCCCATGGAATCTTGCCCTGTCTTCTGACTGCTTGCATAGCATTTCGCTTTTCAAACCTTATTCTCTGCCCAGGCACTGGGTTGAATAGTGTCCCCTAAACATGCATCCACCGGAAACCTGCCAATGTGACCGTATTTGGAAATAGAGCCTTTGCTGATGTGATCAAGTTGAGACGAGGTCATCCTAGAACAGGGTGGGCCCTGGTCCAGTGACTGGAGTCCCTGTAAGGAGAGGGTGGTGTGGACACACAGACACATACAGGAATGATACCACATGAAGATGGAGGCAGAGCCTGAAATAAGGCATCTGAAAATGAAGGGACGCCCAGGGCTGCTAGCAGTCACCAGACACTAGCGCGAGGCAAGGAAAGACCCTCCCCTAGAGCCATCAGAGAGAGCACGGCCCTGCCGACACTTCGTCTTCAGACTTTTGGCCTCTGGGAAGGTGAGAGAATAACTCCTATTGCTTTAAGCCATCCTGTTTGTGGTAGTTTGTTATGGCAGCCTTAGAAAACTAATACAACCTGCAGAATAATTCCAGATTTAGCAAGATAGGGCCAGTAACGTACCCTAATAAGTGCAAAATTAGCACTTGTACAAAAGAAGCCCCGCTGCCCATTTGCTGTGAGTCAGGGTGTACAGTGAGGGAAACATACAATGCCTCTCTATATGCCTTAGGCAGGTGGGCCTGTCAAGTGAAAAGTGGCCAAGCATGGGGAGGGCCACCAAATGCTTTTCTTAATCCACCTGCCATAGTCATAGCGAATGAAATTTCTCCCAAGATGATGATCTTGTTGGCTGGCTGTCTTGGGTCTAGGTATTGCATTTACTCTGTGTGTGTGTGAGCGCACGTGTGCACATGCGCGCACACACGCACCTTTGTCCTCTTAGGTATTTGAAGGGAGGCCATGTACTATTTTTTAAGAAATAAATTGTATGAAAGAAATGACTAAACAGGACAGACTAAAGGTGGAGGTGATGGTTAGATCAGACCTGGTTGTAAATCCCCCAGGCTGTGGTCTGTGTGCTATATTTTGGGGAGCTCCCATGTACCCAACAGTTTCTCCACCATCAGCCAAACCCACCATGATGGATGCACTTGACAGAGACTTCTTGATCACCAAAACACTTTCAGGACTAGGTGTCAGGGGTCAGAGGGGTGGAATGGTGAGCAGCTGACACTTACTTGGATGCCCGAGCTCCTCTAATCCTCACGGCCAGGAAGACCAGGGAGGACTAAGCCCAGGTGTCCTGCACCTGGGGAATGTTCCAGCTCTCTCCTGCTAGCCCAAACATAGTGGGTACACAAGAAGAGGCAGTAAGGGAATCCCATGGACATCCAAGGACAGGAAGAGGCTGACGGGCTGAAGCCCACCAGGCTCCTGGGTCTCTAGGGATTCCTAAGTCCCCACAGCAGGAGTTGCAGCTCCTTGTTTTGGTCTCCATTGCTAACCTGGTGCACAGACAATGAGAGAAAAAGGCCAGTGACCTAGCCCCGTGGAGGACAGCTAAGTGATGATTTCCCAGAGAACAATCCCTTTATCTCAATTCATCTTGTTGAACCAGAGGACTCCGATGGGCAGGAAACCTGGATATCTCTGGGTCAAGTGTCTATCCCAAGAAAAGCCACAATGAGCAGTGTGACGGGCCCCCACGGCATGGTCACAGCTGCTTGGAGGGGCGAGGGTGACAGGCAGGGTCTGTTGCAGAAGGTCACAAGGGCAGGCAGTCCCACCCATAGGTCTATGGCTAATGTAGATGCAGGGTTAGAAAGAGCCCACGCCTCAGCTTACTTCTCCTGTAGTAAATCGCATTTCCCCGAGCCAGCAGGTGCATATACATGCACACCCATATGTGTAGATATGCACACCACACACGGCAACACACACACACACAGTGTACACAAGCACTGAGGCACATACGCCCCACACACATACGTCTGTGTGCTCAGACCCTGGGTCCACACTGCATACACATGCACTCCTACACACACACACACACACACACACACACACACACACACACACACACCTGTTGCTGTAGACCCTCATTTCACACACAGGCACACACACTCAAATCTCCTGTTCTGCACACAGCTCTCTCAGGAGATAGAAACGTATATGCACCGCAGCACACAGCCATCTGCCTGCTCTTGTATGAGTGGGCCGACACACAGATGAAGAAACAAACTGTACAGACATCCAGAGAGGACGTGCACACGCACACACGCAGGCGCACACACGGGCAGGTCGAAACTGCAGGAGATTTCATTAGTTCTTGTATCTTTCGCCTCTCCCCACAGGGGGCTCTGCCTGGAAGACAGTTGGCCGAGAAGGCGGCTTCTGGGCCTTGTGGGCACAGGGAGCCCCGATGTCACTATTGATTTCTGCCTTTCTCGCAGCATCAGGATGGGCTCATCAGAGAGGAAGCCTGTGCGCTCTGGGGGCGGTCCTGCACGCGGGAAGCCCGGAGCTGACAGTCGGGGAGAGAGCAGAGGCTGCTCCGGACAAGGGGCTGCTGGAGCAGACATCCCTCCAGCCAGAATCCAGCCCCGAAGGTGGGGGAGGAGGGGACTGCACACGGCCGGGGGTGGGCGGAAGCCTCTGGGCATGAGCCTGATATCCGAGGCAGCATCCTGCCGTGGTCACGGGCTGGTCTCCAGCCTCCCGCTGCCTGGTTTGAATCCCGACCCACTTTCCCATTCAGGGCAGCAGTGTGTCCTTCCTCAGGCTGCCCACCCTCCCCTCCAAAAAGGGGGCAGCAGTAGGGTTGCAGGAGAGTGACTGGAGCTCATGCATGCACAGCCCAGGAGGCCAGAGGAAAGACAGGGAAGGCCGCTGAGGCTGCCCTCCAGCGGGCCCGGCCCTTTCCAAATCACCTCCCACCCCCTGCTCCCTGCTTCAAATCTAAACCGCTGCTTGCCCTTCCAAATGGAATTTTTTTAAGTGAAAATCAATGCGCTCTAACAGAAAGCACAAATGTTCAATTACAAGATAAATGGAGCATTAAAGAACACATTACGTAACACGACTGGTTAATTGCGCAGGCGTTAAATATCTAGAAACGCCAGTGGACCTTCAGCTATGCAATGAGCACGGCTGCCTCAGATGGAAGCAAACTCGTGAGACGACTCAGGGAATCTGGAAAAGCAAATGCCTGCCTCTTATCCCTCCAGTTTGCAGGAAGGGAAATGAATCCCCATGCTCCCGTACGGAGCATCCCCCAGCGCTGCGCTCCGATCACCGCTTATCCGGGTTATCTGCTGCCCCATCACAGGCAGGGCCACGCGGCCCCATCAGTTATAGGGAAGGTCTGGATGCCCTCACCCCAAGCCCTCAGGGGATGCATGCCTGCGGAGCAGGGGGGAAGTTGGGGGCCTCAGACTGGCGAGGTCCTGGTGGAAAGGCGGGGCTGCTTGGAGCCAAGACCTCGCCTCACTCAGCCTTGCACGCCGGACCCCGCCCGCCTCGCGCCACAGCAGAGGCCACGGTCTTCTTCCGCCTCAGCTTTCAGTCGGAGCCTCCGGGCATCTTACAACCTTGATTTAGTGCCTGCAGCGTGTGAAGCCAGTTTACAGAGAGTCTGGGGAACCAAGGCCAAGGCTGGCTGCGTCTTGGCCACTCCAGCCCCCTGGCTCAGGTGCCTCACAAGAGCAGAAGCACAGCTGTGACTTCCCAGGCCGCTCCTACACTGGAGGAAGCTTCTTGTTCTCGGGTTGCCCGAGGGATATTGCGCAGTGGGTCCCCAGGGCACTGGGACCAGCGTCCGGCTGCCTATCATGTTGGTTGTTGCAAGACTGTATCCTTGGGGCTCATCCGTATGTGCTCACAGCATCCTCTCTCCTCATATGTCGCTGGACCAGGTAGCAAGGCTCGGGGTGCACGTCACTCACACAGGACCTCACCTGGTCGGGAGAGAGATGGGACCACCTTTGCAGGAAGCAGGAGAATGCAGGCGTCGGTTGCCCTGATTTGGGAGCCAGCCTGCATGGATTCACACCCCAGCAATCTGATTTTACTAGCCGAGTGACCCCTCCAAGCCTCAGTTCCAGTGACTCTTTGATGGAGGTCAACGGAAGGAGTGAACAAGGTCAAGTGTGAGCTCTCTACCCGCTAAGGGGATGAGATGACCTCCACAAACGTTCCCCGTTGTTGTTATTATTGTCGGCATGTTCATCTACTCTGGCCTGGAGCCCCAGTGGAAACAGGAAAGTTGGGGCCCTGCCCTGGGGAGCGCTGGGGCCAGTGTCTCGTATCTTGTCACCACATACGTGATGGTGACGAGACCCTGGAGAACATAGCTCAGGCCCCAGGACCCCGCCTCTCCTGGAATAAAGCAGGGGCGCCCACTGCCATTGAACCGACCCTTGTCCAGAGAGGGCTTCGGTTCCCTTCCCAGGGGCTCCCTCCCACACCTGCCCTCCTGCCAGCCAGCCTGGGACCTTCAGGTCTGCCGCGCATGCCTTCCGGCACAGCGGGGGTGGCAGTGCAGAGCCGTACTTCTGGTAATGCAGCTCCCACGTGCCAGGTCCACGAGAGCCCAAGAAAAGAAAGACTGGGTTTCATCAACAAGCGTAGATACCCATTTGAAAGCAATGATTCCCACTTTACACCTTACTGTAATTTTCCAGTTAATTGTGATTTAAATATGTTAATGAGGCTAAAACTACATTGAGCATCAGCTTAAAGACTTTCTAAATAATGAAGCAGGAACTCCTGGTGCCCACACAGGAGAAACTCTCCACTGAATGCAGCAGGAAGGAGACAGACTCGCAGTCCCAAGATGGGACCAGCTCAGCTGGGCAGCCAGGCCCAGAACAATAGTACGGTCAGGCCTGGGGTTCCTGCAGACCCCAGGTGCCGGGCCTCAGGAGCTAGTCTGGGCCCTCCCTTTGGTTCCTTCTGGCAGAGAGCACTGGCAGTTCCCTGTGTTTAGGGGCTCTGGGGAGACTGCTGACTCCAAAATATCCCCCGAGTAGCCTGTTGTGGCTATCCAATCGCTCTCCGTTCATGTTTCATCGCTTCTTAATTTTGCCTCTAGAAGTCCTGACCCAGGACGCTAAGCACCCAGCCGGGTCCTTGGGGATGTGTTGGAGGGTACCACTCCCTCCCTGGATGGCCCAGGACAGGCAAAGATGCTGGTGGGCTGGCGGGCACAGCTAATCCACACTGGCCCGCGCTGCTTGGGGCTTGAGCTCATTCTTTCCCCTCCAGGTGAAAAGAGCCACAGGGGCCTGGGATGGAGAGGCAGAGGGAGCTCTAGGTGGGAGAAATCCACCCACAGCCCTGTCACCCGTCTCCCAGCCCGGGACATCCTCTGTAACAGCCACCCATCCCGGGAGCCTCATCTGAAGGATTGAGTCTGAACCGTGGCTCTGCCCCTCCCCTGGATTACATCCAACTCAGCACCCTCCTCCAGACCTCTCCTGCGTCCCTATTACCCAGGGCTGATCAAGAGGCTGACCTCAGGGGCTGTTGTAAAGATTAAATAGGATCAAAGACATGAAAGCAAACACAAGTGGTAAAGCCCTGTGCGCCAAGAGGTAGACGGCGCTAACCCAAAGTCGACAGGAAGGAACAGGTGGATCTCTCAGCACGTCCCACCCCCAGTCTTCATGGGTGACAGAAAGCTTGTACCTGGCTGGCAGGTGGGCAGGAAAGCCCTGGCATCAGGGTCACCAAAACCCTCCAGTGCTAGCTGTAGGATGAGATGCCTATACACACTTTGACACCACTGCCTGGCATGGCTCTTGGTATGATACAGGGTTGTTCTCCAAGCCAAATTTACTTTTTATTCGTTCATTCATTTAATGTATATCTATGGGTCACCTATAGTATACCTGAACATGTTCTAAGCGATGGGAATACAAGAATGGACAAAACAGACACAGTCCTACCCCCGAGGAGTCTGTGTTTTAACGGAGGTTACTATGGACTGAATTGTATCCCCCCCAAATCCGTATGTTGAAAGCCTAACCCCACATGTGACTCTACTGGAAAGGGGGCCTTTAAGGAAGTGATTATGGTCGCATGAGGTCATGTGGGTGGAGCCTATAGAAACGGTGTCCTTATCAAAAAAGAAGCAACACAGGAATCTCTCTCCACCACGTGACGACCTGACCAGAAAGCAGCCCATGTATAAGCCAGGAGAAGAGCTCTTCCCCAGAAACTGAATCTTGCTGCAACCTTGGCCTTGGACTTGTAGCGCCCAGAACTGTGAGAAAATGAATTTCTGTTGTTTAAACCACCCAGTCTGGGGTATTTTGCTACGGCAGCCTGAGCAAACCATGACGGGGAAGCGGGGGGACTGACGAAAACTAAATAAACAAATATATGTCAGGTAATGTTAAGTGCTGCAAAAAAAAAAAAATTCAGTCAAGGAGACAGGAGGCCCAGCTCACTCCAGAAGGACACGTGGAACAGACAGGCCGAGAGGGGTGGAGAGACCTGCATTTGGGTGTCCAGATGCAGCCGGACGTGGCCTCACCTCCAGGAGCGCCAGCTCTGCCCTGCCCGGCGCTGACCATTCTGTGATGATTCTTTCACGTGATCAGGCATTAATGCTTCACTTATCTGAATTGTATCTTCCGGTTTTCAATCGGAGAGTTACTTTAGACCTTGCCAGTCACTGTCGATTTACGAAGGCAACTATGATAAATGTGCAGACTAACAGGGAAGATTTACTCACTGACACAGCGCTCGGCAGTCTTTGAGGGCCCTAATTAAGTCAGGGACGCAGGAAGAGCTCTGTCTGTCAATACAAACAGAGGAAGCCTTTAGACAAGAGGCAGCAGAGAGGGAGCCATCATGGCTCAGGGGCAAAGATAACAGAAGCACAAGCGCATCTCTGCAACACCTCCCAGCCACAGGCCGGGATTTTCCAGAAGAATCACAGAGGTAGAACTCTCAGGCCCGAACCCACATTCAGGAAGGGGCTCCCATCAACCTAAAACGCATCCGGGACCTGCTTCCATGGCTGGAAACCCGCAGGGGTGATGAGAGCCCCGTGAAGTCAGGAATCCTGAACCCTCGAACCTCAGATCCAAACCCGACTTTTCAACGTGCCCCAGCGTTCCTGCTCTGGCTTCGCTTCACGTAGCAGAGGAGGAGGGAGGTGCATCCCAGACGAGCGGCGGCCTGCTCAGGGCTGCCTCCTCAGTGACGTCCAGCACGAGGGAGCGATTCCATGCTGGCCCTTCAGGCGGTGAAACCCTTACTTCCCCTCCAGCCTGTGGCCTCTTCACACACAGGCTGGTCCCCGGTAGCTGGAACAACAGCTGGCACTTGGCTTGCAGAAGAGGCAAATCTCTGCTCTCTGCAGAGGGTGGCCCTGCAGCGGGTTTGGGTTCCAGGCTGGGCGTGAAGCTGGGCCCTTCCTTCTTGTTCAGAGAACGTCATTGCCCCAGCCACGGAGGGACAAGCAGCTACGCCCGTTCATGGGGGCTCCACCCTCAGTGACCTAAGCACCTCCCAAAGGCCCCACCTACAGTTCCATCACCCTGGGAGTTAGGATTGCGTGTAGGAATTTAGGAGGACACAAACATTCAGACCACGCCAGACATGCTCCCAGGAATCCGCAGGGACTCTCCCTGCGCCAGTTCCAATGTTGCAGCCACTCATCTTACTTTCCAAACTTCTGGATTATGGCCTTCCCTTCCCTCTGCATCTCTGTTATCTTCCGTTCTAGCCCCGCAGCTGTTTGTCTTCTTAGTCAGGCTCTTACCTCCTGGCTCCCCAGCCTCCAGGCCTTTGTTCAGGCTGCCGTCCTTGCTGGAAGGCTAGCCAGGTATCTCCATCCTCCAGGCCTAAGTTGAAACCCCTGCCTGATGCACCTTGGACTCTCCCGTGGTAACGAGCGGAGCTTGGCACAAAGTGGAGCCCAATGACGACTGATTCAATGATCCCCTCATTGCGTTGTCACTTACTCAGCAAAGACAGTCTCCACTTCAACCCCTCTGCCTGATAGTCCCAAATTCTTTGTGTCACTTGATCCAGACAACTGAAAAAGAGGTGTTATACACCAAACCCCATCCGTTTCAGTTAGTGGCTTGGCAAGCCATCTAGAAACAAAATGGCAGCTGATAACATCTTCCTGATGCGTGACTGTTAGTCTGATGGGACCAGAGAACCCCACTACAGAGAGATGGATTATGTGGGTCCCTGAAGACACATCTCCCCCACTTATCAGCTGACTTAAGGTCCCGGAGGCACAAACCAAGGCCACAAAACAGGTGGAAAGCAGTGGCTTCTCCCGACGTCACAGGCAATGCCCCGTCTTGGGGCAACTTAAAGGCCTACTTTGCCGGAGAAGGTTGAGTTTTCACTCATCCACATACCTGCTTTCCATGTGGGAATCCCTCATTGCCCGTGTCCTGTCCGCCTTCTGGTGTGACACCGTCTTCCTCCAGCTACCACTTTAGTCCACGTGTGATGTCTGCAGTGTGTGGAAGCATTAATCAGATGCCTGACCTTCTTTTGGTTCTTTACGATGTCCCCACCCCCTCACCTCAGAACCTGCCAGTCCCTTTGCCACTTTCTCTGCGTGGCCAACTCCCACTGTCCCTTAGAGGTCCCCTCCTCGCGGGCCTCCTTCACCCGCCCCTGCAGCCTGGGTTCTGTCCTCTCATCACCTCGCGTGCGTGCCCCTCTTCGCACGACTTACGATGCGGGTCCTTGTCTGCTCAGCGGCTTCCTCAGCTGATGCTAAGCTCCACAAGGGCAGGACCCTCTCTCTCCGGCCTGTGACATGGTGTCAGCTCGGAGAAAGCACTAGCATCTCTTCAACCAATGATTAAATGTTCAAAGTAAAACCATTAATTCCGCGCGCAGATGCCAACAGCTCCCACTTAATCGTCTGTCTGAAGGCCTTTCCTTCGATACTTTCCAAGAGGAAAGTCTGAAGCGGCTTTCAGGGAGGTGACAGCCACGTGCACGGCAAAGCCCTGTTAAAGAGGCCCCAGCTTATAAAAACAACCAATTCTGGTGTTATCTTTCTTCCTTTTTCTCCACAGAACAAAAGTCGTGTGGCGACAGGTCCCATGGTCTCCTCTATAAACATGTCTGGATGTTTCCCACTTAGGTCAACATTGACAGTCATTGGAAGTGGCACATGGAAACACAAAAAGCACAAGGCATTAACAGATCCGGCCACTAAGGGCCCTGCACCCTTTACAGAAAAGCCCTGAAATAAACATAACAGGCCTAAATTGTGTAAATGTCAGGGCTTTCGAAGTCACTTGCTGCCGTGCCCTTGACGGGCTTGTCCCCAGCATCCTGCCTCCGAGTCCACAGAGGACACGGGCCAGGCATCCTGGCACTCACCCTGCCTCACTCCCGCTAAAGCCAGAGGGACCGGGCCGGCGATCCCACACTGCCTTTGTGTGAACAGCACCTGCTAAAAGGCTGTCCTCGCACACTTGTTGGCTCTGGATCCCACCAGCAGTTACATCCACTGTGCCAGTGCACATCTTGGGTGTTTTCCCCCAGGAAGGTGCTCTGTCACGTTGCAGCCCCCTCTGGGTGCGTGAGCATCACACCGGCCGGCCGCTGAACTTTCTATCATTCTGAAGCTCTTCCGTACCTCTGTCTAGGTGTGACCCCCCCCCCCCCGCACACCTGTCAGAGGTTGAACAGGTAAGGACACTGGGACAAAGAGCCCGACTGACCAGGTGTCCTGGCCTGGGACTGCCCTCCAGGTAACCTGCACCACCTCACTCCCACTGGCATGGGGTCAGCCCCCCTCCCCCCAGTGACAGCCCCAAGCCACTGGGACCACTCTTGAAGCCCCTGAGTCTTGCTGGAGCATCATGTCTCAAAGACCCAGCTCATGGCTGAGAGAGGCTGGCACAGGGAGCACTGGGGCTCCGGGCTTGAGCTCCCCTGGTCACCTGCCTGCTGGGTGAGGGGCATTACTTCCAGGCACAGCTCTGGGAGGGTGGACACACTGAGTGAGGTTCGGCCCAGCAGGACGGGTGAATGGCCCCTTTTAAGACAAAGAGCTTCTAATTCTAACCATCATCCTCAAGCCGAGAGTGACTTTGCTGGCAGAAGCCTGGGCATCTCCACTGCGAAAATTACCAAAGAGGAGGAAAGGTGCCTTTAAAGTTCAAGTTAAGTCACCTGAACAGAAACAATGTCAGGTGAAATAATAGTCACGGGGGCTTCCGTGCTTTGAGGACCATATTCAATGTTTTGGCTTGGGGTGAAGGCAATGGACACGTCCTCCCCAGAGTGTTCGGAACAAGAGTCTCTCTCTCCCCTTTGCCATCTCCAGCTCTTTGGCACCTCCCAGCCTCCCTGTTGTCTGCCTCTCCACCAGAAGCCTGGCCTTGATTTTTCCAGGTCCCATCCCGGGGAGCTGGAAAGGGTTCAGCCAGGGTGGCAGGACCATCATGAGGTTGGGTGTCACCTGAATTTCTCAGGCCTTGGAGAGTGTGTTCAGTCACTCCATGAGTCACCAAGACAAAGCTGAGAAGCCCCAGGAGACATAGTGCCATCAGAATCTGTACTGGCTTGACCAGTGTTCCCCCCAAATTCATGTATACATGACCTTATTTGGATATAGGTCTTTGCAGATGTAATCGAGTTCAGATAAGGTCACACCTGAAGGTTAAGGTGGGTCCTAAATCCAATGACCAGTGTCCTTATAAGAAGAGGGAGGGCTTCCCTGGTGGCGCAGTGGTTGAGAGTCCGCCTGCCGATATGGGGGCATGGGTTTGTGCCCCGGTCCGGGAAGATCCCACATGCCGCGGAGCGGCTGGGCCCGTGAGCCATGGCTGCTGGGCCTGCGCGTCCGGAGCC
>NW_006777568.1:1438214-1444511 GCF_000442215.2 Lipotes vexillifer
GGAAGACCAAAAAAAAAAAAAAAAAAGAAAAGAAAAGAAAAAGGAAACTTGGACCCAGAGACCCAAACACAGAAGGAGCCTGCAATCCGAGGGCAGAGACAGAGATGGGAGTGATACACCTACCAGCCAAGGACAGCAAGGCGCACCTGGGGCCACCAGGACCTGGAGCGGGCAAGGAAGATGCCCTGAGCCTCCCAAGTCACATCACAGCCCTCCCAACGCCTTAATTTCAGACTTCTGGCCTCTAGAATCGTCAGAGAATAAACTTCTGCTGTTTTTAGCCACGCAGTTTCTGACAGTTTTGCTATGGCAGCTGCAGGAAAGTGACATGGGGTGCTTGGCACTCCGCCTCCTCTAGGACCAAGAAAGGGGACATTGTCCAGGAACACAGAGTGGACGGTCACGTGTGTGCATGTGCGTGTGTGGGGGGGGTGTGGGGGTGCACATGCAGGTCACCCGTGGCATCACACAGAAGACCCAGTGGCCGGGAAGCCAGTTGCCCATCTCTTTCCTCCACGTCAACCCCCCATCTTGTCCTTGATCCGACGAGCCAGCGGACAAGGCCACAGAGACAGGCACAGTCCTTCAGAGCAGCTCCATCCACTTGCACCAGGCACCTGGCTCACCACCTGCCCTCCAGCTGGACCCTCAGAGGCTCCGTGCCCTGCAGCTGCCTGAGGCTGGCACACAGTGCTTGTGGGGGATGCAGGGACCTGCACAGGGTTCAGGGGCCGGACGTTGCTCAGTTACTTCGCAGAGGTGGGCCGGGCGGCCCGAGTTAGCATAATGGTCTGTGTGCAGAGGGGAGAGGAAAGGGGAGAAGACCAGCCACTGCCCTGCTGCCCAGCCTGCCCACCAGGGAGCCTGACGCCATCCGTCGTAAGGGGCTGGCCTCTGTTCCAAGGGGACCAGGGGCTCCAGAAATCAGGAGAGAGATGGACGTCAGGAGGCAGATTCCCTTTCAGAGCGAACTCTGGGAGGTCACCACCTCCAGTTGTTGAGATTTCTTGCCATGTGAGTGGAGGCTGGAAGGGTCTGAGGCTGTCCTCAGGTGCTGGCTCACCTGGAAGATGCCAGAAGGGCCCGCTTCTCTTTAGGCTGTGACCACAGGCTGCCTTGTCGGGCCCAGAAGTTGCCTTAATTTTGCTTAATCGCCCAGTCTGAGAGCGGGCCATTTGATGGGATCTCCCTGTGCCGATCTCCAGGGGGAAGGCCGTCTGTCCCCAAGGAGCTCGGGCCTCGATGGAGGAGTCTACGACCTGGAATATGGGCATAAATATGGAGCAGAGGAGGATTTCTTTGGGGGAGGCCACCCTGCCCGCCCCCACCTCCTGAGAGTACCAGCATCCCCCCCACCCCCCGTGTGGTCCTGAGTAGGCTCTGCAGAAGCCCCTCCAGTCACAGGGCATCGGGGAAGTTGGGAGCACGAGGGACACAGGGGCAGGGACAAGGTCTGTGATAAGAGATGATGCCCCGAGCAGGGAGAAGGAGGTAAACTCTGGACAGTATCCCTGCTCGGCACCCTCTGCCCGTCCCAGGCATCACACTGGTCCCAGTCAACTCCCTAGAGGGCTGGCTTGAGCTCAGTGCCCTGCCATGGGCCAGTCACCTCTGGGCCCTCGGGGGCACTCATGGAGGGCAGGACCGAGCCCCACCCGGGCCCCTTCCACCAGGACCCTGAGCATCAGCCGAGCCCAGGCTCGTGGTCTCAGGGAGGGACCCCCCGAGCCGTGCTCAGAGACAGGCTCTGCTTCGGGCTTCATAAACATATGATACGTTTTAAAATCTGGTATTATGGACCGTATGTCTTTGTCCCCTGCCCAAAATTCATGTATAGAAATCAAAGCCCTAATGTAATGGTAAGTGGAGGCGAGACCTCTGGGAGGTGACGAAGCCGCGGAGAGGAGCCACCAGGATGGGATTAGTGGCCTTATGAGAAGAGCCGGGGAGCTGCTCCCTCCCCCGCCCTCGGCAGGTGGGTGCACAGCCCGAAGGCGGAGTCTCCAGCCACGAAGGGGCCCTCACCCCGATCTGGGCTTTCCAACCTCCCCAGCTGTGAGAAATGCGTGTTGTCGCAGCCCCTGGTCTGTGGCATTTGTGACTGCAGCCCAAGTGGACCATGACAGCTGGCCCAGCTGCTGGAGCAGAGAGCACGGGATTTGGTGCCAGGAGTCACTGGGGCCAAAGGCGGGCTGCTGCCGAGAGGGCGCAAGGCCGAGCCTTCCCGCTGGGAGGCCAGGACAGCCCTTCTCCCTCCGCGGGGCCTCAGGCCCACCTGGGAGCTGCCAGGGACAGACGGCGCCCTGTTACAGCAAAGTGCCCTGGAGAAACCCCCCCATTCCCCCTGCCAGACCTGCCTCTGGGACGCACGGGAGCCGGACGTTTATCTTCTTCCGGGGCCCGCGGGGCCCGCACCTGCGCTTTGCCCTGCGCTGCGACTTTGGACAGGCCTCCTGCGACGGATTCTTCATCCAGTGAACCCCAGGTCCTTCCTTAGTTTCCCAAGACTGCTGGCACCATGTTTGCTTAAACAGAGATTTAATAAAAAGCAGTAGAAAGTTGCCTTCCACCTGGCGGCTCTTCCACTCTCTCTTAAATCCAGAACAAATTCGACTCCCTAGCGTATCTTCCAAAGTGGAGGCAGCTTGGGAAACCCTCACTTCCCTCTTGGGCCACAGACCCATTCTGGGGGCCTGTGCCCTGCCCTCCACATTCATACGTTGAAGCCCTAACCCTCAAGATGTTGGTATTTGAAGGTGGGACCTTTGGGAGGTGATTAGGGTTAGATGAGGTCATGAGGGTGGGGCCATGATATGATGGGATTGGTGCCCTCGTAAGAGACACTAGCACTCTCTCTCCACTCCCCACCACCCCAGGTAAGGATGTAGAGAAGTGTGGCCACTACAGGCCGAGAGAAGGGGCCTCAGAGTGACACCTGCTTTGGCAGCACCTTGACCTTGGATTTCCAGCCTCCAGAAGTGTGAGATATACAAGTCTGCTGGTGAAGCCCCCCAGTCCGTGGTACTTGGTTATGGTGCCTGAGCTCACTAAGGCCAGGCTGTTACCTGAACGCCTGCCACCCAACTACTCAATACACTGCATCTCCCTCCCTGTCTGTAAGCCAGTCAGCCTGGTCCTGAAAGCAGTCAGAAGCCGGGTTTGATCCCGAGTTCTTTGGCAGTTGCGGCTTATTCAGGCCTGGGCAGCTCTGGTGGGTCAGCCCTCACCAGGCACATGCAGGCACCCCTCTCCACCCTGGATTCACAGGAGGCGCCCCTGTGGGGTGAGGGCTCCAAGACCCCTGTTTCCCTCTGCAGGCCCTCGACATGGCCGGCCAGGCTGGCCTCCCCCAGCTGCAGCCCCGTGGGGGTGAGTCGTGTGCCCCGGGGGCGGGCCAAGTGCATCCAGGCATGCAGCCACGCGCCCTGCCCCTGGCACGAGCTGCCGTGCCAGCTGCAGCCATGACAACTGTCATCTGACATCCTGATGTGGACCAGAGCTGGGAGCCAGGCGGCCCGGGCAGCTCCTGCTGTCTCCCCACCACGCCCGGACCCCCGGGTCCGGCCTCCAGCCAAACAGGTGTACGGCAGCCTGTCATAGCCCCTCAGAGGAGGCCGGGGGCTCGGAGAGGCCTCCGAGGGGAGAACAGATGAAAAGAACAAAGGAGGTTAGGCCTTGGGTTGACAAGCTCATTGATAACAGTTTAGGGGAAGCAGGCCTGCCTGGGGACAACAAATTGCTCCTAAAGGCTTTTGCCGCCTGCAGGCCCCAGTCAGAGAGAACAAGCTGTCAGGCTGGTCCAAGGGAGGCAACATGCCGCTAAGAAGAGGAATCCCCTGCCCACTCCCTGCTGGTTCTCAGGGCCTGCCCTTGCGTGGCCTTTAAGTGATGGGTCGGGGTAATAAGGGACCCAGCACTGGGCGAGCAATCAGTTATAACACCTATTACCAGGTGTCAGGTTCCAAGTGTCAGCCATGCCTAGGTGTGCTGGAGGCATCCAATTAGGCCGTGCACCTGTGGGGCAGGTGGTACTTTTTAAAACCCCATTTTGCCTTCAGGGACTTGGATGCAGAAAGTTTCCAAGGTCACATAGAGGGAGAAGACAGCAGAGCCCAGATCTGAACTCGGACAGTCCAACTCTAATCCCTATGCCTTTTGTCGCTGTGCAGCTCTGTCCGCCTGGTGGATGGGGGGGTCCTGGGATACATTTTCCCACCTCCACCCTGGGGCGAGTTCAGAAACGGGGCAGTGAGCCACAGAGAAGAATGGCATATACCCCAAACCAAAAGTATTCTTTAAGGAAAATGATGCAGCATAGCCGAACAGGACTTGGAGTGAGCCCAAAGACAGAGCGAACTTTCCACCGGTCACTCTGACCCTCATCACGCGAGCTGGGACAGTGTGGTCAGGCCATTCTTGCAAATGTGCTCCAAGGAACGCCTGCCCAGACTCATCTCCTTGATCCAGAAAAGAACATTCAGAACAAAGTCATGTCCACATAAAAGATGCCCACATCTCCCTGTTGGAAGTTCAGGTCAGCATCTTTCATCTTCTAGTGAACAATGGCAATTAGACTCGTCTCCATGGTGAGCTGAAGGTACTTGTTTGTGGGCAGGTGTGGGGAGGCATGGCTGGAGGATGCACATCCCGCAGCTCTGCCCCCCACCCGGCAAGCGCTGGAAGTGGACGACCCTCATTAGTGGGCCACGCCAGTGAAGAGCCTGAACCATCGCTGACTTCCTTAGCTCCAGCTCAGACTGGACTGGAGTTGGTCGTGAGGAGGGGCTGAAAGGATGTTTACCTGATTGCTCAAGTTCACCTGCTGTAAAATAAATAAATATACTGAGGGTCTGTAATATAATTGCCAAGGGTGACTGTCTTTGTATCGTGTGAGTTAAAATAAAAACGGAGGCTTCCTTATTTCTAACTTAACCACAGTGCATTGATTCATTCATTCATTTGCCTCTCATGTCGCCAACTTAGTAAATGCCCCATTCTGCACCTCTGCTGAGAGTGGACTAATAAATCCATTCACCTACTGTATTAGTTTTCTGTGGCTGCATTGGCTTAACACATCCGAAATGCATCCTCTCCCAGTGGAGGGCACAAGTGTGAAATTGGTTTCACTGGACTCAAGTCAAAGTGTCGGCAGGGCCTTGCTTTCTGGGAGGCTGGAGGCGAGCTCTGCTCCTTGCCCCTCCCGGCTTCCGGTGGCGGCCGGTGTTCCTTGGCTTGTGGCCACATCCCTCCCGTCTCTGCCTCTGTCCTCACATGGCCTCTTCCTCCTCTGTCCCTGGCAAATCTCCCACTGCCTCCCTCTTATAAGGACACTTGTGATGGCATTTAGGTCCCACCGGATAATCCAGAATGATCTCCCCTTCTAGAGATCGTTAATTTAGTCACATCTACAGACTCTTTGCTGTGTAAGGTAATATACGGATCCCAGAAATTAAGAAGGTGTCTTTGGGGGCCATTATTCAGTCCACTACACCCACCACTGTAGGGTCAGTTTATTGTGCTACATATAAGGGGATAAGATGCACCTACCAGGTATGATGCTTTTGAAGATTACATTATGTGTGTTTTCCTGGTCCTCAAGGTTCAGGGAAGCTAGCAGGAGATGACCCTCTGAGTCCAGATAAATTTACTGATACCTGAATCGGGACTGCCTCTGGGTGCTAGGATAATACATACCTTTATTTTCCTGTGTGTCCTTTTTCTGTTTTCCAAATGCCCACTCAGAGAGGGCATGTCTCTGCCTGTTTGCTGTGGTCTGGTCGCTGTGTATCCAGCACCCATGCCAGGGACTGGCCCAGATCAGACGCCCTACACGTGTGCCGACTGAATGCATCTTTATGATCAGGAAGGAAAGAAGTGTTGTAAAAAGTAACCAGAACGTGTGTGTGGCTTGCTGTGTGGCCTCGGCCTCCCTGCTGCACGCTGACCCACTTGTTCAGCCCCCTCGGCAGCATCTGGTGGATTTGGGTTCCGCTGCTTCATTCTGCACCACTTTTTCCTGTTCCCAGGCCCCTTTTAGGAAGGTGCTGCACTGAGTCAGGTCCAGAGCTCAGCCATTGCAGCTCAGGCACCCAGGGTACCCCTGGGATTTGTAGGAATAACGATAATCGCAGCAAAGCCACACCCTTAGCAGCAGCTGCTGTTTGTCTCACGTGAGCTCACATCACCACGTTTCCAAAGCTCGCATCAGGTTTTTTTTTTTTTTTTTTTTTTTTTTTTTTTGCGTTACGCGGGCCTCTCACTGTTGTGGCCTCTCCCATTACGGAGCACAGGCTCTGG
>NW_006777568.1:1444808-1455702 GCF_000442215.2 Lipotes vexillifer
TTTGCGGTATGCGGGCCTCTCACTGTTGTGGCCTCTCCCATTGTGGAGCACAGGCTCCGGACATGCAGGCTCAGCGGCCATGGCTCACGGGCCCAGCCGCTCCGTGACATGTGGGATCCTCGCAGACCAGGGCATGAACCAGTGTCCCCTGCATCGGCAGGCAGACCCCCAACCACTGCGCTACCAGGGAAGCCCTCGCATCAGTTTTTTTATGCCCCCTTTGCAGTGGAGGAAATTGAGGCTTGGAGAATTAAGTGACTGGCTCAAGGTCACTCCACAGATAAGTGGCCTGGCTGGG
The DNA here is from genome assembly GCF_000442215.2 of Lipotes vexillifer. Classification (NCBI taxonomy): domain Eukaryota; kingdom Metazoa; phylum Chordata; class Mammalia; order Artiodactyla; family Lipotidae; genus Lipotes; species Lipotes vexillifer. The sequence continues at coordinate 1,445,107 of NW_006777568.1, forward strand.
ATTTGAACCTGGGCCTGTGCAGCTTCGAAACCTGGAGTTTTCCAGAAAACCAGGACCAGAGGAATAGCCTGAGAAGGCTGACCAAATTGGGCTGTGAACCACATTTTCTTAGAGTGCTGTGTTCATTCTTTTCATCTATTGATATAACCATCAAACGAGGGAAAGGGGAAAATTATGGTTCTGAACTGCAATAGTGCACCGACCAGACTGTTTCCTCGGCTCTGCTGGATGTTGGCTTCTCCAGATGTTCAGCTGACAAACTTCCAGCCATGTCAGCAGCACCCACCCCACGGCAGGGCTGCCCATCCTCTTACTGTCCTCCTTCAAATGCTTCTGGATTTACTTTAAGCTTCTTTATTTAACTGGGTGCCAGGTCCTCAGTTCCAGCCATCCTCTAGGCTCTGAGAATCCTGGTCGGGGCAGAGACAGCACCAGCGTCTGCTCGCTGCACAGGCAGGGCAGTGGGAACCTCCTTCCCAGACCTCCCCCGGCCTCCACTGCAGCGGCCCCATCCGCTGGGCCCACTCCTGGCTGGTCCCATCCCAGACTCTGCCATTTGGCACCTGCGCCGATGCTCGCGAGGGCAGTGCGTGGAGTGGCGCCCTTGCAGGCTCCTGCCAAGCAGGACAGAGCATCTGCCCAACCAGCCTGGCGTGGCCCCGACTCCTGGATGAAAGAGGAATGTTTCCCTCTCATGGTCTTTCACTCAAACCTTTTAAGAGCACTTAATTCACCCCGAAAGTGAAGTGGGTTATTTATGACCCCCGCCATCGTGTGGTGGCAAGGGTGCCAACGCACAGATGATTGTTCTGGCATCGTCGTTTGTCGGTGATGTTTGTTCAACAGCATTAAGCTGAAATATCGTTTGCTGGGGATCGCTGCCCGTCAGGCACTTAATTACATACGAAATTAGATTTCCTTGTGGTTTCACTGAAAGCCCAGGGTGTTGGGATAATTACTAAGAGAAAAGATAAAAATGCAAGTTAATCCCCCAAACTGCACCCCCCCAAATAGCAAAGGGTAGGAGCATGAACTGAGCTCCCCGAAATGCCCATCTTTTCTAAAGTCAAGGCATGTGGTGGTTGTCCCTTCACCTTGGTTCTTCCAGGTGAGAAGGCTCCCGTGCCCCAAGGAGCTATGACTCTTCTCAAAAGCCAGCGTGGTGGCTTGCCAGGGCCGAGGGTGGGGTTTGTCTCAAAGGGGCCACTGCAGCTCCTAGCATATTTTTTAATGGGTAAAAGGAGATTAAGCAGAGACCTGGAACTTTGGAAGGACCTGGCTCTGGACCATGGCTCCCCTGGCTAAGCGACCCTGGGCGTGGCACTCACCACTCTGACTCCCAGGTGCCTCAGCTGGAAGATGGGTAACATGACACGCCTCCTCACATCGCTGAGGCGTCCTGTGGACCAGCTCGGCCATGCGGGCTCAGTGCCTGGCACACAGCAGATGCACGGGAAATGGGAACTGTTGTGACGACTGTTTTTGCAGGATTTTTCCAGAGGGAAGGACTCCTGGGCCTGCCTGCAGCCTGGGTGCCCAGACGCTCGTGTTTCGATGGACAGCCCAGCACCCAAATCCCCCGCCTGCTCTGTGCAGGGATGCTGGGCTTTGGCTCCTGCCTCCTTCCGTGAAATGGGAGGGAGGTTGGGGCCTGGGAGGGTTTTCCAGCCTTGAGACTCCAGGTCAGGGCGCCTCTGGTCCTGCCTGCAGCAGTCCCCCTGCCAGGAAAGCACCAAGTAGTCGATTCCCTGCCTCGCTGGCAGGAGATGCCACGGCGAGGGAGGGAACGTACTTGATGTGAAACAGCGGGCAAGCCCTCCTGTCCTCAGACCTTGCTCCCTGTGTCTCTCCATCACCTCCTAAGAGCTTCCCCAGACCGCGCGGGCACCTCCTGCACAGCAGCCGGACCACCCTGCCCTGTCCAGGCCCTGAGGGCCATGGCGGGGGATGCGGTCAGTGCTGGGCTGCCGCTGATTTTCGGGGTGCGGGGCCAGGTTCCCGAGGTACATGCATCCCACACTCTCGGCTGAGGCCAGATGAAGATGTACGCCGTTTAAGGGCCAATCTGGGTGAGCGAGAGAGCGCGAAAAACATGATACCTCTGGAAGGCTGGAGGCCAGATTCATTTAAACAGCTCCCACTGTCATCGGTGTCACCAGGCTGAAGCTTGTCTTGTTTACTGGATGAAGGTTTCACGCTGTGTCAACGTTCTGCCAGAACCCGGCATTAAAATGAGCAGTTAGTACAAGTCAGTCATAAACGTGACAGACCCGTGAGCCGGGCAGAAGCCTCTCTCCCATCCCCGGTGCAGTTTTTAAGCACTTGGCATGCTGCTTGCTCAAACTGGAGAGGGGCTGAGCGCATCATTTGGGCCCGAGTGCAATGCACTTGAAATAATTACTTTAATCAGCAAAAGTTAATTACTTTAAATCATAAATTAATGGCAGAGCATTTGGCAAAGTCTGACGTGTGTGCTGAGGCTGTCACCCGAAAACCCAGGTGAAGCTGTGACCCGGCCTCCGCATCGGGCAGGAGCCAGAGCCCCCCTACCGCGCGTGCCACGTCTGCTCCATTAGGAAGAACTCTTTGTAACCAGAGAAGAGCCACCTTAAACTGTCACCTATAAAAAAAGGGGGCCATAAACAAGCAGACGGCTGCTAAGCAGGTGCTGCTGCAGAAGCTGACCCTTGACAATAATAAGATCTTAAAATGGCATCTGCCTTTATTTTATAGCACAATTGGAAAGATGGTTAAAAGTAATAAACCCAGCTGATATGTTTTATGAGTTGGTAGTTAGCAGTGTTTACTGTGGATGAAGATTTTGGAGAAGATACTGTCACCCCCCGAAACCCACCCCCAGCATCCGGAGAGCCGAGCAGCTGGAGGATGGGGCTCCTGCATGGAGGCAGGTGGCAGCCACGTCTAGCGTTTCTTGCTCTCGTCCTGCACTGGCTCCTCAAAGAAGCGCCGGAGTGATTTGGAAGGAAAAGAGGAGGCTCTTTCAAAGTAACTGGGGGCCTCTGTGACCACATCCTCCTCCCGAGTCATCCCAGAGTGACAGCACTTTGGGCGCCTGGGTGCCTTTCGGAGCCTTGGAGGTGCTGCAGTGGGCTGTTAGGACACCTGCAGGCTTGCCCATGACGTCTGTAAGATTTACGCAAGGAGAGAAAGGGCCAGCTGGGGAACTGGGTCCCCGGGGTGGCTGTGGGGCCCTCGTCCGACCTGAGAGCCACATGAGGAGCAGGTCAGACGAGCCCAGGACACACGGGGCCGGGGGCACAGATTCACACAGTGCCCTCGCCTCACGGGAGCTCCCGTGCACAGGACTCCATCCAGGCACCGACGGCAGAAAAGAGAGTAAGCCAGCCCCAGGCCTGACGACACTGATGGCCCAACAGAGGGAGCAGACAGCTTAACAATGACAAGAGACGGCCATCAGGCTGTGATAAGAGGAGTACAAGGTCTGGTCACGTGGACGCATATCTGTGGGTCTGGCCTGGCTTGGGAGGGTGGGAGGGCCGGCAGTAAAGTCTCTAGCAAACTTACTGGGAGGGAGTACACGGAGCGTTCGCTTTATAACCACAATTTCTATAGATGGTCAACAGCAGCTTGCTTTCAATATTCTCCAATCACTAGGGCTGGATTAAGAACCCCAGAGGCCTCAGCAGACTACCCAGCAGACTCCTTCTCTCCACCTGCAGTTCAAATGCAGCTACAAGGAAAGCACAGACCAAGCTCACCCATGCTGCCCCCCGGGGGCCTTGTCTGTGTGTTTTCCTGAGGGTAAAAGCAAAGCCTTCCGAGCATGTGCAGAGCTTGCCATTGGGTGACCCAGGGCTCGGGGCACTGAAGTCTCACCAGATTCTGGAGGACTACGGGCCAAAGGCCCTACCCCTCACACTTGCAGGTATAACCCTGCCTGGTTCCCGCCATTCCCTGTCCCCTGAGTGTCGCCTCCAGGGTGAGGCAGACTTCTGCTCTACAGTGAAAAGCCCACCTGAGGGGGCTATGGCATGTCTGGGTTGGAAGGTAATGGCTCCCAGGGAAACCCCAGCAAAACCTGAGGTGCTGACTGCAGACAAAGAGAAGCGCAGTGTCTTGGTCCTGGGGCTGGGCCTCTGTGGGCTCTTGGGTGGAGTAACGGCAGGAAACCTGGGTTTTACTTCTAGCTCTTGTGTGATTCCAGACACGTGTGCTCTGGCTGGTCTCAGGCAGCCCTTCTGTCGAGGGGATTGGATGGGAGGTTCACACAGCTCTTCAACCCACAGAGAAGCAGCCCCTCTTTATGTACCAAAGTGGGCCCAGGGCTGGTGGCTCCATTTCCAGAGAACGCTCAGTGGAATCCTATGGCTAACCTGGGGCCCCAGGCTCACACCTTGGACGATGTCCGACACTCATCCCAGGTCTGGGAAAGTCCGGTCCTCTCGGGATTCCCCAGGCAACCATACCCATGATTGGAGATGGCATGCCACCACTGCATGGAAGTTGGCTTTGGTGTCAAGGAGACTTGGCTTCAGGGCTGAGTTTAGCAGCTCTTGAGCTACATGACCTGGGACTAGTTATTTAACCTGCAGTTGGAGATGGCAGTACTAGAGCCAAGGTTTCTTGCGACAGTTGGAAAAAACAAGCATAAGGAGGCTCCTAGGACAATTTCAGGAATACGGCAAGTGTTCACTATCAGCTAACAAAATAATTGATGGTCAAGGCTCAACTCAGCGCTTCCCTGATTGTTCCCACCCTCCCTTCAAGACTCGGCCTCCTCAGAACCCCACTGTTCTAGACAGTACCATGGACCACTAGGTTGGCACATCCCAGGAAACGGCACCCCCACTCCTATTGCCTTGCCAGTCACTTGGCTCAGCTGGGCTGGACGTGTACTGACAGTGTAACCTGCTCCAGGCAGATGACCAGAGAATAGAGGTCCCCAGATGCTTGAGCCACAGAGAAAGCCGTAGCCCAGGGCGAATTTGGACACTGGATCTGGCTTATAACAAACCCTCATCACGCTTGTTGGCCTTTGAAGAAAGAGCAGGGAGGTTGGCGTTGCCTCTCGGTGTCATTTGCAGTGTGTAAAATATAATCTCTCAGCAGGAGCCCGTGCCTTGAAAGTGTTGACCACAGGAGATAAAGCATTCTCCAGCTGAGAGCAAGGGCTGTCAGGGGTGAGCTCGGGGGACCATCTCCCTGCCTCGATGCCAGGGTGCTCAGAACCTTCAGAGGGACAGTTGCCCAGACATCTAAGAGTTACTAAATAAAAAATAGTGTTGCAGAAAATGAGAAGCATTTCTCCAGTGTCATTAACGTCAGCGACTTGAGCACTTGAGGACCTGGGATATTGCAACTGCTCAGAATTCCATCCTGTTCCTATCCATCACCCGTATTTTGGCAGAACCATCTTTAACGAAGTTCATCTTCAAAATACTCTGGGTCGGATTTACTCTTTGGGGCCACATGGGAAATTTCCACTTTCATCAAAGTTTGTCCACAGCTCATAGGTTCCCACTCACACGGCAGGTTTTCAATTAAATGTGGCGTGAAAGCAGAGCTCGTCTTCCTCGTGATTTTCTTAGGATCATGATAAACTCCAACTCTAACAGAACCTTCTGCAAAGATGGAAATGGGTTCTATCTGAGCTCTCGATACGGTTGTCACTCGCCATCCACTGAGCACTTGAAATGTGTCTGGTGTGACCGAGGAATTGGATTTTTAATTTCATTTAATTTTTATTAATTTAAATTTAAAGAGCTGCATGTGGCTGCGGTATTGCACTAATACCACCATAATTCACATCAAGAATGATGCCCAGAGAGTCTTAAATTCTAAAGGGCATGTGGAGGGTCAGGGTTGTCAATGAAGTCCCAGTCTCCACCTAGCTGGGTGATCACCATCATAGGTAACTTCCTGCAAAGTCAGACCTTACTGCTACTGTCCACTCACATGACATCTTTTTGGTTGGCTCAAGAGCAGACAGCTGATGACCAGGAAAACGTCTTTAATTCCAACACGTGAGCGTGCCTTGTCCGTCATGTCAAGAAATGGCATTTCTCTTAGACGAACTCAACAATGTGCATAGCCCACATCCTTAGACGTTTGACACCAAAACAACAGGCCATTGAGCCTTCCTCAGAGGAAAAGCAGCAGACGCCACAAAATTTCATTCCAAATTAAATGCATGAAAACTCTTTTCATAATTTTCAACAAGATCAGAGGAAATTAAATGTGAATTTTGCATATAAAAAAGGCAACATTTGCAATCCCACAAAAACCTTTCCAAATGAATTTGTGCCTCCCAGCGGTGCCCAGTGTCCCAAGAGTTTAGGTCCATTTTCCCCCACTGAAAATCCCATAATAGCTTTGGATAAAAAAACACTGGGGGAGGCAAGGTGACACCACCCCCCTGCCCAATTTTTTTCTCCCTGCCATCGAAAGCTGGGAGAACTCTGGAGTGGAAATGGAAGGAAAAGGGCTCATCCACCTTGTGCAGTAAACCTCAGCAAAGTCAGATGGAAAAAGCATCTGTGGCCCATTAGCCCAGTGGTTATAGAGCAAGGGGGTGAGGGGGCTTTGTGGAGGGTGTGTTGGAAGAATCAACCAATTAACCTTCCTCTTTTTGGTGGCACTCTGAGCTCTTAATCTTGGAGAGCCCTCTTAAGACCGCGCCCTGAGGGCCTGGAGGGCAGGGAGAGCTGGGGAGCTACAGCTGCCTGGGCACAATCCTACCGGCTGCCGGGGAAGCCCAGCTCAAGGCCAGCTCGCAGCATATGGCTGACCTAGAGGAGAACCTCCCTGGGGAGGAAGGAAGCAGACCCCAGAGCCCCACAGTGGCTGCAGTTACGACACAAGATGCAAGCAAAAAGCCCAGAAACCAGTGCAACCAGAATAATCCCACACCAAGTACACATCCTGCCTTTGCACCAAACTAATCTTTTCCCCAGGCATCGACTCAAGGAGCATTATGTTATTTAATTTTTTTTTTTTTTTTTACTATTAATATTCCACCCTCGGTGTTCCCACCAAGCAACTTCACGCAAAGAAAGAATGGACTTTCCAGGAGGACTCATTTGTCTTCAGCACCTGGGCTGTTTTAAATTAGAAAGCACCCAGCATGGGGAGCCAGTGCTATTTTAATCATTGCAATGTGTCCAGTGCTGGAGATGAACTCAAAAGGTGAATATTAAAAGTAGTTGTGGAATTCAGTCATTTCACGAATGAGCACGTAATAGCCAACGGCAAAACCGGAAGGCAGCTTCACTTCCAATCAGCGTTCCCATTTTATTGAAACCAGATTGGAATTCCTGGAAGGAAGCCTACAGATCACATCTTTAATACTCATTTTCATAAACTCCAGTAAAACTGTCAGTGTGAATCAGTTGTTGACAGATGTATCTCCTATAGCCCATTATTTAGACCTGCAACAGAAATATGTTTTTGATCAAGCTCAGAGCCTTCCTCTCACCTGCCCAGGTTGGCGTTGGCTTTAATTTGTCCATTAATACTGACCTTTGCACGCTGCACTGACCCTCCACGCCGGGGACATTAATCCCCACACACGCAGCACAGACGGCTCACCAGCGACTCAGCTGCTCGGGGGGAGACTGCTGAGAGTCTGGGACTAAGAAATGTGAACCTGGGCTGTCCGCTCCCCCTGAACCAGTCAGCAGGCTCTCATGGAATTCTGGGACGAAGCAGCCAGTTGCACAAAGGGGCCACGTGCCCTCGGCTCCCAGACAAGGGGAGGAATGCCTGAGTTCAAGTGCAGTCAGATGATGCTGGAGCCCCACCTGCCCCCCTTCCTTAGGAACAGGTCAGAACAAGCTGCAGTTTGTACCCATCACTGCTATCTCCTCCCTCCCTTTAAAAAAACATTCTCAGAAAGTCCAGGTTGTACCATGGGCTGGTCTGCCAGACTGCCTGCCAGGTCCCCCCTGTGAAAACGCTTAGCAGAGTGAGGGGCAAGCCTGTTTCCAACTTCTGTGGTGTCTTCCTTTTCATCTTAGATTCTGGCATTGTAAGAAATGCCAGGCTGGAGGAAGGGGGCTGGCAGGAGTTGTGACAGGAGGGCAGATTTCCAGGGTGAGCTCGTGGGCTGGCGTGACATCGCAGGGGCCGTGTGACAACGGTGTCCCGGCCCTGTCTAAGCTCAGGCCACCTGCCCCGTGGCCCTCCTTCCAGGGCTCTGAACAGGCAATTTGCTCAGCTGAAGGATTTTGGCTTCCAGAGAGCAGAGGCTTTCTCATGGTTCCCAAACCATGGCTTTGGAAACACACTTTTTTTTAAAGGAGGGGAGATGCCAAATTAAATGAAAATGCATCTGAAACAGTGCAGCCTGGGAGGTAATTGCTGGGACCCTGCTCTCCCTCCTTCTGCGACAGCCCTGCTGAATGATGAGGGTGGGGTCCGAAGGCCATCCCGCAGCGTTCCATTCCCAGCTCTGTGATACACAGCTGTGCCACCTCAGGCAAGTTCCTGCTCAGGTGCCTCAGTTTACTGATCTAGCAAATGGGAGTGATTGCGGAGACACCTTGCGCGACTGTGGCGGGGATAACAAGAGACAGTGGTGTGCAGCACTTGGTACGCAGTGAATAAGCAGTTGTTGTCACTATTGCAGCTGTGTCCTTCTCAGAGAAATGTCTGGACCTCTCACAGAGCCTCGGCTGCCCACCCAGGGGGAGGCCTGTTGGGGCGGAAGAAGGGGGCTCCATGGCCAGATGGGTCCCGCAGCTCATCTCCAGGCTGGCTTCAGCTTGGGTGGCAGCCAGTGAGAAGCCCCCAAGGCCGCTTTTGCTGGGGGTGAACCGGCTGCAATATTGTCCAATAGGAAACTTGGTGAAAAGTAGAGAGACCTGGGCCTGGGTCTTGACCCTGCCTCTGAAGCTCTAGTTTGCCATCTACGAGATGGAACTTACCATGACCCCTTCCCCACCTGTGTGCCATCGTGGACATGAGAACATGCAGGACCAGGCCGAGAGCAGAGCACGGGCTGGACACGCGCAAGGCAGAGGCAGGAAAGGAGGCCAGCTGTGGGCCCAGGGGTGCTTCTTTCCCTTCCTCCTCTTTACAAATGCACGGCTGCATTTTCTTTCTTTTCTTTTGTTACTGTCTTTTATTTATGTCTTTATTCATTCATTCATTCATTTATTTTTCTGTATGAATTTTTTAACTTTTTATTTTATATTGGACTATAGTTGATATACAATGTTATGTTGGTCTCAGGTGGACAGCAAAGTGACTCAGTTATACGTATACATGTATCAATTCTTTTTCAAATTCTTTTCCCACTGAGGTTATTACAGAATATTGAGCAGAGTTCCCTGCGCTATACAGTAGGTCCTTGCTGGTTATCTATTTCAAGTATAGTAGTGTGTATATCTTACTACCACTTTAGGAGTCTTCACTACACACATGAATACTTATACACACACACACACACACACACACACACACACACACACACCGACAACAAGATGGTACAGCAGGAAAACAGCTACTAGTACAGCAAATACTAAAAGACAAAATCCTGAGTCTAAACAAAACTTCACTGCTTTCCTTATATAACCGATAGAGTGGAATTTCCATCATCACACTCCTATTAACGGGACCCAGCGATGCAAGTGGTCTTTTCCTGTGAAAACAGCCTGGGAAAGCCAGTTAAATCCCCATACCCAGGTGGGTCCTGCACAGAGGTCTGGGGGACTATTGCCCACATAAGGTATGTTCAAGTTTGGACTTGAAAAGCACAGGCCTGCGAGGTTGGTGCTACGTTTTCCCATCTTCCTTGACTGCCTCTGGAAACCGGGCCCTGTGCTCAGTACAGGGGAAGCTCCTCAGCTTTTGCTAGAGGAGCAGGGCAGGGCATAGGTAAGGAGGTGCTCCTGAGGTGCATCAGCAGGGGAGGGTTTGTGTATGACTCTTGCTCCAGACATCAGGAGGAGTCAGGCTCTTCCTTACCAAGTCAAGATGTCCAAGAACCAGCCACACGTCTAAACACCCAAAGGTTGATGGTGAATCAAAGTTCTCTTTGCACTTCACCTTCCTTGTCTCCACACTGAGCTTAGGGATGACAGGGAGACTCCATCTCATGGAAAACATACTGACGTCACACTCTTTACCTTAGGACGAAAGCTTCTCTTCCCCACCCCAAGCACCCAGTACCTAATTGGGTGGCTAGGACAGAGGACAGGAAATGACCTGCTCTCCAAGCAAAATGGCTAAAGAACAATGAAAGGAACACAGTCTTTCTTTAAATACTTGACAATATGCCTGAAAAGTCAAAGAAAGGCTTTAGTCATTGGTGGAAAACCTCACTGGAGCCTTGGCACGTCTTTCTAGTGCATGTGCATGCACACACACACACACACACACACACACACACTTGCACACTCGCAGTCAGGACCACTGTGGTCATGCCATGCCTCATTTAATATTTAACTTCTGGTTTTCAAAAGGTTATAAAGTTTTACTCTTAGAACGAATCTGATCTTTTCCAGGTCCAAACAGGAAATGGGAACTAGATGATGGAGCTAACTGGGACAGACAACACTGGGGACAGAGGGGAGGGGACCCCACAGGGAAGTGTGCATGGGGTGCTCAGCAGGA
>NW_006777568.1:1455727-1479854 GCF_000442215.2 Lipotes vexillifer
CAGCAGGAAGCCTGGAGAAAGACCCTGGAAGCTGCTTCCTTAAAGACCCGTCCCCTCTGAGACCCTTCCTGCAAGTTCCCCAGTCATCATCCCCAGACTTCTGTAAGTTTCCCTTTAAGCCTCAGGCACCCCTTGAGGTTCATTGAAACATTAAGCCACCCGCCTCCACCCCAGAAGGCAAATGCCTACAAGGTCGCAGACAGAACAATCTTGTATTCTCAGCTATGCAATCTCAAACTTCAAACTCCCGTTCAGGATATGCCCCCCTCTTAAATTTATGCTAAAGTGTAAATGACTGATATCAGATTGTTTCCTAAGAACAGCCCTAATGAGCAGAGGCAGCAAGAGGCAGCTCACCTTTAAAGGAATAGAAAAGAGGAGTGCCTGTTCATTGAGCATTTCCATGACCTGTTCAATCCTCACAATGTCCTTAAGAGGAAGGTTATCAGTGCCTCCACTTACAAGTGGAGAAACCCAAGCCCAGACAGGTGTAGTAAGTCACCTGAAGACACACAGCCAGGAAAATACAGTCAAAACTGCAACTCAGCTGAGGTCTGCTGATACCCAAACCCATGCTCAGTGCCCTGCCTGGTCTGAAGCCTCCATGTCAAAATTGCATTTACCACCACCAAGCCCCTGAGTGTGTCTGTGAAAGGGGCTGGGAAGCCCAGGTTGCAAGACATGGTCCAGATCTCCAAGGCGGGGAGGTGTGTTTGGGGAGTAAGAGGGAGCAGACAGAAGTGCCCAAGAAGCAAACCACAGCCCAGGGCGCTCTGCCTGATGGAAGCCAGCCCGGCAGGAAGGGGTCATCGCAGGGCCTGGCCAGGAAGGTGGGGTGGGTAGCCCTCCCCAGAGGCATTGGCTGGAAGAGGCAGGAAGGGCAAGCAGTGGCTTCAGCCTCAGGCAGCTAAGTTCCCCTTGACCTGAACATTCTTTCTTTCTGGATCCCAAAAGTCTCTCCACGCCCAGCCAGAGGAGAGCTGGCCTCCTTCCCACCACAGGTTATTTTAGAAAACTTCCAGAGCTGTCAGAAAGGGTCCCAGTCCCCAGACGCCAGCCAGGGCCAAGATCAGAATCCAGGTAAGCCACAATAAACTCCACAGGAGCTTGGGGTTTTCAAGCTTGCAGGTACAAAGACACAAAGACTCTTCAACTAGAAGAAAAAAATAGATGTGTGTGTGTGTGTGTGTGTGTGTGTGTGTGTGTGTGTGTGTGTGTGGTTTTGAGGTTTCCACACACATGGGCAGAAACAGGCCAGGGAAGCCCAAAGGGCTCCCTGGCAATGGTACTGATGGTGTGTGAGGTCAGCGCCCGCCGAGGCCGCCCGACTCCTGAGAGCCAGGCCCGGCGCTGGGACGGGGCCAGGCACTGTCTCAGGATGCTGGCCTTTGTCTAGAAAATGTGAGCCCCCTCTAAGATCTAGGGGCATCATGTGTGCCCCAGAAGAGAAAATGTTCCTGGCTGCCCCCAACCAGAAGCTGGTCTTCCAATCCCCGTTCTCCGCCCCCAGCTCCCAAGAAAACGCCTGTCAACACGGTGTGGCGGAGGTTGGATGCCATTCATAGACAATGAATATTGCGTGACCCCATCTTAATTGCCAAAAAGTTTTATTTTCGAGGTAAAGTTTTTGTTTTAATCTTCCTTTTTAAACCCTTAACATAATGACTGAATGGTTAATCTGCAACGAATACATTTTTAAAAGGCTTCTTTGAAAAGCCATTCAAAGCCGAACTTGAGCAGAGGGCCACAGGGAAGGCGGGGCCTGGGCAGAGCTGGCAGAAGGCTGCTCCCACCCGCGCCGGCTCTGTGCTCTGATGGAACAAGTGTTGCATGAGACGTGAAGGATGACGGCGGCAGCCGCCAGCCCTGGAGCAGGTGTCCCTCACCCTCATCTGCAGCGGAGCGTGACCCCGGCTCAGCGAGCCGCAGCCGGCGCCTGACAGCCCCTCATGTACCTGTGTGCGGAGAGGCGCTAATGATAATAGATGCGGGCCCATTAGCCAGCCCATTTGGAATGGCACACGGTGGTGGTCTGACTCAGGGTGAGCAGGCGGCCCTCACAGGGGGCGCAGGGATGCTGGGGTCCTTCGGGCTCTGGGCTGGCTGTCCCTGGGGTCCTCGTGCCCAGGGCTATGGGGTTTGGGCTCTCACAGAGGAAGCAGGATGCTTGCCTCCAAGTCCCTTCTAGACTCACCAGGGCTACAGTGACATGACTCCCTATTTAATAACAACAAAGGACACGTGGCCAGCTGCCGGCTCTGACCCTCAGGAAACCCCACTGAGCAGGGCAGTCTTGCTGGGCTGCGGCCTCTGGGGCCCAGAGTGTGTCCCTCTTTGCTGCATTCCTGGCCGACAGCATCCTTCTGTCCACTCGTTCCTGTGCTGGGGGCTCCCCCCACACCTCCCATTGATTTAGGACACACCTGGCTGGCAGTCAGATTCCAGGGTTCAAACTCCAGCTCCATCCCTCCCGCGCTCTGCCCCCTGGGTACCGTTGTTCTGGAGCTCTCTGTGCCTCTGCTTCCGCACTGTAAGAGGAGGGATCACGGGGACTTCAGGACGATGAAGTTCTTGTGGCGGCGTGGAGATAAACGACGCGTCAGATGTTAAATTCTTAGCCCAGTGCCTGGCACTTCAATGATTGATAGATGCCAATATGGTGCTAACACGAGAAACTACTGGAATTTCCATCATGCTGCTGGGGGTCAGGCCGTGGGGATACGGTAGGGAGCAAGACAGGCAGGTCATCCTCTTCCAGAAACCCCTTTCTAGGGATGGAGGTAGTCACGTAGCCAATCAGGTGCTCAGGGCTCCAAGAGAGGCAGGTGTGGCGCCAGGGGCAGAAGACAGAGCCTCAAGAGGTCCTGAAGGGCTTCACAGAGGAGGATCTCTGGAAGAGCGTCGGCGGGGACCAGCTGCGCTCACTCCGAGAGGAGGCAAGGATGCAGCCTCATGGAGACCTCAGCCAAGCTTGGAATGTCCAGCACACTGGGGCCTCCAAAGGGATGAGCCAGGCAGGGGAGGGGCCTCTCACCATAGCCCAAACCAAACAAACCCATTCCCACTCTCAGTGCCACTCGGTCCCCAGCCCAGGAGGTTGAGCGCCGGCCGTTGGGGGGGTTGGGGGGGGGGGCCGGGCGCGGGCGGGGGGGGGGGGGGGGGGGGGGGGGGGGGGGGGCGGTGGTCCAAGCACCCCTAATTCATTATTATTTCATCTGAAGCTGCCTTGTGAGGGAGCAGAAAGCTGCAGTCAGACCTTTCTGCAGAGTCAGATGCTGGTTTACCCAGAGTTGGGTGAATTACGTGAATAACCAACCCTCCAACCGGGTGCACGGGAATTCGACCTGACTTAGAAACCACTCTCCTGGGTGGAAGCTCTTACTAGGTTTCTGGCTAGGCATGTGCCCTTGGAAATAATAGTTGATTTTCCAAAAGGGATTCACTCTCTAGATTCCTTAGGAAGGCCGCTTCCTGTTACATACAATTCCTGTTTCTAAATCACAGATAAGTTGATGGGCAGGTTGGAGGCTCAGGAAAAGTAAGACTTAAAGCCTGTTGAAGGTCAGCCAGGAAAGCAATCAGGCAGCTCAGAAGTGGACAGTGGGCTGGAAATGAGTTCAGGTGTCCAGAGTCACCCTGGCCCAGGCCCCCTGGGGGCCAAGATGGTGTACTGAGCTGGGCACCCAGAGCACCCCAGCTGGAGAAACACTTCCCACCCTGGGACATCCACAAGGCTCTGAGAATCCAGGTACCAGAAACTCTACCCTCTGTGAAGACAACACTCACATCCCTTTCCTGCCACTTCCCATCTTCATCATGCTCCAAGTCGAGGGCTGCCCTCAGCCCCAGCTCTCTCCATCTGACCATCCCTCCACTGTGGTCCTCAGGCCTGGCACCATTCCACCTGCCAAGGAATGCACTTCAGATGAATGCTTCTGCCGTGCAAAAGGTATCAATACCCAATATGGGAGCAATTTCACTTCTTAATTTAGAGCGGCAGCAACAACATTTTCACACTGGTCATAAAATATCCCCCTCCCCCTCTAACCTGGGCTCTCGGTGTTCCACACTGGGAGCTCTAGGACTGGCCTGGGAAGCGAGGGGGCGGTTTATGGGGCATCTCTAAGGGAACAGTGTTATTACAGAAAAAGTTAGGTGACAGGAGAAATAAAGATGGCGGTGCTTAAACTACAAAACTCCAAAGAGAAAAATATACCTGTCCTCCTCTATTTGCCAAGCAATCACAGTTATTATTACTGTTGTTGTTTTATGGCCTTTTTCATAGAAAAAAATATAGCATTATGGTTACCAAAAGAGCAAGTGTATAATTATATACGACTGTACATAGACTCAACCACGAGCACCCGGCCAGGCTGTCTCTGGAGCCGGCTGTCAGATCTACAAGGCATCCTGTCCCCACCCTGGCTCGTGTCATCCCTGACTCTCCGTCTGTTGGGATCTTCCAGCCCAAGTGCAAGGGGGCAGCAGAGGCCCATCTACCTGCAGGGGCCCCCTCTGGTCTGAGCCTGTGGGTGTGACCCCTTCTAGCTCTGGTGCTCAGCCTAGAAAGGAGGTCACCCCTGAAGCAAGGGTTAGTCAGTCCTCAGTTCTCAGCTCAGGCACATTCGTCCTCATATTCAGGGGTCAAGGGGCTAGAAGCAGTGACATGAACATGCAAGCGGAGGGTGAGGTCCCTGTGGCCCACGCACGCTCCCACCTCCAGTCTGTTGGAGGTTGGAGCCGCAGGAGGGGGCCTCTCTGCTGTTGTTGGTTTTTTTTGCAGTACACGGGCCTCTCACTGTTGCGGCCTCTCCCATTGCCGAGCACAGGCTCCGGACGCGCAGGCTCAGCGGCCATGGCTCACGGGCCCAGCCGCTCCGCGGCATGTGGGATCTTCCCGGACCGGGGTGCGAACCCGTGTCCCCTGCATCGGCAGGCGGACTCTCAACCACTGCGCCACCAGGGCAGCCCCAGGAGGGGCCTCTCTTTAGAAGTTAACCGGCTTCCCGCCCTCCCCTCTTCCTGCCCTGCTCCGTGCATGGCAGTAACTCTCACCACAACTGTGGGCACCCTGGGCACTGCCCGTTCATCTTCACAACCACCTTGTGGGCTCAACACAGTCACCCCATTTTACAGCAGAGGATGCTGAGTTCAGAGGCGGAGTGGGTCTCCCAAAGTCAGGGATCCTTACTGGCAGAGTTGGGGTTTTAATTCATGCCGGTCTAGTTCCCGAGCCTGCACCCTCAACCGCTGCACTGGAGCTGGGACAAGTTATCACCCAGTGGTAAGAAGACCATTCCAACTGCGGACTCCGGCCCTGGAGTCCTCCTCCAATGCCGGAATGGCCTGGACCCCAACACAGCCCTTGGGCGGCCCCTCTGTCCTAAGACAGGCTAGCGACACAGCCCTGGCTGTTTGGTTCGGCGTGGAGGGCACGAAGCTCACCCACAGTGCCCCTGCTGTGCGGGCACCAGGGACAGACAGGGACAAAGATGACGAATAGGAGCCTCCCCTTGAGAAGCTGGAGGTCTAACACATGAGCAGATAGAACACGCAATTGCAAACTGCAAATGACAGTTTTGTTAGCTTGGCAGACAGGAGGGCATATCTCTAGTTAGCTCACTCTCTCTAAAGAAGTCAGAAAGAAAAGTAAATTAGAGCCGAGAGCTGCCATGTCCATGAGGATGACTAAATAATAAATATTGTGAAGAACAAAAGGATTTCTTATAAAACAGCATTTGCAGTATAGGCTGCAGGGAGAGATTTCCACCACACTTACATCAGCGGTGCCGCCAGAGCTGGACCTGGACCCGGGCACCTCCGGCCCCAGGGAGGCCCCCTTGGAGAACGAGAGGAATCAGGACACGGCCATGCCCGCTGCACGGACCCCTTGGGAGATTGGATGCAGCAGCTGGACCAGGACCTCCAGTACTCAGGGGGTGCCCCAGGGATCAGAGGGGCCAATGAAGAAACCCATGCCTTGTGGGGGGTGACGTGCCCGATCAGGGGGGCACTTGTCCACTCGTGGAGCCTACAGAAGGCTCTCTGAGAAGGAGGCAGAAAGGCAGCGAGCCGATGGATGCCATCACTACGTCCACGTCTCTCTGGTGCTTAGCCCAGCGCCTCGTGGAGAACTGGAGTTCGAACAGATGCAGACTTTTGCAGGACTAGCCCCACCGTGTGCTGGCTTTGTGGCCTTGGGCAAAAGGCACTTAATCTCTTGACTGTCCTCATCTGCAAAACAGGTCTGATACCACGAGTGACTCTGCAGGACTGTCGTGAAGGCCACTGACATGAGAGTGTCACAGAAACGTTCATTACTGCTAGCGCCGCCGTCTTTATAATTCACAATGACTTTGTTGAAATGTGCTGAACCAACCTGCAGATAGTTATTTTCCAATCTGATTAAAATAAACACGTGCATAATTTTCACTCATACTCTTGACTGGACCTTTGCCCTCCTGTCTAATACATGAATGACCTTGAGAACTCAATCCACAGGTTCTCCCTCCTACCGTCCGCTGGCCCGCATTTGGTCCTCCTTCGTTGGCCGTGTGAACGGCACTGTTCTTGGCTCTGGGTGTATGTGGGGAAGAAAGACAGTGTCTGTCCTCTGGTCCTTACACTCTTGAAAAGCCCTGCAAAGAAACAGCTGTCTGAGCAGTGAGCCTGTGTCCTGACCAAGCTAAGTTGCCCAGGGCGAGAGCTTCCATCAGCCTTGGCTGCACGTGAAGCTCGATCCTGGTCACTCCACAGCCCAGTCTGGGAGGCAGAGGTCCAGGAGCGGGGTTACTCGCTGAATATTTCGCACCATCTCTCAGTTATACAAGTCCTTTTTCAACCCTACTCTCTGCGTTGACACAATGGGTTTTATTTATCAGGGATTGAGAAGAATCTGTGCTTCGAGACAAGCCAAGTGAACCCGGAGCGTCTTCCACAGCTGCCCCCCGCCATGGCCAAGGACCAGCTTGGGCAGGTCTTCCGTCTACGAACCAGGGACTGTGCTTGGACCTCCGATAACACTTCCACAGCCGTCTGGGATCTCAGCCTCAAAAGGGCCCGTTGTATCGACATGGTTTCAAGTACGAATATAATGGAGTGTCGCCCACTTAGCGGTAAGTGCCCCCAGAGAAGGAAGGAGACACGCCCCCGTGTTAATGAGGTTCACCGCACAGGGTGGGCAGAGCCCTCCCAGGCGGGATTCTCCGGCCCCGGAAACCACCACGGCTGTTCCCATCAGCCCCAGCTCTCCTCTCTCCTGCCCCTCCAGAGCCACGTGACTACGTGTTCTTTGTTAATTAATGGGAAAGGACCCTTTTCCAAATCACAAATGCATCACTGCAGGAGAAGGGTTAATTTCATCCAGCTCTGACTGGAGTCTTCCAGTAGGTACCAATTAGGTGATGCCCAGTCAGGACACAGGTTTTAATGAGGCCGGAGAAAAGGGGCCGGGAGAGGACTGGACAGGCTGGAGGCCCACAGAGAGACGGGAGAGGGGCGCGTCTGCCCCATGGAAAGATAACCTCCCTCTGCTCCCCGCCAAACACCCAGACGGCTGAGCTGCTGTGAACAGCTGAGAGGTTCTGTCGTGGCCTCAGGAAATGAACTAGAAATTGTCTTGTAGCCACAGTCTCCCTGTGATATGACAAGGGCCGGACACGGAGACCTTGGCCACTGTGGGTTCACTTGTTTGCATTCAGAGACCTTGACATCCTGGATCCAGAGTTCCGGGGTCCTGACTTCATGAGCACAAGGAACGGGAGTCCGGTCCACAGTCCTGGTGGCTGAGCCCAGCGGGAGCACAGGGACCCCCCGCTGCCCAGCTGCCTGGCCCCTGTCCTGCATGGGCAGGCTGAGCTTCCACAAGGGGCAGCCCTTCCTGCCCGGCTCGCCCATGACTGCAGGATGAGGTCAGGAGGCTGGTTGGGTCACTGACCCCAGCCAAGCCCAGGCCCTGCTCGCAGGAAGCCCTGCGGTCTGCATCTGATGGGGCCGGGCTCCCCTCCGCACGCTGCTGGCTGCGCCTCTGCTCCCCGGTTCCCAGACGCCCCGCCCTCCCGTGGAGCCACGCTCCCACATCCTGCCTAATTATCATTTTGTGCAGCTTCTCACAGCAGAAGGAGAGATTAGGGGAAGAGAAAAGAAAGCTGAAACCTCTATAATGAAATTTTAAAATCACAGAAGCTCCTGCTGCTAATATTTTCCCAGCGTCCGAAAGCATCAAACATTGTTTTATCACACAACAAACCTCAAGTGGGTATATAGTATATATTTTACAATATTTGGGGACTTTATCCAAATAAGAGTAAAGGCAGCTGGGCGGATGGCCCCATCTCCAGGCTCTACACAGTTAATTGGTCACTTTGTCCAATTGAGCAATGGGGGCTCTGGGCCATGCCAATCCTTAAAGGCTGCCAAAGTCTACACCACTTTGAATCCGCTGATGTCCTCCTGGTTCGTGCTGCTTTTAAGCACCTGCCGGCCCAGCATCCTGCCTCTGACTGAAAGCTTCTGGTTCTTTGCTGAGGGTTTTGGGTAATTTAATCGAGGTTCCGCCGTCCTCTCCATAAGGAAAAGAAGGTCTCGGCTCACGGTGGAAAGACTCGTGCGGCGACACACACTTTGCAGCTCTTAATAAGCCTCCCAAATGTGTCAGCACGGCGGGCTGTTCAGCTCAATTAATGCATTAATAGCTCCGCCAAATTGCCAGGAAAATCTGACGCAGAAGCACGGGGGCAGGAGCCCAGTTGAGAAAGAAGCAAAATCACCAAATGCGAAACCGGAACCACATTGTGAACGGCAGACCCAGCATCAGGTTTCTTTTTTCTTTCGGTCGATATCTGTCTCTTGCGCGCGCGTGCACACGTACGCACGCGCCACACACCACACGCACACACGCACGCACACGCGCGCGCACACACACACACACACGCACACCACACATTTGTAGCATAATCGACCTGAGGCTTGGTAGGACCCGGGAAGGGGAAGTGTGCTGAGCAGGATAAAGGCCAGGATGCGCGGGCAGGCCGGTGGCCCACGCCCCCGCTGCTCCCTGGGATGGGAAGGAGCTGCCGGGGAGCGAGGGGCGGGGCAGCCCCTCTGGGGGTCAAGCTGGGTGCTGAGAGCAGGGGCCAGGGATGGGCCGTGCCTCTTCCCACCGTGTGCTCTGGCCAGCGGGGCTGGGGTGCTTCCCTCCACAGCCATCAGCACACTCAAAACCACCATGCCAGCAGCATTTCTGTTTTTGTTATGTAATCAAGACTCCAAGAACATGCTTCTCTGTGCTTTGCAAGACTTTCTGTCTTGGGGCCTCATGCTCCAACAGCCCCCTCAGGGATCACTTGGGCTGGTGGCTGCCGGATGAGAAGGGGAAATTTCCATTTCTAAGCCCACAGTCCCAGGCTTTTGCAGCTGGCAAGGATGTCTTTCTGCATAATAGACACAAATAGACCCTGAAATAGCAGACTTTGTAGAAAAGAAAAACAACAAGTCTTTAGGCCGGAGGTAGGCTCCTGAGCCCCCCAGGGACTGGTTTTGAGGGTGGCAGCCTCACAGAGAAGTGGTTTCCAGCCTGTAGCCAAGGAAAACAACCTTTAGGGCCGCACACCCCTGGAAGGGTTAATACCTTTCTCTTGTTTGCTTCTGACAGCAGCCTCTCGGCAGCATCCCCATCTCCATGACATTTGCTGTCCCCCTGGAAATGATTTGATGTCATACCTGGCTCTGAGTATTAGCTTGAACCTAGTGGCGTGGAGGCTAATTATTCATCCTCTCTGCCCCATCTGCCTGGCTAGCTGGGGTGTGGACGTGAGACAGCAGCTTCTGGGCTAAGTCAGGGCTAGTGTGGTCAGGGCCCCGCAGGGCAGCCCAGGCATCTGGGAGGGAGTCACCCGCATTCTCAGTTCCACCTGCTTGTGTGGGGCAATCCCTACCCCGGGTGCCCCCAGATACAGCACAGTGTGGATGAGGGACAGGCTGGAGGAGGGAGGTGAGTGCAGGAGAGGACCACGTGCCCAGAGACAGAAACCAGGAGGAGCAGACCTCAGGGCAGAAACCAGTTCATGGGGACAACAGCCTGGGGCCAACAGACCCTGGTGCCAGGGTCCCAGCTCAGGATTTCCAGAAGCACCTGAAACGGAAGCAAGGATCTGAGTCTGAACTCCACACCAAGGCAAGGCTTGACGTTTTTTTTTCAGAATCCAAGGATCCGCTTATGCCCAGAGCTGCCCCACCAAAGACTGTGATGAAGATGATGATGGTGATGAGGGTGAGGATGACAATAGCCGGTTCACGTTGACGCCTATGCTGGGGCCGTGTCCTAGACTCTTTACACTGATTACACTTTTTTTAAATAAATTTATTTTATTTAATTATTAATTTATTTATTTTTGGCTGCGTTGGGTCTTCGTTTCTGCACGAGGACTTTCTCTAGTTGCGGCGAGCGGGGGCCGCTCTTCATGGCGGTGCGCGCGCCTCTCGCCGTTGTGGCCTCTCCCGTTGCGGAGCACAGGCTCCGGACGCGCAGGCTCAGCGGCCATGGCTCACGGGTTTAGTTGCTCCGTGGATGTGGGATCTTCCCGGACCGGGGCACGAACGCGTGTGCCCCGCATCGGCAGGCGGACTCTCAACCACTGCGCCACCAGGGAAGCACCCCTACACTTTCAATCCTTACAGCAAACAAGGCTGTTGGCATGGCTAGTATTGTTACTAGCATCCTAGGTTTACAGGTAGGCCCAGGGCAGTTAAGTAGCCCTGATTCTGGCCCTGCCTGTTGCCTCTGCTCTTAGCCTTCACTCACACGGTCCTTCTGTTCCGTCTAGCCTGTCTTTAAAACTGTTCTGGTTTTCACTTCTTAATCCATTAAAGGGTGTCAGTGTCAGAACCCCCTGAGCCCACAAGTACTACGGGCCCCACCCTGAAGGTGGTGATGCACCGTGGACCGAGGCTGTGCCACGGGCGCCCTGCACCGGCCTGTGTTTCATCTCCCCGGCAGCCGGGAGGAGGGAGCTCCCCTAAACCAGCCCAGTGTCGTCCTTTCCATACACCTGGGTCTGGGAAGGACAAGGTCAGAGTCATGCCCCCTCTACAGGGCCCCCATCCTCTCCAAGAGCTCTTGGGGGCCGGTCAGGGAGAGCAGAGGGTAGAGAGTGTCTCCACCGGGTCCTCTTCCTTCTCAGGGTGGCGAGGTGGCGGGGGTGGGGGGGGGCGGTCCTCGGGGGAGTCAAGCTGAGGCCCAGAGTCCCTGTGGCCAGTTACGGAGCCCCGGTGACAGAATGGCCAAAGCACTCAACTTTATTTGGAAGGAGAGGGGCTATGCCATGGGGTTTGCCGAAAATTAAGGCTGGAAGAATGGCAGACTGAGGCCCGCAGAAGGGGCGCATCCAGGGTTGCCTGGTGGGTAGGTGACAGGCCAGAATTCTCTCCCTTGTGCCCCCAACGCCTTGATTATGATGCGTGCTCCGTAAGTGAGATGGCGAATGAGTAAATAAACTCGCGTATCAATTTGTTAGCAACTGCTTCTTTCCCCACATTCTCCTCCTAAGGGGGACCCCAGCTGCGCACCAGATTCCCAACCCGTGCCCTGAAACGCCACCACGGCCACTGGGTTGCCTTCCTAAACGCTGGGCCACAAACGCAGGGCCCTTCTATTCCCACGGGAGTCTCCTGTCGCTCCCCACCTGCCACCAGGTTCCCCAGCTAGGGTGAGGCTGGTGCCAACGTCCCACGCCCTCTCTGCCACGTCACCCCGGCCCCTGCAGGTGGCCCAGGATGTCAGCCCAGGAATATGAGAAGAACAGGGAGATAAGCCCTCCCCTGTGCCGGGGGCGGGGGGGGGCCCAAGCACAGCAGTGTCCTTTTCTGCTTCCTGGTGGAAGTTCTTGTAGATTCTGGAAAGCTGTGCTTTTCTCAGGTCTAAGGTCGGGTGAGAAGAGCCCGCCCCTTTTACTTCATCAAGAAATCATTTCTGGCGAGCCCTTGCCGGCTTTCCCGGTGCAAAGTCCCTGCAGAGCTGAGCGCTCATGAATTAATGAGGCAGCGGTGACAGAGAGGAAAGAGCGCTGGGCCTAGAGCAGAAGGTGCGTGTCTTTACTCACTCGCTCCGTGACCTTGAACCAAACACTTGACCCCTGTGAGTCCCACTCTAACGGGGTGGATGTGAGCTTAAATGAACTCATGTATGTGGCACAGCTTTGAATAAATGGAAAGGGAAAGACAAATACCTCTCTATTCAACATGAATGCAAATATTTGGCAGGCTTCCTTCTTCGGGTCTGCTCCCCCATGGGTGGATACCCCAGAGTCCTGGACATACGTCCCCAGGGAGCCCCTAACCCACTCAGAGAGAAAGCTGCCACAAGGTCTCCCCGACACCCCTTTTAATTTTTTTTTCAGGCCCTACTGTCCAGCATCTTCTGCCCAGGTTTCCGTTCTCTGGCCTCTTTATCTGTGCTCCTGAGCTCTCTTGCACAACTGTCAGGCCCTCATCCTTACCACTGGCTGGGCAGGCTTGCAGAGACCACCAGCACCCAGCAGTGCCCCCTGGGCCTCCCCTCTCTACCTGCTCCCAGAAGCAGAAAGGCCACAAACCCAGTGACTTATTGTATTAGCTAGGACTGGATTCAGCTCAGTGAAAAGGGAATCCTAGTACTGGTGGCTGTAACACATGAGTTCTTAGTCTCTCATTTAAATTCAAAGGAAAACAGTTCAAGGCTGGTTTGACAGTTTCATGAAGCCATGAGGGACTTAAGTTCCTTTTAGCTTTCAGCTGTCATCCTCAGCGCCCAGCTTCCATCTTCAAATTCACCTCATGGTCCCAAATAGCTGCCAGGGTGCCAACCTTTGTGTCTATATTCCAATGAGCAGCAAGAGGGAAAAGAGAAAGGGAAGACACAGACTCATCTCTCAACTAGGTCAACAGTCTTTAACAGCCTCTTCCCTCCCAATACTTCTGTTTGTATTTCATTAGCTGGCACAAAATAAAAAGTTTGAGAAAATCTCCTTTTACCTGGGCACATTGCTACCCTAAATAAAATCTGGGTTCTACTGCTAAGAAAGAAGGGCGAATTCATGTTGGGTGGCATTTAGCGACCTCTGCAACATTTGCCCAAGATCACACCTAATACGTGGATATAATAAGTGAATATATAATAATACAGTCAACCCAAGTTCATCTGACTCCAAAGCCGAAGTTGGTGACTTCTGTGTGCCAGGCCCTCAGTCACCCCACTGCCATGTTCCATGGAAGAAGCTGACCCAGCTCTGCTAGCACAGCCCAGGGTGTAAGTGTCCACCTGCCAAGCGCCCCACCCCCTCCTCACCGCCTGTGACACCAGGAAAAGAGAAGGAAAGTGCCTTGACTTGTCTTGAGCCCACAAAGGCTGGCACAGGCCAGGCACTTGCACCTGTTATTACAAGAGGCCTCCAGACAAACCTTCAACCCTCAGGGCAGAGTTACTGCTCCCTTTTGCGCGTGAGAAAACTGGGCTCAGGAGGTTAAGTAGCTTCCGGACCCTGGAGTAAGAAGACCGGGAGCTCTCCCAGTTGCGCAGCTCCTGAAGGGCAGCCTCTTCCTGCACCACTGCTCAGCTTTCTGGAAAGCTGCCATTTTCTGATCTTTCTGAGGAGGAGGGTGGGTCTTCCAGTGAGACCAGAGGGCCCAAAACACGCTCGTGAGTCTTCGAGGTCTGGCTGCTCTGGAACCAGGGATGTGGGTGGTCTATTCCCTGCCCTCCAGCCCGCCCAAGTGAGGGCTTCCCTTGAAGCCATCTATACCGTTCGCCGGATTCTTCTCATCTATCTGGTGCATTGTAATGGGCCAATGAATTGAGCTCCAAAGATGTCTCGTTTGTGTGTCTTCTTTGGGGAATGAGGCGGGATGGAGAAATTGTTTTTCTGGGTAACTGAGGTTTCCGGGTAACATCAGGAACTTAAAAAGTTATAGCCATTTGTATGGAAAACTTTATAAAAGGTAGCATATGCGCTCCTACAAAGAACAACATAATTAAGCAGAGTCTGAACATCATTTAACTTCCCTTAATGACAAAGCCATAATTAGCACCATCAATTATGGTGCTGAGCTCTGGTTTACAGGGTGCCCTCAGGAGGTGCTGACGTGTGTAGGGCCATTTGTCCCCGCACAAAATGGCCCCATTTGTTTGGTTTTCCTACTGGCTATTTTTTTTTTTTTTTTTTTTTTTTTTTCTGGGGCATATCATTTGAAAACAATGATCAGGTTGTGTTTTCCTTTTGGTTTTTTTTTTTTTTTTTTTTTTTAATTTGTCTGGTGCTTTCCTCCTCCACAAATGGCTAAGACTTCTTGATGCCATCACTGGGTCCTGATCATTCTTGGTTTATCACTTTGTTTCCTTACTGTTGCTCAGCCCAGGGCTTCCAGGTCTCTCCTTCAAGGGAAAATGCTTGGGATCCATGCCAAAGTCCTGTGCAGAGGCCCCATTTGCTGATCTCCATGGTCAAAGTTGTCTTCCAGGTGTCTGAGATTGGTCCAAGATTTGAGTCTGTGTATGTGAGGGGCCATCAGAGGCCCCACTTGGAGCTGTTGTTGCTGCCGACATGGACTGTCTCTCTGTGGATTTGACCCAACAGTAATCAGAACCAGAGATGAAGAGATTGGCCAAAGGTACCAGCCAAGCCATTATTTGTTATTATCAGCTGCTTGTCCGCGAGAAATTGTCTGGAGTGTCCCAGTTATGCTATGGAAGGTAGTTAGCTTTCCAACTTACACCAAAGAGAGGTTACAAGTTGTGAGTGATTTCCCCCTTTACTCCCTGATATGGATTCTTGTTATCTGTGAGGAAATAAAATTGAAGATACACATGGAATCTTGGCTTCTACGAATTCTGAGCTATTCATACATTCATAAAACAATAACAATTGCAAGTGCACAATTTTCCCTCGAAGCAAATGAATATGTAACTATCCATTAATGTGCTGAGTTAAATACAGTAAATGCAAATCACTCTAATGGTCAAATTTACAAAATAAGTTGCCTTTATTTGGAAATAATTATGACGTGCTTTTAGGTCCCCAAGTGAAATCAGCAAAGTTTGAGACTCAAATTTGATCTGACGTTGGGAACAGACGATGGGAAATGGATGCTGGCCCTTGGGTGCTCCTGGGTTGCCGTCCCACTTCCACTTTGGTAATCCTGCTGACATTTACAGGAAAATTAGGTCTTTGCTTCTCCAGATTCCTGGGCCTGTATTGCCTCTAATTATTGAGAGACATCTCTTCTAGGAGCAGAAGCTGTGTTGAGTGTGCAATTGATGCTGAGGAGAAGGTACCGAGGTCTTTATTTTTTTTTAATATGAAAATTATTTTATTCTTTCTTAAATTTATTTTTTAATTTGTATTTTATATTGGAGTATAGTTGATTAACAATGTTGTGTTAGTGTCAGGTGTACAGAAAGGTGATTCTGTTATACACATACATGCGTCTATTCTTTTCCAGATTCTTTTCCCATTTAGGTTATTAGAGAATATTGAGCAGAGTACCCTGTGCTATACAGTAGGTCCTTGTTGGTTCTCTACTTTAAATATAGGAACCTCCATACTGTTCTCCATAATGGCTGCACCAATTTACATTCTCACCTACAGTGTAGGAGGGTTCCCTTGAGGTCTTTACTCTGAAGTTGGTCTCAAGTACTGCTGTGGCCATAGGCCGAGAAGGGGGTACAGCTCCAGGGCTGCCCCAGGGACTCTACAGCATACCCCTGGGGGCTGGAGCAGAGTCCAGATGACCCTATGAGGTCCCCAATATCTGCATTTCTTTTAGATCACATAGGCACATCCACACATGTATACACACACACACACACACACACACACACACACACACACACTTTCATGCATGTATACAAGAGTCCTCCTTAGTTCACCAGATGGAGGAATAAAGAAGCAGGGGCAAATCTTAATCAGACATCCTTCCTCATACCATCCTACTAGCCACCACTGGATTTTTCTCACCATTATCACCTCAGTGAAACCAAGTCAGGATTCTAAATATATTTCTAAGTAACAAGACAGAGTCTAAGCTCTTCGAAGAAGAGAAACGTTACTAGTGACGAAGGATGATCCCCCCAGTACTCCCGTGTGCAAGAAGGGCCAGTTAACAGGCCTCCTTCTCTGAACTGCTTGGACAAGAATCACTGAAGCCAGGACACAACCAAAATGGTGCATCTAATGTGCTGTCACATGACGTCTCCAACAAACCACCCTCTGACCATCATAAACTAAACCGTTATTTTGGTATAAGAGAGGACAGAGAGCGTGTATTTCCTAACATCAGCTGTGATATGTTCATGGAAGAATTTAGGAAATTAGTGAATGGTTTGAGAATGAGGGGTTATGGTTATTTCAAGCAAACGCAAATAGCAGGGCTCAAAACAACAAGAAGCTGACGTCATGAAGCACGCTTGTCTGCAATATTATAATATATACATTTCTTTCCTCTTCTGTAATAGGAGAGGAAAGACACATCGAAACTTACTCAAGCTTTAGCTGTAAAAAGTAAGGATGAAACATATTTACTGCCTTCAGAACCACAAAGCCATTACTTCTCGGGGTGTGTACTTGTTTGTGCTAAGTTCTCTTTTACTCAGATAAGTCATCTTAAATTAAATATTAAAGATTGATAAACATAATGCCCATAATAAATGACATACACTAATTTAATTAAAAATAGATGATGAATTTTACAAATGGGGCATTACCGTAATGATATAGAATGGACTTGTTATGCTAAAAATGTGCAGTCTTGAAAATGTGCAATCTCCATGCACATTTCACCCTTTTTGTGTCTCATTAAAATTTTAAAAACAGCTATTTTAATAGTCAAGCATTTGACAGACTGCTATAAAAACTTGACACTTAAGTTTCAATTTTACAGTATGCATTTTAATGACTCCTTTTGCTGCATGTTTTGTTATCCGTAATCCAGTTTTTCAAAAAGTAATTAAAATGTCACTTTACAATAGTTTTTAGAGAACAGAGTTGAGCTTGCTGCAGGGCTGCAGGAAAACATGTTTAAATCTTTACAAATAAATAGGAAAATTAGAACTATATTTTATTTCCATGGCAGTCTGTGGTTTAGCTGTTGATCTCAAAGCCTCCCGGGGACCAGGAGAGGGAGAGACTCATGGGGGCTGGTGCTAGACTGGAGTGGGTGAGGGCTGCCAGAAGATTTTAGCACCAGCTTTTTAAAAGGATTTCCCATTTCCTCCACTCCGGATGTCAGATAAGGTGACAGATGTGACTCACAGTGGCCACTGCAAACAAATCTTATGTTAGGAAGAAAAGGACACAGAAGTGGGACCATGAATGCCACTGTGGAAAAGGCTTTATGTTATCCATAAAAGCTTTGTGAGTCCTTGAGGGCATTAAACTCTCCTTGGCTTATTCTGGGAAGAAAGTCAGGTGAGTCAGGGCTCTCCAGATACACCACCATTTGAGCAATTTGAATTTCCTAAGCTCTCACCTGATGATATCCTGGCAAACCGTCTGTTGTTAATCTAGCAGTTGCTTTGGATTAAAAAAAAATTTGGATAAGTGAAGGAGAAAAATATTATATTGACGTAGTCATGTGGTTGCTCCCTTCTCTCCACTCTCCCCAGAGATGTCCCTCCCCAGGGAGGCCTTTCCTGAGCCAAACCAGCCAACGTCCTCCATTACAGGCCAAGGCGTTATCTGGCTGTATAGTACTCACCTCCATGATGGTAGAGTGGTAGGTAGGTAGGTAGATAGGTAGAGAGTTAGACACGCAGAGTGGTGGTTAATTTTTGGTAGGTGATAGATAGATAGATAGATAGATGATAGATAGATACACACACACAGAGCGATCATGAATTTTGTACGTCATCTTGCCTGGTGCCCAGACATTTGGTTAAATATTACTCTGGGTGTGTCTATCAAGTGTTTCTGGATGAGACTAACATTTGAACTGGTAGACTGGCTAAAGTCTTCCTCCTTGTGGGTGGGATTCATCCAACCCAATGAAGGTCTGAATAGAACAAAAAGGCAGAGTAAGAGCATATTTGCTCTCTGCCTGGCTGGCTTGCAGCTGGGACATTGGTCTTCACTTGCCTTTGGCCTTGGACTTGCACTGGGACATAGACATCCAGGTCTGTGCTAGCTCTCAGGCCTTCATGCTCAGAGTGGCACCGCACCATCATCCCTCTGGGGTCTACAGCTTTCCAGCTGCAGATCCTGTGACTTTTCAGTCTCTGTAACTGCATGAGCCACCCCCTTATAGTTCTATGTTGATATATAACATGTAACTTTTACGAACTGCATGTTAACCGTGTTTTCCTTTTCCATTTGTTAGATTCTGGTTTTCAAGTGTGTACGGTTTCCATCACGGGCTGTGAGAAGAGCTCCTCTGGGGCCCTACAGAGAAGTGGGTCTTCCTGGTCTCACCATGTGTATCTTCAACTGTGCTGCCTGGGGCCACGTTTTTCCTCAATGTGGTTGTGATCGTTTCTACCGCCCCAAGCGGTGTATGAAAGCGTCCTGCGCTCCATCCCTCACCAGCACTCGGTATCATGACTTAGTGTTGACAGCCTGATGGATGGGAAGAGTGGTATCTCACTGTTTCCGTTTGCATCACCCCCCTTCCTAGTTGAACATTTTTCACAGGTTTATTCATGATTTATATTTCCTTGCTATGAATTATCTCTTCAGACCACTTGCCCATTTTACCACTGGGTTGTTCCTATTTTTGTAATTGATTTTTAAGTATTCTCTAAAAGTTCTGGTAATACATATTACAAGTGTTTTCTCCTAGCTTAGCTTTTATTTTCTTTACTGTGCAGCGCCCTCTCCCTTGAAAAAAATCTGCCAAATGTATCAACCGTTGTTTTCTTTATGGCCTGCAGTTTTCATACTTTAAGAAGCCCTTCACTACTCCAAAGCCATGAGAATATGTGCCAAAAGTTTCTTCTAAAAGTTATAAAGTTTTGATTTTTATATGTGAGTCTTTAATTCTGGTAGAATTTACTTTTCTATGTGTCTAAGGCTGGGATCTAATTTGACTTTGGTTTTCCCTCAGAATAACAAATTGACACAGCTCCGTGTATGTAACAGTCTCTTGTACTAATTTACAGCATCCTACTCGCACATACAAAGTCCCCAGGTAAGCGCTGGGCTTTCTGCCCTGACCCCATGGACCATATGCCTCCCTATCCTAATTCCCAGAACTTTATCAATAGTCTCAAAGGCAGAGGCAGAGGGAGTTCTCCTACCTTGTCCTCCTTCAATATTATCCCGTCATTTCCCTTTATAAACAGCTTAGTGGATTCCACAGACTCACACTAGCAGTATTTTGGGCAGACTCGCTACCTTTAAGATACTGGGTTCTTCCGTCTATGAACATGGAATATTTAGTTCTATTTTTATGCCTTCCAGTAAGCTTTATTATTTTCTTCATCAAGCTTGTGTTTTCTTTTTCCACCAGTTTCTCTCTTTTTCTCTAAGCCTTTTATTTCAGATTTTTCTAAAACTACGGAAAAATTGAAAAGAAAGTTAGTACAATGTATACTCACGTAGTCTCCACCCAAATTCATGCATTGTTTACCACATAATCACTTTTCTTTTGTTTTGTTTTGCGGCACGCGGGCCTCTCACCGTTGCAGCCTCTCCCGTCGCGGAGCACAGGCTCCGGACGCGCAGGCTCAGCGGCCGTGGCTCACGGGCCCAGCAGCTCCGCGGCACGTGCGATCTTCCGGGACCGGGGCGCGAACCCGCGTCCCCTGCATCGGCAGGCGGACTCTCAACCACTGCGCCCCCAGGGAAGCCCACATAATCACTTTTAATGATCAGAAAGCAAGCTGCAGAAATCATGACACATCATCCCCAAATGATTTGCATCTATTTCCTATAAAAGAGGAACTTCTTTCACATCGCCCTACTATTATCATAACCGAGACGTTGAAATGGATTAAATATTGCCTGACATGTTCACATTTAAATTTCTTTGATGTCCAAAATATGTTCTCAGTAGCAGTCTTCCTCCATCTTGGATCCAATCAAGTATTATTTGTTGAGTTTGGGGGTAACATAGCAATTAACCCATTTCAAACTACAACATTCCTTCGTGGAACTAACAATTTTCAAGTGTTCAGGTCCACTCCAGCTGTATCCCTGAATGTCCCACAATCTATGATTATTTCCTCAAGATTAATAAACTTTGTTGGCAGGAAAATGACCCATACAGAGAGAGACACAGAAAGGCAACCTGGCCCATTATTAGTGATGCCAAGTTTGATCACTTGCTTAAGTTAGTTTTGCTAGTTTTCTTTCTAGGAAAGAGGCTTTGTCCTCTCTTTCATTAAGAAGCGATCTGTGGGGTGGTACTTTGGAGCCATATGACTGTATGGTTCTATCCAGTCATTTTGGCATCTGTTTACGATCCTTGTCTGAATCAATTGCATGGGGTGGCTGCAGAATAGTATATTTCATTTTAAGCTTCTTTCTGCATTTATTAGCTGGCCATCATCTGTATAGAAGAACCTCCCCACTACTGACAAATGTGTTTCTTTCTTATCACTCTGGACACGAGTTTCCTTCTTGATCCAAGTGTTATAACCCATTACCATCGTTACTTTACAAAAAGTAATTAAAGACGGTACTTTTTGTAAAGTAAAAAATGATACTTTTTGTGACCTTCAAGCTGACCCAAATTTGGACAGTTTTAAATCTAAGCTCCCTCCCACATCCTTCTGGTCTGTCTAAATAATTTTTGAGCATCTCTGTGATTTCTGACAACAACATACTATTCTAGGCTCTTCTTGTACTTTTGCTAACCATCTATTTCTCAGACTTAGAAATGGCAATTTTTCAAAGGCTAGTTCATTTTAGCAGGAATACACATTTAACAAAAAAGTAAAAACTTTTTGTTCTGTTGACTTCACTATAGTTTTGGTGCTATTAATAAATGGTATCTTGAAAATTACATTCTTGGTGGCTTGTTGCTGGTATATAGGAAAGAACTGATTTATGTATATTGATCCTATATCTAGTAAACTTGCCAAGCTCTTTATTCATTTTAATTATTTGTCTGTAGAGATTCTTGGGTTTAATATGTATACAATCATATCATCTGCAAATAATGACAGTTTTATTTCTTCCTTTCCAATTCTTATATCTTCTTGCCTCATACTTTTTTGTTTCATTGTGTTAGTTGCAATATTTAATGGAAATATAATGATGGCATATTTATCTTGTTCATGGCATTAAAAGAATGCTTCTGATAACCACTATTAAATATGATATTTGCTATATAATTTTGATAGATGCCATTTTCTAGTTAAATACTTTTTTCGTTACCTGTTTGATAAGATATCTTTATCAACAGTTTTTATCAAATTTTTACTCTGAGTTTGTTGAAACTGTTTTCTTTCTTTTTAATCTGTTAATATAGGGAAATATACAAATAAGTTTCTTACCGTCAAAACAATTTTATAAGGATATGATGGAGTAACCTGGATGATATATATCCTTTCAGTATATCAGAACTAGAAGACTCAGATTTCATTCTTGGAAATGACTATATCAGTTTAATCAGATTGCACCTCAGGGTCAATTCTTTTATATTTAAGAAGGTTAGAAGAGAAAAGAGTCCAAAACCAGAAAATCTTTATAGCTAGGCACCTGGAAGATGAGACTCAATTCAGATAATAGAGAAGAAAACTCTAAAATATATAATTTTATAAAATACGTTCATATTTTTTCTTTTATTTAATCTCAGAAACGTTGCTTAGAAATCACACATTAAAGCAACCACAGAAACCCCATCCACCACCGCCACACACCTCTCCAAAAACACTAGAAGACTGGACAAAATAGATGAAACAACTGTTTTCAGACAATGGACAACAGGCATCTCAGAACTCTGAACCCCGGGAGAAAGGAAAGAGGTGACCCCCAACCATCACCTTGAACTCGTACCTCGAGGCCTTTTTTAGTTTGATACAGAAAGGGAGATGCTAAACAGAGCACAGTGGTCTTATAAGTCGAGGAGACAGGTCAGATTTTCATGAGGCTGAGACAGCTGGAAAATGTGGGCACAAAACCAGAGACAAGGAAGCCAAGAAAGACTCTAAAACTCTGTACTGCAGGGTCTTTGCATATGTTGCTCCATAAGGTAAATAGATGGATAGATAGGTAGATAGATAGATAGATAGATTGATAGATAGATAGATTCCTCAATGCCAGTCAAAGACTGACTGAGAAGCCATAAGCTGAGCTATGCCCCCAAATCACACTTGCCTGGAAGACCTTAGTGTTCTAAGGATCCAGATTGGAGAATCCTCTTTGAACACTCAGACTACGCAGAGAAGACTCCAGAAGTGTCACAACCGGGTAGCAGAGATAAACGAGAACAAACTCTGAGACAACTCTAATTAAGTTTAAAAACAAGCCTTGTAATAATCAAACTGATTCTTAAGTAACTTAACTTCTTGCAAGAAAAAAATCCCAACATTCTTTGAAGGAAGGCAACAAAACCTAGCATGCAACAAAAGAAAATTTACAGTGAGCAATTGCAAATAAAAAATTACCAGACATGGGAAGAAGCAGAAAAAGTGACTCATATGCAGATAAGAAATCAGAAAAATGGAAGCAGAGATAATTAGCAGACAAAAATGTTTATGCTTGTAAAATCAACCAAGTAGATATTTTGCAGATCTATGTTAAACTAATAATTCAAATTATTGAATAGCCATAGGTCTATTAAATTATTTTATTTTAAGTGAAGATGGTTACAATGTTCTCTAGAAAATTGCCTTTTTTGTCTAGGTTTTCAAATGTATTATCATGAAGTTATTTAATAATATTTATCTTTCTTCTTGATATTTTTTGTGCTTTTCTTTCAGTCAGTCATCAGAATTTTCTCTATTTTGTTTGTCTTTTCAAAGGCACAACTTGGGTTTTTACTGAGATTCTCTGTTTTTTTCTCTTTCAGAAGTTTCTACTCCTTACTTTATTGTTTCTTTTCTTATATATTTTTTGGAGTTATTTGGTTATTCTTTCTCTAACCTTTTTTAAAAAGCTTTATTGGTATGTCACTGACATAGAATAATCTGGACATGCTTAGAATGCACTGTTAGTAAGTTTTAACATACGTATATACCAGTGAAGCCATCACCACAATCAAGATAATATATTTTTTCATCATGCCTAAAAAGTTCCTTGTGTCCCTTCATATTTCCTCCCTCCTGGCCTTCCCTTGTGCCATCCTCAGGGAACCTTGGTCTACTTTCTATCACTGTAGAGTAGCTCCATTTTCTAGAATTTTATACAAATGGAATCATACAGTAAGTACACTTTTTGTCTGGCCTTTTTTACTCTGCATCAAAATTTTAAGATCATTCCTCCATGTTGTTACATGTACCAATAATTCTCTCCCTTTTTTTTTTTTGCCAAGTAGTATTCCATGGCATGGATGTATCACTCTTTTTTTATCCATTCACCTGCTGATGAGCATTTTAGTCGTTTCCAGTTTTTGGCTATCACAGCAAAGTTTCCACGAACATTCATGTGCAGATCCTTGTGCGGGTATGTGCTTTCATTTCTGTTAGGTAAACACCAAGGAATTACGTAGGAGGGAGGTATATGTTTAATTTTTAAGAACTATCAAAATGTTTTCCACGCAATTAAACTATTTTTTCACACCAGCAGTGTGAGAGCTCCAGTTGCTCCAAATCTTCACCAATACAGAGTTGGACAGTCTTTTTAATCTTAGACATTCTAACAGGTATATAGTAGTACTCACTGTGGCTTTAATTTGCCTTTTCTCTAATGACTAATGGTGCTGAACATTTTTTCAAGTGCTTATTTGACATCTGTATATAAAATTTCGTGAAGTGTCTGTCTAAATCTTTTGCTCATTTGAAGAATTGGATTGTTTTTCTTATCATTGAGTGTTGACAGTTCTTAATATATTCTGGTTGCAAGGCCTTCATAAAGTATATGACTTGCAAGTATTTTTTCCCAATCTGTGACCCACCTTTCCACTCTATTTTGAAGAGCTGATGTTCTTAATAATGATTAAGCCCAACTTACCAGTTTTGTTTTGTTGTTTTATGAAACATGTATCTAAGAAATCTTTCCCT
>NW_006777568.1:1479884-1480935 GCF_000442215.2 Lipotes vexillifer
CTTTCCCTAAACCAAAGTTGCAAAGATGTTTTGCTATGTCATCTTCCAGAAGTTTCACAGCTTTAGGTTTTACATTTAGACTTATGAGCCCTTTTGGGTTAATTTTTGTATCTGTGTGATCATAGCTCACTCCAAATATTGGTATTTTGTGCCTTCTCATTTTCTGCCAGGGAGTGATAAACTTTATAAATTTTTCAAAGAGCCAGCTTATGGCTTTGCTGTTTCTGTCAGTTATACTTTTGTTTCCTGTTCCTTAATTTTTGTCCTTAAATTTTTTATTTACTTCCTTCTATATTCTGTTTCTTTATTAGGATACTTGATAGCTCATGTTCAGGTTATCTTCTTTTCTCAAGTTAAGGCTGTGAATTTCCTTCCAATCATGGCTTTAGATATATCCCACAAGCTTTCATATGTAGATTTTTCCTTATTGTTTAGTTTGAAATATTTCCTAATTTCTACTGTGATTTTTTTCTTTGACATATCAGCTATTTTAAAGTGTATTGTTTAATTTGCCAACCCTTGGGGTTTCCTCCAGTCAGAGAACATTCTCTGAATTTAATCAACTGAAATTTACTGACTTACTTTATTACCCAGTATATAAATTTTAAATGTTCCTTGATTGCTTGAAAAAAATACGTATTTTGTAGTTGTTTGGTGCAGTGCTATCTATCTATCTAACTCTCTGTCTGCGTGTCTCTCTATATCTTCATAGGTAACTATTTTGAGTTTTGTATTTTGATATATATCAATTAGATCAAATTTACAAATCATGTTAGTAAACCCTCCAAACATTTTTTGTCTGCTTATCCAATTATTTACTGAGAAATGTGTGTTAAAACTTTCACTTATTTTCAGGGCTTCCCTGGTGGTGCAGTGGTTGAGAGTCCGTCTGCCGATGCAGGGGACACAGGTTTGTGCCCCGGTCTGGGAAGATCCCACGTGCCGCGGAGCGGCTGGGCCCATGAGCCATGGCTGCTGAGCCTGCGTGTCCGGAGCCTGTGCTCCCCAACGGGAGAGGCCACAATAGTGAGAGGCCCGCGTACTGCAGAAA
>NW_006777568.1:1480964-1493759 GCF_000442215.2 Lipotes vexillifer
AAAAAAAAAAAAAAAAAAAAAAAAAAAAAAATTATATATATATATATCAAGAAAAAAACTACAGTTTCTGTTTGTTTACCTTGTGGATATTTGTGTACTTATTTTTAGCTCAAGGCAGGGCAGCTGGCTACATCCCACCTCCATTTTGTCAGGTAAGCCTGCTCCTTGAGTGCCAATTTTGAAGATAGCCTGGCATGTGAAGGGGGAACTGGCAAGTTTGGATATGGGATGAAATAAGGACTCTGTGTGGCTCGTGGAGGATGAAGAGACCCAGGACAAAACAAGAGACAGTCAGCTGTCTTTGTAGAAGGACTTGCCCATTGATTCAGGGAAGCTGGGGGTTATAGGGAGCCTACATTTATGGTTCAAGAATCACGTGTCTTTGTGGCCTCGCTTGGAAATTTGGGAGATGTCCAGCAAGTCTGTCATAACCAAAACCAACTCACATCACAAACAGACGTGTCCCCATTCCTTTAAATAGACACAGTACAGCTCCTAGTAATGCTCTTTTCCTTAAACACTGAGAATCATTACATTAAGTCAAGGACATCAAGGACATCTAGTTTCCGAATAAATACACAAGACTAAAAGCACTAAACCCCATTAGGTGCAGAATTGAGGATCTAGTGGCTTTTTGCTGTTATTAGCGAGTTACAGCCCCGGTGTACAGCACGATGGGATTGATTCTTTTTAAGTAAAAGCTGGCATGGCATTGACAAGCAAAGCCTTCAGAACCCCGCCTCCATACATCAGTGGCACGGGGGACCTTTCCCAGGGCAGACTGGCAAGTTCATTGTTTTAGAACTTCTCTAAAGCACCCAACATGCTGGGAGGGGGCTCATTACGAAGAGCCCTCTGGAATAGGTGATGAGGTCAGAATTTCCCATCTTCCACAGATCATTTGTTGGTGAGCACGTTACCAAAATAGGAGGCGGCCCCTTCAAATATATTCTAAACACTGTTAATATATTTCCACATGTCACTGCCTGACAGTTCCACCGTCCTCAACTTTGCCACCAGGGAAATTTACATGCATTTGAATTCACTGGGCCAAGCACGCCTCCCCACACTGACAGCCCATTTAGCGCTGTGATAAGTTAATCTGTGTGGTGTTTGATAGATTTCTGTCTTTTACCCAGAACAGAGTTTGCGAAGATCATTCAGGAGCAAAATTTGCAAAACAGTGGTGCCCCAGCCTCCAGTGACAGCAGAAGTTGGAACCCTTGGAAACGCTCAATTCCATTCGACCAGCCAGAGCCCAGCTGTGGGTGACCTCCCTCGGCTTGTCCTGAAACCTGCATTGCAGCCTCCTTCTTTGTTTTTTAAAAGTAGAGTCTTCATGTATTTCTTCAATTAGCCAACAGTACAACTGATCAGCCAATGTGTCCAAAGACAATAAAATTTTAAAGAATTAAATTTTCTGCCTATTTATTTTATGCTAATGAATTCCCTGTTATCAAATCCCCTGATTTTTTGGTCATTGCATTAGTTTCCTAGGGCTACAGTAACACCTTACCACAATGCGGGTGGCTTGAAACAAGAGAAATGTATTCTCTCATGGTCTGGAGACCAGAAGTCCAAAAATCAAGGTGTCGGCAGTGATGGTTCCTTCTGGGGCTCAGAGGGGGAAATGGTTCCAAGCCTCTCTCCTAGCTTCTAGTGCTTGCTGGAATCCATGATGCTCCTGGGCACTATTCCAATATCTGCCTGTCTTCATGTGCCACTCCTCTCTCTCTCCTCTTTTTTCCCTCCTCACTTTCTTTAATGGCAAACAAACTGACAGTTCATGAAGCTGATGGGGAATCAGAGGTCCCCAGAGACCTTCTCCTGACTGGCTGAAGTCCACCCATCCATGTGCTCTAGATGGACCTGCCCAGTGCCTCTAGCCCATGCAGCCAGCAGTCCAGGGAGTATAGACCAGAAGGGAGCGGGACGCGGTCAGCGCAGAGCCCATTGGGTGACTTGGGTCAGGCTTTACCACAGAAGAGTGATGAGCTCATGAGCAAGTCTTCTAACTTCTAGAGGGATCTTTGTTTCAAAAGGCAAACCACCCAAATGTCCATTGACAGAGGAATGGATAAAGAAGATGTGGTACATATACACAATGAAATATTACTCAGCCATTAAAAAGAATGAAATAATGCCGTTTGCGGCAACATGGATGGACCTAGAGATTATCGTACTAAGTGAAGTAAGTCAAACAGAGAAAGACAAATGTCGTATGATATCACTTATATGTGGAATCTAAAAAAAATGATACAAAGGAACTTATTTACAAAACAGAAACAGACTCACAGACTTAGAGAATGAACTTATGGTTACTGGAGGGGGTGGGATACTTAGGGAGTTTGGGATTGACAAGTACACACAGCTATATTTAGAATGGATAACCAACAAGGACCGACTGTAGAGCACGGGGAACTCTGCTCAATATTATGTAACAACCTAAATTGGAAACGAATTTGGAAAAGAATAGGTACATATCTATGTATAAGGGAATCACTTTGCTGTAAACCTGAAACTAACACAACATTGTTAATAAACTGTACTCTAGTATAAAATAAAAAGTTAAAAAAAAAAAAAAGACAAGCCACCAAAATCTAAACCTGTAATGGTGATGGGTCCACAGAGGTGCCCAGGAGCCTGCAGCGGATGGATTTGACCAGCTCAGGAACTGTTGTGGTTCTTTATGGCTACAAAATAATAGTGGCATGAAATAACAACTATTCTATTACCCATCATGGTTTTGTGGGTAGGAATTTGGGCAGGGACTGGCTGGTTGATTCTTCTGTCCTATGGTGTTGAATAATGTTGCCCAATGGTATTCAGTTGGAGGGTCCAGGAGGGTCTCATTCACACGTCTGGCTTTTAGGCAGGGATGGATGGAAGGCTGAGCTTAGTGGGGACTGTGACCGGTGCCCCCAAATAGCCCAGGGAAAGCAGCCCCAAAGGACCGGGCAGCAGCTGCACGGCCCCTTGTCACCCAACTTCAGTAGTCGCGGAACCTCACTTTTTCCATTTGCTATTTTAGTCAACCTGGTCCTAGTCACAATCTGCCAAGACTAAAAAGGGGGACAGAGACCCCATATCCTGATGGTAGGAATGTCAAATCCTTAGAGAACTTACTTAAAACCGCCCCTGGGTTTCAGTTTCATGTCTGTAACTTACTAGCAAATGATCTTGGGCTAATTTACCTCTTTCTTCATTAATGGAAAGAGATAGTATCAACTTGATAGGTGTGCTCTTAGGTTTAAATTATGTAATAATGTAAAGTGCTTGGGAGGGATAAGTCAGGAGTTTGGGGTGAACACACCTCCACCACCATATATAAGATAGATAACCAATAAGGACCTACTATATAGCACAGGGAACTCTAG
Source organism: Lipotes vexillifer (assembly GCF_000442215.2). NCBI lineage: Eukaryota > Metazoa > Chordata > Mammalia > Artiodactyla > Lipotidae > Lipotes > Lipotes vexillifer. Next base: position 1,484,342 of record NW_006777568.1, read on the forward strand.
TCAATATTCTTTGATAAGAAACTAACACAACATTGTAAAACAACCATACTGCAATAAAAATTAAACAAAAAACATTCTGTGATAAACTTTACGAGAAAAGAACCTAAAAGAGAATGAATATATGTATATGTATGGCTGAATCACTTTGCTGTACACCTGAAACTAACATAACATTGTAAATCAACTAGACTCCAATAAAATTTAAAAACTAAAGTGCTTACAACATTAAATAATTATTTGTTATTTTTATATGGACCCTCAAGCATCTCATGAAGATAATAACCTTTGAGGACATTCATTCATTCACTCCCTCATTCATTCATTCATTGTGTTCATCTCTTCATGAATAGCAAGTAGTGAAGGTCTCTTCTGCGCCAAGCCCCGTGCCAGGCACCGGGAATATGACTGTGCATGAAAATGCACATGGACCCTGCCCCCAGGGTCGCTGGTGGGAGAGATGTATGAATCAAAACTCACCCAAATAAAAAACTTTCACAGCAGGTTCTGCAGAGGTGCTGAAGGAGCCTGTGGTGGGAGGGATTTGACCGTCCAGGTAGGCCAGAAGAGCAAGTTCTCCAGGGAAGTGACAATTCAGCCGACATCTAAAGCTGACCTGAGCGGGGTAGGGCCCCCATTCCCTGGGACAAGGAAGAGGATGCATTCAGAGGGTGGGTAGATATGGTGGTGAGAAGACCGTGGGTCTACTTGCTCAGTAAAGTGTGAGCAAAACATCTGTTGAGAGATCGCGGGAAAAGCTATGGGGGTGGGGGGAGAAGACAGAAGAGAGGAGGTGGTGTGGGCTCTGTGTCCTGAAGATGGGACAAAACACACCAGATGGGGGCAGGATGGCTGGGCTGCATGGCTGGATGCCCTTCGAATCGGGGGTCCTGATGTCAGGTTAACCGCCCTCATCGCCTGAGCGTGGATCTCTCCAGCAACATCCAACTCGGCGGCTGCAGCCCGAATTAGAGGGGAGTCGGGCTGAGCCAGACCTGCAGCTTTGCCTTGTAGATAGAGAGAAGGGGCAAGGGAATTGGCCATGTGCAAAGCAGAATCGTCACCGAACGATCCACTGGAGACCAGGCCCTCACAAGAGAGGTGAGCAAAGGAGAGAGACACACAGGCAAGGTGTCCACCATGCTTCCTTTGGGCATGGGGCTCACGCCACCCTGCCCCACCCCAGGCCAACCTCCTGAGAAGCCTCTGGTCTCCAGCTACTCAAGCTGGATCATTCCCTCTGCCTGCAATGGTCTTCCTCCATCCTGCTAAGCCTCAGATACCACCACAGCCAGGAAGCACTTCCTGACAGCCTCAGTCAAACATCCCTCCTGTCGAGAGCCCTTGGCCCCCGTTCCGTAGCTGCCTGGGTTTCCCCGATGAGACTGAAATACCCCAAGGGTGGCATCTATGCCTGATTTGCTCACTGCTGTGCTTCCAGGTCTAGTAGGGTCCTTGACACACAGTAGGCGCTCAATAAACGAAAGTGTATTCTATCCTTCGTAATGCCTCATACACCTAGAACTATGTAAACATAAACTGGTTAAATATCTGAATAGTCAAGACAAGCTAATGGTGCTCTGACTGCATCACACCTTCCAGAAGCCTTATACCTTCCAGAACCTCCTCTTTTACCAAAGTGGCCAAATCTAGACTTGTTAAGGACAGGGTTTATTTATTCAGGAAGCCAGCTCCCCTCAGAGCAGCTACATGGAGCTCAGGGGCACACGGAAGAAACACTGACAGCCAATTAGAGGAGGGGATTCCACCCCAGACCCCCAGGACAGCCCCTTCTGAATGCCTGGGGCCTGACCCCGGTGTGCAAAGTTGAACTGCCACCCAATAAATTAGGACGCACAGAGACACCTAGAGAGCTTGGGCATGATCCTTAGAAATACAAACAAGTTTGCCAGATTTAACAACAACCAACACGGCAAAAATATAGGACACCCAGTTAAATGTGTGTGCACGTGGAAAGAACAGCGTTCTCCGCTGTTTACCACCAACTCAATCGCCACAGGGGCCCGCAGGGACAGAGCACTTGAAACAGGTCAAAGTGGGTGTTCACCTTCCAAAGGCGACCGACATTCATGCTCTAACCAGGGAATTCAGACCCATGGAGCAAACTGTCGATTGTTCAAAAGAAGCCAGAAATCTAGATTTCATAGGGGAACATTCAGAACATCTCACGTAAGCAACAAACGCAAAAATTTCTTAAACTAGAGCAAAGTATGTCCACGGGCCAGATGTGGCCAGCGGCCTGTCTCTCCTTGGCTGTCTGTCCTCTTGACCAGGTGCTGCTCCTGGAGCTGGCCCGTCTCCCCATTTCCCACCAGATGAGTCCTCCGCCAGCACCAGGCCCAGCTGAGCGCTCAACGGGCTCCATTCTCTCAACACCGCTACCTTGCGCCCGCCCAGGGTGCAGAGAGCCAAGAGGCCGTCTGATGTGACAAATCTCCTCTGAGCCCTGTGTAAACGCTGGAGTATATAAAGGGGGCACAGGCTGGTGAGGACAAATGCGACCTGGATGCGGGTCTGTCAGCACAGACCTCCGAACCCCGGCCTCGCCGGCCCCCGCCGTGCACACCTGCAGCTTGTTGGCAGTGCAAAGATGAGAAATTCGGAGGCAGTTGAACACCCGGTGAATTCACACAAGCGACCCACACAAAGGTCTTCAGCACAGGTGTTTCTGTAATTGTGATGCATTAGGACGCCTCCCAGTGTTTGGTGGCCCTCAACACTCACACCTCCACCTGCCGGGGGAGGCTGGCGGGCAGGTTTGGGCCCACACGGGTGGAGAGACAAGATGCAAGTGTGCCAGCAGAGCCCAGATGCCCCGGTGCACGCCCTTGCCCTTGCTTGTACGTCACCTCTGGGGATGCTCGTCAGCCAAACGGCACTTAAACATCAGCTCAGCCCACAACCAGCCTTGCTGCCCCTCAGATTACAGCAGGTCTGCAGAGTGGCTGGCTGGAAATGCCCCGGAAGCTACAGTGGCAGACAAGGGATGCAGGAGAAAAATGATCAAGGCTGCACGTGGAGCCGTGCTAAAGCTGGGAGACTTAAAAGAAGGTCAGTCGAGTGAGCTGTCAACTGGTAACAAGGGCCCCGGGGTGGGGAGTTCAAAGTCATGCATCAACCTGGCCGTGGATGTGGGCGCCAGGGACTGGGAGCCCCGACATAAATGGATGGGGCAGACGTGTGAGCAGCCAGGAGGCGAGGGGAGGAGGTGAAAGAGAGGGAGGCGTCCAGGCGCCGGCGAGAAGGCTGCTCCTTGCCGCGTGGAGAGAATGCCCGGCTTCTCACCTGCACGGGCAGCAGGACCCCAGGCCTCCTGCCCTGCGAGTGGGAGCAGAGCAGCTGAACGGGGTGCAGGATGCGGGCAGCAGGGCAGGAAGCCGTGCAAGCACCTGCCTCTCCAGGTACTTAAGGGCAGCTCAGTGTATGTCAATTATTTCTCAAGAAAAACATGGCTCGCGGAGCTTGAAATCCACCTGCCCTTCTGCCCTGACACCTGTGTCAGCAAAGACAGGGTGAGCAAGGACAGACAGCCCACACAAGCCCCTGCTGCACAGGCCAACCCGGACAACAAGAGGGAAGGCGGGCTCTGCAGGTTGCAGACAGAGGCAGGAGGGCACCCCCAGATGCAGCCTGAGGCTCATGTCCCGCGTGCCCGGTTCCTTTGCACGTGGCGAGGGCCGGCAGCTGGGGGGCACGTGCCACCCAGAATGCCACGTGGCACTTCTTCCACTTTTAAGTGGTTTTCAATGTTATTTCTCTTTCACCACATGCTGGATCTTGTCCTTCTGAGAGCCCGAGACGAACACTGGCATGCTCAACATACATGATCAAAGCGGGGGGTTTCCTAGCAACAGGACCCTAGGGACCAGGAACCACCTTCCCTGGCGGGGATGCGAGCCCAGCCTGGGGCTCCACGAGGGAGCCGTGGCCACTCACCTGCCTGAGAAGCGAGTTGGGATCCCCCGAGGCCCCTCCGTGCCAGTGGTCCCTGCTGCTGGTGGTGGTGAAGACAAGCAGCTCTTGCATGCACAGATGTACACACGTGTGTGCACACGCTCACAAACACACACACACACACTTGCACCGTCACACCCTCTGTCTGCAGAGGCCAAGCGAGGCTGCCTAAGCCCAGCTCTGCACTAGAGGGGTTCCCTGGATTCCCCTCAGGCTTGCTCTTCCTCGTCGGAAAACTCAGGGATGAGCCCATCTCACCGCCTTTGAGCCCATCTCGCGTCTAGGTTCCAGTAACGCCGGCTAGGGTCTCTGCTGTGTGTTTCCGGCATTCTTCCTACTGCTTTGTGGATGGCTTTTCGGGAGGGGGAATTCATCTAGCTGTTGCAACAGGAAAAGAATTCATTCAATTTTTTGGTGGTTGTACTTAACTATTTCACTACTTTTATCACTTTTAAAATACGATTACTTTGGATTTTCTAGTTAAATATTTCTGTCACCTACAAATAATCTCTTTCTGTTTTGTCTGTTTTCACTATTTCTTACTTTTTTATGTCTTATAAAACTAGGCTGAACTGTCATAACTGTGTTAAAGTATATAATTTAGGATGTGTGTGGAAGCCAAAATGGCAGATCATACCTGTCATTGACCAAATAAAGTGTCCTCAAATTCAGATATTGAAGCCCTGACTCCCAATGTGATGTTATTTGGAGATGGTAGCCTTGGGAGGTAAGTGGACTTAGATGAGGTCATGAGGATGGGGGTCCTCCTAATGGGATCAGTGCCCTTACAAGGAGAGATACCAGGCAGCTGGTCCAATCTCTCTCCACGTGAGGACACAGTGGAAAGTGGTGCTCCATGGGCTGGCAAGAGAGCCGTCACCAGAACCAACCATGCTGGCACCTTGATCTCAGACTTCCAGCCTCCAGACTGTGAGGAATAAATGTTTGTTGTTTAAGCCGCCCAGCCTGTGGTATTTTGCTGTGGCAGCCCATGCTAATACTATACCTTCAAGGATGAAAACTACAATTGGCCTTTTGTAAAATTTAAAAAAAGATTACAGGCTGACGTAGGGAGGGTGATCTTCTGCTCCATGATAGGAAATATCGAATATTCCCTTCTGTCAACTCAGCAATCCCCACATGCGGCAGGAAAACAGTTGTCCAGACACACACCTTCCTTTCATTCTGGAACCAGGTATGGTGCTGGCCCCCAAAGGAAGCTGTGCACACACACCAGGACCAGCAGCCAGCCCACGTCCAACTTGGAAATATCCTCCAAAACTGCGAACCCAGCAAAAGCTAGAGCTCACCCTCCCCAGCTACATCTGCATGGGTGCCTTTCTCCCCACAATCAGGGACCAACCAGTCCAAGTCTCGGAAGATACAACAGACCAGAGAAACGTCCAAAAACTCGTTCATTATTATTTATTCCCCCTTTTCATTTCTAATCCGGTGCATGTTTACTTTCCCTTTTTACGTTAGTTAGCTTTGCCAGTGGTGTGTCAGGGTTACTGCTTTTACTCTTACTTTCAAAGAGCTATAGCTCTTGGATGTATTCCTCATTTCTATAATTTCTGAGTTTTTTTCCCTCTGTCTGCTAAAGAATAAAGTCTCTGAAAGCTTCTCTTCTTTGAAGTTCATTTAGATTATCTTTGGGTCTTTGCTGAGGGTCCATTTGCTTTTGTATCTGGATCAAAGGGTAATCTCTTAATTGGATGATTTTACCATTTTTATCTATAGCCTCCCTTGTTACAGAAATTTTTTCATAGAGATGAGTAAGTCCTACTTTGGCAAAAGAGTCCTGCACATGTCTGTTTGCTCTTACTATTTATATTAACAGCTTTCCCTCTGCCCTCATTTTATTTGTTTCCTGCTAATAGTGAATGAACGTCTCTCCTTTTAATTGTGTTTTTTTTTATTACCCAATCAGCTCCGCTGCTATTTTTTAATAGATTTTATTTAGAACACCCTGATGCTATATTATCTGACCCTATTCAAGAAGTTTAATTAATGTCATGTATTTATTGTTTTTAATACTTTTACCAAAATAAGTGGATCTTTTGTCTAATCTTTTAAATTAAGTGTGCTTTATCTGTTTTCCTTCTCTATTTTTAATTCTTTCTTTTTGTGTAGAGGGATGTCTAATAAGCAACATCTTCTCAGAGTTTAGTTTTTGATCCACCAGGGACTTGACTTTTTTTGATGGATGAATTCAAATTGTTGTGGTTACTGGTATAACCATGAACAGTCTGTTACTACCATTATTTACAGAAGCTCCATCACGTCTGGGTTTTGATGCATTAACCATAATCTACCTAGATCTGACATTTTAAATTACTTGGAAGGTAAACATTCCATTCTTAATACTGTTGTAATCTTCAGACAACATACATACATTTTAAGCCAGTTAACATCTGCAGTATTTATTAGCATCCCATCATCCTTTGACTTCATGGAAGACAGGGGTGGTGTCCTCCTCTAGACGCCCTTTGTTTCCATTGCTGTAGTCTCAGATTCTGGGATTTCTTTTCCAAATTTTGGTTTTTTGGCATCTTCACTCTGTTTATTCATGGGGTAAATATGTATGTGGCTCACATTCAGCAAACACTGCTCTAGGCACGGTGGACACAGCACAGGGCAGAACGTCAACAGCCTCCAGTCTGAGCCTGAGTGTTCCAGCAGGGGAAGACAGGCACTAAAGGAGTGTGAGAGACGGTAATGAACACCACGGAGAAAAATAGAGCGGGAGCAGAGGGCAGGAGACATGCCAGCAGAGAGCTGTTTTCTGTGGTGGTCGGGGACGCTGAAGAGCTAAGCTGGCATTTGAAGCAAGCCCTGAATGAAGAGAGGAAATAAGTCACAGGAAGAGCTGGCAGGGAGAGTCAGGCAGAGACTACAGACAGTGCAAAGGCCCCGGGGCCGGTGTGGCTTGTAAAGATCAAGTGAGTAGGGCTGGAGAAGGGAGAGGTGAGAGTTGATGAAACAAGTGGTGCTCGGCGTAAAGGTGGGAGAGAAGGGCTGGAAGAGAAAAGGAAGTTTTAAGAAGCTTCGAGAAGGTTTTGAGCAGAAAACTGATTTAATTTTAAGAGATCTGAGATTCCTCTGGCCACTGAGTGGGATCCAGGCTGCAAGGAGCGGGCAAGAGGCTGTGGCCCATCCAGTCGCCATGGAGTCCAGTGTTGGCCGCAGGCGGGAGGCATCGGCAGGGCCTGGCAGTGTCCCACAGCAGTGCTAACAATTTGCTGACATGCTGGGTGTGAGACAAGAGAAAGAGGAAAGCTTAGGCACTTGCATTCTCTTCAGTTGTTCTAAAGATGACCAGCAGGTTAAACAGACCAGTAGTCCAACCACCCCCTTCAGTGTTTTTGTTTACTTTTGCCCTATCAATAACTGTCCATCTCCCATTCCTAGGTATTATTTTTCTCTGAAATCGGTAGCTTCACAGGTCAACGAAAGGGTTTTCCCACAATTGTATATTTATTCAAGATTTCTTCATTTCAGACATACCTAAGCCTCCCTGTAATCTCAGAAGAAAAGGTATGTTGCAGTTCTAGGAAGGGCCAGTCTTACAGGGTCTTTCTGCTGTCTTCACATGAGAATGATGGTGTGGCTTATGTTATGGGCTGAATTTTGTCTCCCCAATTCATATGTTGAAGCCCTAACTCCCAGTGTGCCAAAATGTGACTGTATTTGGAGAGAAAACCTTTAAAGAGATGATTAAGTTAAAATAAAGCTGTTAGGTGGACCTTAATCCAATGTGACTGGTATCCTTGTAAGAAGAGAAACTCTAGACACAGAGACACCGGGCTGGCGCTCACACAGAGGAAAGGCCATATGTGAGGACATGGGGAGATGAAGGCCAGCGGCAAGTCAAGGAGAGGCCCCAGGAGAAACCAGTCCTGCAACACCTTTATCTTGGACTTCCAGCCTCCAGAACTGCCCCAGAATCAGCATCTGTTATTCTGCCACCCTGGCTGTGCTGTTCTGTGATGGGGCCCTAGCAAACCACCGCATCCTACATCCGTCTTCTTTAAGAATTATGAAACCATTATTCCAAACTCTTCCTGCTTGGTTACAGTTGAGAAGTTTGAAGGTATCCTGATTTTAGTTCCACTGAACATGTTCCATTTTTCTTTTGGAGGACTTGGAAGATTCTTTTTTTTTTTTCCTGGTAATTGAACAATGTTACCATAATTCAAGATAATCCAAAATATGGCTAGTAAGCCCTTTATCCCTATCCCAGACTTTCTGCAAAGTGTTACGGTTGTAAAGGGAAACACACGGCCCTGTTGCGAGAAGCCCCTGGTCTGGCAGGGCTCAGGTGTGGAAACTTAGCGGAGCATGATGACCACATAGCAGTAAAGAGAAGGTCCCTGCAGCGGGGAAGGTGCAGGCACCCAGCGGTGCGAGAAGGAACTGGGCATCCAGCTTAGGGAGGTGAGACCCCAGGAAGAGCTCTTCATCTTTGTTGGGACATAAAAGAAAGGATGACCTGGCACGTCGCGGAGAGCATGGGGTGAGGATAGAGAGGGTGCCTAAAAACAGGAAACTTTCGCAAAAGCTCAAGGTGTAAAAGAAAACAAGGCACAGAGAGGCTTGGCATAGCCGGGCTCAAGGGACATGCTGGGCCACGGGCCTAGCTGGGAGGCTAGACCACGTTGGAAGCTGGGGTAGACGGTGATCAGATCTGCATTTCAGACAAGGAAACACTCTATACTGCAAAGCAACGGCTGCAGACAGGAGAGTGGACTAGCGAGGCCATTTCCTTCTGCAGATCAGCAGGCAAACTCACCTGGCTCCGCCCGGAAATAGAGGTGCTGATTCTGGTAGGGCCAGGAGCCCAGCCGCTCCTCCCAACCTACCTCCTCCACCTCTGCCCTGGGACTGTCTTGGTCCCAGCCTCCCTGGGCGGGGCCTCATGCTTAGGGGTGGAGCTCTGGGCCTGAGGCTCACCTGGCGGGCTCCTTGCTCCGGGCCCAGCCCTGAAACCTTGACTGCAGCAGGAGGTGGAGTGTACCTTCTCTCTGCAGTCGTCCAGGTGGCCCTGGGGGCTGCGCCAAGGCAGCTTCGGTGAGAGCTGAGGATGCCTACCTGCACAAAAGGAGGGTCCCTTTGGGAAGGAGGAGGACAGGAAGGTCAAAGGGCAGCGGTAGCGTCGGCAACATTTGAAGGACTGACACCAGACTTGAGGAGGTGAAAGACCCCCCCCCAGAATAATCTACCTGGTGAAAGACCCCCCGCAGAATAATCTACCTGGTGAAAGACCGCCCCCCCCCAGAATAATCTACCTGGTGAAAGAACCCCCCAGAATAATCTACCTGGTGAAAGACCACCCCCCCCAGAATAATCTACCTGGTGAAAGAACCCCCCAGAATAATCTACCTGGTGAAAGACCACCCCCCCCAGAATAATCTACCTGGTGAAAGACCCCCCCATAATAATCTAC
>NW_006777568.1:1494301-1510641 GCF_000442215.2 Lipotes vexillifer
CCCCCCCGGAATAATCTACCTGGATTATTCTCTTTCATTTTCAAAATTTTCTTCTTTTATTAAGCTACCCATTATCTATTTTATTTTATCAAGTTCTAGAACTTAATAGGTTCCCCTGGTGAAAAATTCTTTTCTTTCCGCTCTCTAAGGACCTCAGAGTTCTATTCTCCATGTCTCTATTTTCTCACATTTTAGTCTCTTTAAATTTCTTCTATATTCTAGAGGCAGTGTCTCCACCTTTAAATTTCAGAATGGCCTGCTTTCAATCCCAGCCCCACCACTCCTGAGGCTTGGGATACTGGCAAGTTACTTAATCTCCCTAAATCTCAGTTTACTCATCTATAAAATTGGGATAATGATGGCATTTGCCTTGTAGGACTGCTGCAAAAATGAAATGCAATTGTGTACGTAAAATGCCTGGCAAACAGGAACTGCTTGAGTAAACCTAGCCATCCTCACGTTCAGTTTTATTTTTGTTATACGCTCATTACCGTCAGGATTAGGAGAATATTCTTGGAATGCCTGCTGTTTGACAGCATCCATCCTAACTTGCGTGTTCCCGAGAACAACTGGACAGCACTGGCCCAACGCCACCTGCTCTGTGCCTGTTTCAGAGCTGCTGCCATGTTCTCCTCTATCTCCCTGAGAACGGGGCAGAGCCTTTTGCCAAAATCTTCTTAGGCCTCCCAGGGGAGATCAATTCCAGAGTGAGACTAGCCTCTGTGCTTTTCCTTTTTTCTTTGAAACAAGGAAAATGTTGCAAGGGATCAGCTGTTCTTCCCAACATGTCGGGAAGCAGGGTGTCTAGGAGGCGGCTGTGACGCCCCCTGTGCTCAGTCAACCGCATGGGGAACTGCCAAGGGAGGCCCCACGGTGCAATAAGGCAGGGACAGTGTCGAAGGAACAGTTCCAGGGAATTGTATGGCCCGAGGAAAGGGCCACGTGTGATGTTCATGTCGCCTGGGAGCAGTGCCTATCTTTCCCTAATCCTGCCACACCAGTCACCCAGCCCCTGACCCAGCAGCCCCCAGAGTTGGGCTGGACCCCTGGGCCAGGTACAAATATGCTCTCAGATCCCTCTTGGAGTAATTCATTTAGTAAATTTTTATTGAGCACCTACTATTGTGCTCCCATTCTAGGAGCTGGGGTGTCCTCAGTAAACAGCACCCACAGAACCCCCTGCTGCTGCACAGCTCCCTCTAAAGGGCTGGGGCCCCATGTTGAAGCCACATTGGGATCCGGTGTCTTGGGCCCGACCTCTGGCCCAAAGCCCACAGCCGGCCACTTTCCCCTACCCAGGATGCCTGTTCCATCAGAGATTTCCCAAACCACAGCCTGGACTGCTGGTTTGCACTGGTGCCATTTCTTCAGCTCGATCACTGGTGTGGAATATCATAGAAAGACTTTCTAGAATATTCTGGAATCCTAGCTTCTGTAGGAAGTGGCTCTTATTGAGAATTTCTTTTCTTTTTTTCTTCCACCCCAACAAGATTTCTTGAGTATTTTAATGGGAACAGAAACTGGGCCTAGGGGCACATCTCTAATATTTTTGCCCCCCTCCTTTGTCATCTACTTGGACGCCTCTCTCCCGTGCTCTTTTACACTCCCAGTTTTCAGTAAATTTAAGGTTGTCCCACTCAGCACCATGTGTCCTTTTAATGACATGTGCTGGATTGTGTACGCAACCTTTTTTTTGTATCAGAGGTGTTCCTCTGAGATGCTGCCAACCTGATCTCATCGGAAGTTTATGAGAAAACCCAATATGCTCCGGTCCTACTGCCGGGGGCGCGAGCCAGGGAGCCAGATTTACCCACAGCTCCAGTGCAAACACGGCTGAGCAGCCTCCAGCTCTGTCCTGTGCTGACTGGCTCCAGAGTGGTCTCTGGGGTTCCTCGTTCCTGCCAGAATGTTCATGACATCACTCATATTATTAATAATTACAGGTTATTCACAGATGGACGGGCAGATGGACACACGGCGACAGAGATTTGTTTAATCTCAGCAAGGCCATTTCCCCTACATATTTCCCTTTGCCCACTCTTGCTGCCTCCCTGGAGGGAAAACATTATGAAACAACAAAATGTCTATGAAAGAAAAATGAAAATCCTGTCGGAGGTTTTGTTGCATTCTCCCCTTTCAGGAAGGAAAAATGACCTGTCTCCCTTCCCTTTCTCGGCATGGTCTGTGCAACGTGCTCCTTTGTGAGTCTTTGAACGCTAACCATCCTGGAAGAAAGACACATCCCTGTCCCTCATCCGATGTTCAGATCGCTGCAGGCTTGACCTCCAATCCAAAATTCACAGAGGTGGACGGGGTAAGAGCTAATTTTATACATATCACTGCCTGGTCCCCAGTTACTTCCGGGTTTTCTGGAAGAAAACTGGAGCTTCGTTCTGTCTCTGGAGCTGGACCACTGGGCACTTCTCCTTGGTGAGCTTTAGAGGTGACCTCCCGCCATGTGCTCAAGATTTGAGGTCCTTCAGCTCGACCAAGGCTGTCTTTGGCACAGACACAAAGGGGGCTTGGGTCGGGAGAGCTGCCAGCCAGCCGACCTGAAGACTTCTGAAGGGAAGAACTTTGTGGACCACGTGATGGTGTGGTCTGTGACGTAGCACGTGCCTCACTTCATTACTAGCTGCCCTCAGTTTTTAAAGTGCACTTACGGTCCATAGGCCACACTTACTCAGACGCTGTCTAAAGGAGCGCTGTCGTTTATCCTTCCGTTTGCTCACTCTTCCCTCCTCCTACATCTCATCCCACAGCTCCAAACAAGGGGTCTCACCCCCCCCCAACACCACCCAATAGTGAGCCACAATGTAGTAAAAACGTGACAAGCTCCTCTCCCTGTGCCAGAGAACACGATGTCTCTTCTGCTCAGTTCTGGTTCATCTCTTCACCTCAGTGTGAAACGTCTACATAGTCTGTTCTAGGATCTGAGACCCTCGCATAAGCTCTGAGCCAGGCCTACCCGATCCTAGATGTCCCATTAATACCTACTACCCCGCAAGACGCTAGTCTACTCGTATACGTGGCTTCGGATTAAGAAACACATCTGGTTTATTTGCAGCTAGAGCGAGCAAGACATAATATAGCATTATTCAATTGGAAAACATTTTTCAGAAAACAGTTCACCTTAGAAGTATCTCTCCACACAAAATGTGTTGGGGCAAAAGAGTTACTGATCATTTTTTAAACACCCACCAGGTATTTGATTATGTCACCTGCCTTGTGCTGTTTCCCTGCCAAGGTTTTCTGTGTGTGCAAACACAGAGGCAAACACCACCTGGCCATCAGAGACTTGGCCACTGGGCTTTGATACAACTCGTGTAAACCTGGACTAAAACTGCCAAACAGGGCTTCCCTGGTGGCGCAGTGGTTGAGAGTCCGCCTGCCGATGCAGGGGACACGGGTCCGGGAGGTGCCCAGGTCCGGGAGGATCCCACATGCTGCGGAGCGGCTGGGCCCGTGAGCCATGGCCGCTGAGCTTGCGCGTCCAGAGCCTGTGCTACGCAACGGGAGAGGCCACGACAATGAGAGGCCCGCGTACCAGAAAAAAAAAAAAAAAAAAAAACTGCCAAACAGCTCTCTATCGCCCAAACTCAGAAATATTGTGTCTTCCATGGGCTCATCACAAGCCCATGATTATCAGCTGAACCTATATTTTTTTCTGATAAAACGCAACCCACATAAAACACTGGAAAGGAAGCCAAAGTAGCTATTCTTCAGAGTGTGCCAGTTCTCAGCAGTGAGGTCTTCATTCACATCAAATGCCTGCTGCATAGTAACTGCTTAAGAAATATATTCGTCAGTAAAAAGCTGCATAAATACAAAAATGTGGACTCCATTCCCCAAGTAAAATCTCCTGCACCCCAGTGCAAAGGGCAGGGTCATTTTGAAATAAGTTAATGGCAGAGAGAGAAAGCAATCAGGCTGTCCTGTTGATACACGCTGCACACAGCTTATTAAATATTGAAACCCTTTAGAAAGGTCTACTGACCACAGAATCCAAATCATCTGTGGTGACTGAAAATACCTGATTTCTACAAATCACACGTAACCACACCTACCTGACCAACTGAGGCACCCGCCACCAGCGTCGGGTCATTTTTCCGACAGCACAAACAGATGTATGCCAATGCCTTCCCACTATTCTCAACCAGCAGAAACTCACATGCAGACCAGTCAGCCAGGCTGGGGCTCTCGTCTGAGGCCAGCCACTGCCGCCCAGCTAACTGGCCCACCTGGGGCTCCTACCTTTGACCTGGTCTTCATTAGCACAGCGCTTTTACCCCCTGAGCCAACTAGGCTACTGAAATATAAATCAACTGCCTTCTCCCAATTACCCACTCCGCTAGCAGAAGTGCTAATGAACAGGGCAGTGGCCAAAGAGAGCAGTGGGAGAAGAAATAGATTTGGGAAAGCCACAAATTGGATAGTCTACCTCTGGACAGCGGCGAAGTGGATCGTGACACTGTCTATGCAAAACTCATCCACCTAACAGGTCCCTCTGATCCCACTCTGCCAGGGTATCCCGGCTTCTTCTGCAGAGCCCTTGCTTCATTCCTCCGTGCTCACCCCCATGCACACCCCCAGCCGTTACCCCTTGAAAACGAGATAGTGTTCCTCCAATTTCAGATATCCTGTATGTTTAAAAAAGAAAAAGTAGAACTGAAAATTGTGCTGAAATTAAAAAACTTCCACGTTTCCTAACTGTAAAATGATGCATGAGCTCATCAGGGCCAGAGTTTGTCTGCTTCTGGGCCCCAGCTCTGCGGATACCCTGCATCTGGGTGGGTCTGCCCGGGGGTCCCAGCACCACAACCCCTGCCCCAACCCCCCACTGGAGAGCTTGCAGGGCCCAGGCTGACCACCTGCTTCCATCCCCTCCCATCACACTGTCCCCTTGGCCTGGTCTCTTCCAACACCAGAGAAGTCTGACTCCTCTTCATAAACCAACATTCCACTCCTTTCTGAAACCTGCAGGCATTTTGGACTTGTGACCTTGATCATCCCTCTTGGAGGGGATATTTTCCACATCATCACGCTGCCATTCTACTAGCCTCATCTACGTAGTGATGCCGAGGCTGGCGTGGCAATTCCATTTTTCTTAGCAGCATTCAGCCATCATCATTTATCTTAAAAATTGGCACATTCTTCCAAACACATTCATGAGAAGTTTGGGTGTCTACTCCAATGAGGGTCCGAATCTTAAGGAAAGCATCTCCACCTCCTTTTCCACATCCTAAAGCTCATACGCACAAAAAAAAAAAAAAAAAAAATAGGGATGATGTGTTCCATAGAGGCAGAGATTTGGGGAAAATAGAAATTGAAATGCATGAGGTGAGATGTATCTGAAAATACAAGCTCAAAATTTCATTCCGTAATGAAACAAATACCAGGCAGAGGGAAAAATTCTAATCGCATGATACATAGAGATCAAGAACGTATTGCATTTCTATGTAAAACAAACTGATTTCTCACAACTCAGAAAGAAATTAGAATTATTCATTCAGAGCTTCATAGATGAGGTTTTGCCTCTAACATCGCACTAATCCCTATTTTCATCACAACTGGAGAGGAAGAATTAGTCAAGCTTCTTACTTTGGGGGCATCTGAACTCCTCAGAGGGAGGAAAGAGATGGCTTCAGCCTATTCTTTTTAAGTGTGTCATCAGTAACTCTGGGCCGAGGCCACGTGCCCTAGTCCCTCTCAGAGAAGCAGTGGAATGGAGACCCCTGCACTCGCATAGCCCACGGCACTGGGCACACTGGACCCTGCTCAGGAGTGGAAAGGCCAGCCAGAGGCCAAGGGCATGAACATCCAGACCTCAGAAGTTGACTTCTTGGCTCCAGCGAGTAGATGTTTTCTCCAAGATGAGTAGAACCAAACTATATTAGCTGATGGCTCCTGGCTTAGAGGAAAACAGTCTCTTCTTCAAATGGTGAAGGTCTGTTTACCATCCCTGCCAAAATAAACCCCACCATCTTCAGGGAGCATTGGCCGTGAGAAGGCACTGCCCGTTTGTGAGGCTATCAGAGGTCTCTGTGTCTAGTGAAAAATATCAGGGAGCCGCTGCCTGGAAGAGCCAGGAGACATCACTCCCCCGTGCTAAGAAAGCACTGTCAACAGAGGCCAGATACGCTGGCACTATAGCAAACGTGGCTTGCCAAGACATTCTTACAGCTTCGCTTAGGCTCCTGATTCAAGTTTAGATCAGCGAAGACAGTGTGTGTGTGTCTGTGCGTGTGCGCCCGTGCATGCCTGCACGTGTGCGCGTACATGCGCCTTTGTATGCACATATTCCAGCAGGGAGGAGGTGGCTGAAGGCAGTTTTAACTGGACTGGGATCTTTGCCTGGACTCCCACCACCTGGAGTGAGGGAGGGGAAGATGCAGTGTTCTGATAGCAGGTGGCTCATTTCTGAGGTCTCTGCTTCTTTTTCAAATCTCCTCTAACATCAACTAGCAAGGCAGGTTTCCACCATCCCCTGGACGAAATACACAAATATCTGTAAGCCTAGGGCTGTGTGTTACTAGGTTACAGAGACCAGTTTCCTGGAACTTGAGGCCACACTGAGGGCAGCCACCCTGTGCCTGCTGCTGTTTGTAAAGACCCTGAAGACCTCCATGCCTCCTATAGCTCAGTGGTCCTCACGATTCACGACTGTGACCGGTTCTCACAGTCACCCACAAATCTCTCCAGATGGAGGGAGGGATGACCCCCACCTAGCTCTTATTGGTGAAAAGTTGCAAATTGTTCCGATGAAGTCTACTGGCTTAAAACTGAGTATCATTTGTAGATACAAATTTTATTTTATAATACTAAGCACAAGAACTGACTTTTCAAAAAAATGCCAGGCTCCAACTAGACAGAAGTTCCTTCAGTTGTGTTATGGGTGAACTGTGTCCCTTCAAAGATGCTGAAGCCCTAACCCCCAGTCCCAGCTCCTTGTTTGGGAACAGGGTCTGTGAGGATGACCAAGTGAAGATGAGGTCACACGGGGCCCCTAATCCAATGTGACTCATGTCCTTATGAAAAGGGGAGACTTGGACACAGAGGCAGACACGCAGGAGGAAGACAACGTGAAGCCACGGGGAGAAGACGGTCGTCTCCAGGCCAGGGAGCACCTGAGCCACCAGAAGCCAGGGAGAGGCCTGGGGCAGGCTCTCCCTCACAGCCTCGGAAGGAGCCCACCCCACCCACACCTGGATCTCAGACTTCTGGCTTCCAGACTGTGAGATGATACATTTCTGCTGTGTCTGTGGTATTTGTTACGGCAGCTGAGCTGACTCATGAAAGGTGTTTGAATGGTCTACCCATTGTCACAGCCATGCCTTTGGCAGATTACATTGGCTCTGTCCTGTGTGTAGGGGCCCCTTTTCCTGGGTCCTCAAGGCCCCTGAACTTCTGTGGGGTAATTATTAGGTGACTGGTCTTGGGAGACTGAATATACAGACAATGGCCAGACGACAGATGACAGTGGAACTCTGACCCACGACCCCAGCAGTGACCAGCCCAGGAAGCCAAACCACAGCCTGTGCCATAATCAGCCCAGAACGGCCAGGACGGATCAGTAACTGTCAGCTTCTCTCATCGTTGCTCCCGCTTCCAATGCATGACCAACCAGAGAAAGTCAAATACGCTCCACAAACACATCCCATGCGATGCTCAGCTTCCAGGGAGCGGCCTCTGGCTTCCCCGGGCCGACAGCCTCCAGTCGGGGCACACCTGGAGCCCCCTGCCTTTCTCCACCGTAAAGCTCGCCCACTCCTCTGCCTCCTTTGAGGCTCTGCCAAACACGAGGGACGGTGGCCGAGCCCCTTGCTAGAGCCACCTCTGAACAAATAGCCTCTATTTGTTCTTTTGGGTGGACTTCATTTCTTTTGGCAGCCTGACTCCCATATTATGTCACATGTTCCGAAAGGGGGGAAGAACATTATAGGTCTTAGAAAATAATTTCTGAATGGTAAAAACAAAAAAAGAATGTACACTGTCATAACAACAAATAAATATTTGTTGAATGAGTGAATGGGTTTGCCCAACTTGATACCTGGGAGGAAAAAAAAATTATTGAAGAATATGAAACACCACCAGGAAATGTATTACTGAGGTTTGATTGCATTCAGTAGCTCTAGGCTTTGGTCAAACTGGGGGAAATGGCCAGATTGTGAGTTTCCAGTTTCCAATATAACATGCATTATTCTTTCAGCCTTATTTATTGTGGTATTTTTCAAATTATAATAAATTTGCTTTCTTCTGAATATTCAGATGCTTCAAAAGGTACCCAAAGGATGCAATTAGCCCCTGGGGAAATATGCTATTATGTGCACATATCATGTTTTGCATAGGCTTTCCATCATCTACATAATTTATGTGCTTCTGCATAATTTTGCCTCTTTTTATGTTTTCTATGTGTTTGTGAGATAATCTAGAAGTCAGTTTCCTACCATCACACGCACAGAAAGAACTCAAGTCAGTTCCTTCACCCAATCTGCTTTGCTTCCAATGAACCCCTTACAGAAACCTCAGGAGACAGTTGCCTTTCATAGACACCAAACATCAAGGCAGGAGGAAAAGTAGAAGGTTCAGGGAGTTTTCGGGAATGAAACGGAACCTTGTCCATTTTCATATTCTTCCGGGTATTCACTGGGGTCTCTGATGGATGGTGCTAGCATTTTAAAGCCCTTTAAAGTGTTTATAATCCTCACTTTGGTTTTGAAACAGAAAAATAATGCCAAAATTAATGGCTCTTTAAAGCTTCCAATGTGAGTTGGTTGCATACAAAATTCCCTAAAACTGAGAAAGCCCCTCATCTAGGGAACAGGTAAGTTGTGTACAACTCTGGTTGGACTTTAATTGATTTTTCCCTCTCAGCAGCCTTTTCTGTTTTCCACAGTCTTAATTTCTGTCTCTCGGGCTCTCTTTACTGCTCAAATCTCCTTACAGCGCGCTTGTTGTGTGTGGACTACAGGTCCCTGGCTGAGCGGTGGTGACTCAAAGTGGAAAGCAGGCTTTGTCTACAGGTCGGCCTCCTCTGTCATGAAGAAACAGTGATATAAATTGAATACTTCTCCTGACTCCCTCTGGGCCAAAACACGGAGGGAAAGCAAATCACATTTTTAGAAATTACCCTACCACTTGCTTTATTCTCATAGATGAAGAAACGGAGGCCAGGGGAGGTATGGGAGGCCCTCCTCCAAGGCCGACCAGTAGAGCAGGGTGTCAGGGTCTGCATGAGTTCCTGCACCTTCTGACTCTCTATCCAGACCTATTTGGGGGAAAAGCCTGGGGAGGGTGGGTTTCACTAATCCACACACATCGGGGGCCAGGCCACAGCACACACTTCAAGAAAGCAGCAGCCACAGAAGGAGGCACTGCCCAGCTCCGGGACTAGAGCAAAACCCACTGACCACAGGGGTCCGGGGCTCTTCCAAGGGCCCATGAACATGATACATCTGCTCACTGTATCATGATACAGGACCCAGTCTGGGTCATGAGACCCTGAGCAGTCAGACATGGCTGGAGAGACCACCAAGGCCGTACACTCTATCTGGATAATCATTGCAAAACTGCACCCAGCAGCCCCCAAAGAGAGGTCAAACCGACAGTACAAGAAAAATATCAGATAGACTCTAGGACAAGTTTTTTTTTTTTCCAAACATTCTTAGCAAACAAAAAGATTTCCTATTAGAGCACAATGAATAATTATCACACTGAAAGTGGAGCTCATTAGGTTAAAAGGAAGGTTGGTTCAAAATTTATAATTTCTACAGAATAAACATCAACATCTGTGAGAGCCAGAACAAACGCTCATAGAACTGACAAGAGTGAGGCATCCAAATGAAAACGGTATCCTCCCCATCCCAGCACAAAGCACTGCAAAAGAATTGAGCAAGGGAGGAAAAAACATTCACTTACACTGGCATTGTTAATATCACGAATCAGGAAATCGCACCAGAAACAAGAACTGAGGGTCCAAAGCAATCCATCTTTAGAACCGTAGACTTGGAGGTCTTTGCTGTACATTCCGAGTGGAACCAGCACAGATGTGTGAGTTGAAGGGCTGCTACGTCCTCTGGGAGCCCTTCTGTGTGGTGCTGACCCTGGACCATGGCTCACCACTCTCTCCTTCCTGGTGTTGCCTTGGGCTCCCCCTCTCCTTCCGCTCTGTCTCCTCTCACATTCCTGCCTTTTCCGATCTCTTTCTCTCTGGCTCTCCCAACACAGCACCTTCATTCTGATAGAGGCTCATTCTCATGTAAGTTACAGAATGTCCACGACCCTTTCTCGCTTTAATACCCAGATCAACTCTCCTCGTTGTATGAATGAGAAAACTGAGACCCAAGGAGAAGGGAGAAGGGGCTGGTTGAGGAAAGGAAGGGGGAACCACAGTCCAGACAGATGTCCTCTATACAATGCCTAGAAACCTTCCAAGTAAAGAGTCACTGTCCTTTGGTAATAGTGGAGAAAGTGGCTGCATGCCCCCAAGTTTTAAAAAATTAGCAAAGCTTTTTTTTTTTTTTTTTTGCGGTACGTGGTCCTCTCATTGTCGTGGCCTCTCCCGTTGCGGAGCACAGGCTCCGGACGTGCAGGCTCAGCGGCCATGGCTCACGGGCCCAGCCGCTCCGCGGCATGTGGGATCCTCCCGGACCGGGGCACGAACCCATGTCCCCTGCATTGGCAGGCGGACTCCCAACCACTGAGCCACCAGGGAAGCCCTAAAAAATTAGCAAAGCTTTTGAGTAAAGTGGTGATCTCAGCACAGATGTCCAACCACTCATCTCACCGAAACACTGCCAAAAGTACAAAAGGAGACTAAAAATAATAAAGAAAACCCTTTATTGGGTGTGTGTGTTACCCTTTCACCCTTTCATACCACTTGCATTTTGGCCAGGAGCCAGGGGAGCTGTGAGTGACGTAGGCACACACAGGGAGCATCCCATCTGGGAGGCATCTCTCCCCTGCAGGTCAAAATTTAGAAAATGCCGTCCACCGTAAGGACCCACTGTTTATTCAGCTACTGCACCAAGCAAAATTCAACAGAGGACAGGACTTCTACCTGAAGCAACAGGTAAAATATAAGTGGCACCAAGATGTTACTGAAGGAATTCTGTTTCCATTAAGATTTCACACATTGTCTAGGAGCAGAAGCTGGCAGAGAGCAGGGACGCAGGTATTAAAGGCTATCCTGTGCTATAGTAGCTGTCATGAACTATTGAACTATAAAACTGAATTATGTAATTAGTTATTTTTTATTTGTTTCTTCTACTGTAATATAAGCTCCACACAGGCAGGAGCTGTAACTGTCTTATTTCCAAGCTCAGCACCAAGTGGGGTGCACCGTCCAGAGAAGGTGCAGGATCAAGGCTAGATGAGGGACCAAATAAACGCATGAGTCGAGTGAGGAATCTGCAAGGAAGGAGCTGTCTGCTGGGACTGCCCAGGGCTCCCTCTCCACCCCTCAGGGTGGGGTTCCTGATCTCTTAGGACACAGTTGTGTCTGCTAATGTTCTGGCCCATTGAGGTGAGCATTAGAGTAGCGCAGTGGAGGTGGAATCCACCCCATCTCGTTATGGCCATTCACCAGACCTGGAGAGACCCTTCTGCGTTCAATAATAAGTGAGGAGTAAGACAAAACCTGGAGAGCCCGTGACGTTCAAAAAGTAGCAAAACTCACCATATAGAAAAAGAGCACTTTTGAAAAATATGTAACAAAATTAAAACTTACACAAGTAAACTTCAGCAAAGTTGAATAGCATCTATTGGAGCTCTCAAAAATATCTTTAAAAAATAGAAGCATTTTCAGAAACAAGAGATGCAGGATGAACAAATAACCAACAGGATGAAAGGCAGTGAATAATTCAAAGGGAGTCAATAAAGAACAAATTAAAGAGAAGAAATGATGTTGACACTGAATAAAATAGGACCCGAGGCTCTAAATGAGGCAAGTGATCCTGCAATAAAACATCAGATCAAGAAAGGATTTATGACCTTCCAAGGAGTGAGAGAAGAATGAAACAATTAACATCGTAAGAGAGAATATGACAGATGAGAAGAGGGCAAAGAATGGAGATGGGGTGCGGAGACGGTTACTTTTCATGAAGAGCCCAGGATAAATGGAACAGAAGCTAAGTAAATCTTCCTAAAGATGAGCGGAGAAAAGCTTGAATCTAAAGTCTCAAATCGTTTCTCACTAGCAAAAACCGGATTTGCACTAAATAAAACCTCACAGACATACATTGATAAAAGCCTCGAGTTTTAAGGATAAATAAAAAATATGACAAGTATCCACGCAGGAAACAAAAGCAAAAATGGAAAGAAGTTGCTTCCAAAAAGGTAAGTCAGGTTGGGTTCAGATTTCTCCTGGAGATCAACAGGGAACATTCTGTTACGGGTAACGGTGGCTGGATTATTGGGAGTAACTCTCATTGAAAAAATAAAAAACGCTTCACAGAACAGACATCCCCTTAAAAGCAGAAAAGAATGGAAATGGTAATAGGGAGCCCCAGGCCATATTCTGGAATTACTCAGAGAGGTCGGAATCACAAACCCTGAGGAACTTTGTGGAGCCCACCCTTTTGG
Source organism: Lipotes vexillifer (assembly GCF_000442215.2). Taxonomy (NCBI): domain Eukaryota; kingdom Metazoa; phylum Chordata; class Mammalia; order Artiodactyla; family Lipotidae; genus Lipotes; species Lipotes vexillifer. The sequence continues at coordinate 1,506,884 of NW_006777568.1, forward strand.
GGGTGGGCTGCTTTGAGGGTGTGAGGTAAACACCAACATGCCCTTCCCTCCCCATCTTGGAGGACCATAGGAGAGACCCTATGGGGACAGGAAAAGCATCCTGTCCCTCGGAGGGTGTGATCCCAGAGCAGCCATGGTACGTAGCTGTGTCCCAGGCCTGGGTGGGACAAGGAAGCTCAGACGAGGACGCAGGCCCCAGCTGGCCCCTCTCGGAGGAGGGCACAGTCACGCAAAGTGCAGAGTAAATAAATGTTCGCAGGGCCACACAAGGAAATAAGCAAGATGACCAAGAAAGAACAGAAATCGCTGAGGGCACGACAGACGCTTACAAACTTTGGTGCTGGAATTTGGGGGCAGGCACCGTAACTTTCATGTGCTTCCTGTGGTTAAAGAAACAAAGGACAAGGGCTTCCCCGGTGGCACAGTGGTTGGGAATCTGCCTGCCAATGCAGGGGACACGGGTTTGAGCCCTGGTCCGGGAAGATCCCACATGCCACAGAGCAGCTAAGCCCATGCTCCACAGCTACTGAGCCTGTGCTCTAGAGCCCGCGAGCCACAACCACTGAAGCCCGTGTGCCAAGAGCCCATGCTCTGCAACAAGAGAAGCCACCGCAATGAGAAGCCCGCGCACCACATGAAAAGGAGCCCCCGCTCGCCGCAACTAGAGAAAGCCAGCACGCAGCAACGAAGACCCAATGCAGCCAAAAATAAATAAAAAATAAAATTAAAAAAATAAATAAAGGACAATGTGGGATGCAGCCAAAATAAATAAAAAATAAAATTAAAAAAATAAATAAAGGACAATGTGGGAATCAAAAACAACAGAAGGTGACATGGCAGATGTGAAAAAGGACCAAAGAGCTCCTGGAAATGAAAGACACACAGTGACTGAACATTTAACAAAACCAAGAGATACACTTGACAGCAGAATGGATGATGGACAAAGAGAATTAGTGAGCAAGTGGAAAAACAAAATCATCCGGAATTCAGCACAGACCAAAAAATGGCACACACCTCAGGAGGGAGGGTCAGGAGCATGGGGGGCATAGTTAGACAGGCACGTGCATGTATGACCAGAGTCCCAGAAGGACAGGGGAAATTGCAGAACAGGAAATACTTGGCAAGATCGTGAGTTGAGAATTTTCCAAAACCAGTGGAATACCCTAATCCACAGATTCAAGAGGTCAAGGTAATCCCAAACAGGAAAAATAAAAAGAAATATCTAGAAAAGCCAACTGAGACAGTAGGAAACCAAAGACAATGAAAATATTTTAAAAGAAACTAAGGAAAGATGATTTTCCCCTTTGAAAGGACTTCAGCAGAAGAATGAGTCTCTGGTCAAATACAAATGACAATAGTAACAATAATTATACCTAGTGGGTTAATAAAGAAAGAGAGAATGAAAATTCCAACCAGGAGCCAGTAAATAGTTAAAATATACTAGATTGTATTATCTGGGAGAAGGAAAAAGATTTCGGATAACTTTAAACTCAAATAAATTAAGTCTGCACGTTGTGATTTCCAGAGTAACTCCTAAAAAATAGAATCTGAGAAAATTTCTAACTTGAAAGAGGAAAAGCAATGAAATGATTTTTTAAGAATCCAATCCAGTCCAAGGCAAGGCAAGCAAGAAGATAAAAAGAAAGATAGGATCTGTGGGAAAAAGGAAAAGCACAAAAGAAAGTGGTAGGTTTAAACTCAAATACATCAGAGGACATGAACTTCCTAAAGCTTGCCCTTCCTCCCTGGAATTCTAGGATTTCTAGGAGGGTCTAAATGCAAACAAGTATTTAAGATGCTCTTTGCTTAGCAACTCCCTCAGTTTTGTTTACATTGGTTCTTTTAAGTCTAAATGCAAAGTTTTGGGAAGGGAAGGGATCAGACGCTCTGAAGTCAGAGAATGTGGGATTGTTAGCTGAGAAGGAAGGAAGTTTAGGGCCCTCCACCTCCACGCAAGCTCCCGGTGGAGCAGAGGTGGTGCCTTGGGCGCAGGGACTTCAGCCCAGCCCCCGGCTGCCCCTCCTCCCTGGGCTGGACCTGTGGGGTAACTTGTCTCCTCCAGACAAGCAAACTCTCTTCCCAAATATGTCCCTTTCCCTCGAGCTCAAAGTTGCCTGGAAATTTGTCTGGGTACCAGCTGCCCACAGAGTAGCAGGGACACCCCTACCTCCCTAAACTTCCTGGGACAAATCACCACGTACTGGGGGGAGCTTTTAGAGACAACAGCCAGGAAGGTTCCGTGTGCGGAGCCCAGTGACTGGCCCAGCAGGAACCAAAAAACTGGAACAAGTTAAAGAATTGAATTATTTGTGGATCATGGAAGGGAATACCTGCTGCTTCTCCTATCTTTTATTATATAAATATTATAATAATAATAATAAATATTATTATTATTTATTTATTATAATTAATATGTTTAACACATGAAACAAATAACTGAGAAAATAATGAATATGTTTTATTAAAAAGTTCAGATGAAGTTGGAAAAAATTAGAAGGTCAATTAATTACCCTAGTATCTAGTATAAAAGCATATAGACAGATGCTTTAAATTCAGTTCTAAAACAACTAAATATCTAGTTACTATCTAAAATTTTCCCCATAGTCTCTTCTTGCAGTAACAATTGTAATATTTCTGATATATCATGTTCAACCTGGACCATGTTATAAGCCAAAAATCAACTTGTTGTGACTCTTTTTACATACCCTAAAACATGAATATTATGATCTCTATAAATCTGACATTATTACAATTGTGTACAATGAGATTAATGGTTTGAAATAATATTTCTCATAATATCGTCCAAGGCCAGAGGTCCACAGGTATATTTCAGGGAGTTTTGTAAGTTACTTGAGAATTTTTCTTTTTTTTTTCTGTTGTCATTGGGCTGAAAACCTAAAAACAAAATTACTTTTTTAATATAAAAACCTCTCCTTTACCATAATTTCCCATGAAAAGCCATGTCTATAGAATAAAATTTCAATTTCTGAAGTGACTGTTTCTCTTACTGAGGCCAGTGGAATCCCCAGGGGTGTCTCAAATATACTTTTGGGATTTTCCCATGGCTCTTTTTCTTAGAGAATCGTAATTGGATTCTGATGCCACAACTTAAGGAAATAATATACTTCAAATCAACAGGCCCTGCATGCAAGTGAATCCTTATTAGCCTCTTTTTTTTTTTTTAAAGAAAAAAGAGAGAACATTTACACACATACACATAAAAGATTATATTGGGTAATTATTTGATTCTTTAAAATGAAAACACTTGACATGTGTGTCTTGGGACCTGCAATGGACAGACTCCAAGGGGGCCAGTGGTGCCCTTCTTGGTGTTAACACCCTTGTGTAGCACCCCTCCACAGCCTTGGAACGTGGGGAAACCTGTGACTTACTTCTAGCCAACAGAATATGGTGAAATGACAGGATGCATGGATTACATACACACTATCACGAGATCACTCTGCACACCAATGTAACATTGGCCTTTGCCAGGACACACTCCCCTTTGCTGGCTTTGTGAGATGGCCTATGGAGAGGCCCACACGGCCAGGCCCTGAGAGTTGTCTCCAGCCAACAGCCAGCAAGAAACGTAGGCTCCAAGTCCCTCTACTGCAAGAGTATGGATTCTACCAACAAACACATAGTTTTAGAAGCAGAACCATCCCCAGCTGAGCCTTCAGATGGGAACACGGTCCTGCCACAAACACCTTGATTAAAGCCTGGCTAAGCTGTGTCCTTACTTTTTTTTTTTTTTTTTT
>NW_006777568.1:1511158-1547576 GCF_000442215.2 Lipotes vexillifer
CGGCATGTGGGATCCTCCCGGACCGGGGCACGAACCCGTGTCCCCTGTGTTGGCAGGCGGACTCTCGACCACTGCGCCACCAGGGAAGCCCCTTACTTTTGATGGACAGAAATTGTGAGACTTAATCACATGTCATTTTGAGCTGTCAAGACTGTGCTGATATGTCACCCAGCACTAGGTAACTAAAACAAGACCCATCCACTCCTAATCTCTCTGCATTGACACATGAAACAATTGACCCCTGTAACCACTTCAAGCCCCTTCACTCTGTTCTTCTTACCACTGGCAGAGGCCGAGCCCCCATCTCTTGCTGCTACAAGGCAGCACGTGAGCTCTGAGGCACAGCACCTGCTGCCCCTGGTCAGGAGAGCCGACCGTCTTATTCCCTCTCCTGCCCACCTGCCCTGCTGCTCCACCACACCACACACTGCCTCACGCCCCGCAGCCCTGCCTCTGCTTGGTCCTCTCGGCACTGCCCTCCATACTCCTCACGTTTCTGATCTGGCCTGAGCCCCACAGAAAACTTGGGGAGTGATTTCCATTTTACACCTGAGAAAATAGGGGTCACGAGAATTGCCCAGGCTCACTGCTGGTGAGCGACCCCCCCAAGACTATAACCCCGACCCTCCTCTCATTCAGCTCTCCCTTCCCTGGGGACAATCCTGTTCTCTCTTCCTGGTTTAGGGCCTGCAGGTGATCCCCGCAGTGAGAATCCCTCTGTCCCGAGAGGTCAGAGCCCGCGGCTGTGCCGCACCCCTGCTCTCTGCCTTCACATCCACCCTCCCCCCTGCCCTGTGCCGGGTGGCACACCAGCCTCGGACGCATCATGGGTTTCTTCAGCATTAACCCGCAAGTGGTACTGCAGGAGACCCAGAGGGCGCAGGGCGAGTGAGGGCCTCCAGCCTCCTCCTTGTCAGCTGGGGAGAGGCCTCCCTCCACATTCAGCCACAGCTTCTGTCAGGCAGCCTTCTCCGTGCCACTCTCTCTCCAGTAGAGTTGACCACTCTCCCTGGCACCCCGGCCTACGGCTGGCAATGCTCCTGGGGACCGCGGCCCAGGGATAGTCCTCTTCTCTCTTAAGTTTCCTCCAATCCTGCCCCAAACGGGCAGAGTCCCTTCATTAAACGCTGCTTAACTTCCCCAAATGGAATGTATCCCCTCTTTCCACCAAGCCTACTGCAGGGTCCCTGCTGGGCTGAGCCTGGGACCCCCTCTTGTCTAGAAGGGTGGCCTGGGTTCCTCAGCGTCTGCCCAGAGGAGCAGCAGCCCCTTCCACCGGAGCCCTTCCCTCCTCCGTGCTCTCCAGGAGCCACCCAGCCACGGTGCGGCATGACTTGGTGCCACCTGCCCCCAGGGCCACTGCATCTCCACCAGAGCACCGCTGACCGCTTCCCAGTGTCACGGGGCAGCTGTGAGCGTGGCCAGGTGCCTGTGTGTGCGTGCAGGGCCAGCGGCCTCTCCTCTTTACCGTACCAGCACCGTGTACCTCTCCTGGATTATAAAAGAGTTGTTTCGTTCATTATTATCTGCCAAAGTATCTTTAACATAACTCCAGCAGATCCCAGGAAACGTGATCTGGAAGTAAGAGCTTGTACAGTAATTAAATGTAGTGTTGACAACATTGTTAAAGTCAATGACCCAGTCCATTAGCAGTTTAAACGCATTTTACCTTAACGTGATTATATTCGATGAAATTCTGATGATGTTAGACAAGTGAGAACGTAGATAAAATCAAGTCATGCTGTCACATGTACCATCTCCCCCATAATCAGATGGCTGGGATGTGTCACACACGTGGCCATATGGCAGAACTCCAGTGGCAAGCCACAGGAGCAAAACCCCAAGCCCAGTTGCATTCCCATATATATAACAAGTACTTTTAAATAAACCCAAGTAAATTCAACAAATACAGTGGCTCCTGTTGCTCTGTAAAGATACCTGCTCACTGAATCCCTAGATAGAAAGTTAAGCGCTGACTCTCAGCTAGTGTGGTCAGGGATTTATACCGGATGAAGTGGATTTATGGTCAAGCAGCTCCTCTGAGAGGCCACATGGACTCTGGTGCGGACCACAGGGATGGCCATCATTGGTTATGTGGTGCTGAGTCCCCATGGATCCCAGGAGCACTGCACCAGCCCTGCACACTCAATCGGCAGGGATGGCCACAAAACCGAGGCAGCCTGCCCCCCACTTGCCCAGACAGAGGTAAGTCACCCCAGATGTCAGGGACTTTCTAAGCCTCAAGGGGTGGATCTGCTCTCTGGAAGGGACGAGCTCTCTCTGAGGAACCTGGCCTTCAGGAGCCAGCACATGGTCTGGCTTTACGGGGAACCATGCTGCCCCTCATTCAGGCCACATTCTCGATGAGTTTATGCTCTACTCCTCTGCGGTAAATGGTCCAGCTCACTGTTTTCCTAGACAAGCAGGGAAGAAAGAAATGGGTTCCAGAATAGCCTGTGACTTTGATTAAGCCTTTTCAATCCAAGTGTCCCTCTCTTCCAAAGGCTCCAAGTATTGCCCCTGCTTGGGGCACATTCTAGACGGAATTTCTCAGCCTCTCTTACGCCCAGGTGCAGCCATGTGACTACGTCTCTGCTGTGGAACATGAACCCAGTGGGCGACACCTGGGCTTGGCACATAAACCCGTGTTCTTCTGTGCTTGGTTCCTTCTGGTGGGGACTGTGACAGCCCTGCCTGGCCATGGAGCAGCCTGGACACAGCCCTCACCCAGAGACCGCAGCCGGCTGACCTGGGCACTCTTTGGGGCTGTTCCACGGGCAAGAAATCAACTTCTGCCGTCATAAGCTACTCAATTTTCGCTATTGGTCACTCCAGACTAGCTCACTGGAAGCAATGCAGCTTCTTTCACTTGAGGCTGAGATTCAGATGCTCAAATAATTTAATTGCCCCTGTTTTTGGGTGGCGGCCGGTCTTCACGGTCAGCTCTCTGTCCTGGCAGCCCGCCCACTCACCCACAGACCTCTGTGAGCTCACGCTAGCCATGGGGTCTGCGAACCTCCCGAAAGTCTAACAGGACTGGGGACTCGAGCACACATGAGGCCAGCTCAGACCCTCGAGGACCCCCTCATTTGAAAGTGCGTTGTGATCGGGGGTTATTTTTCCTGCCCACTCATTATTTTCTTATGTATCTGCTCTCAGTATCTAGTGCCCTGCAGGCACTCAGGCAAAGAGGTTCTGATAAGACATCGTGTTACAAGCAAACACATCCATCATTCCTAAATAACTGTTCCCTTGGATCCAACATACCTCAGCAGGGCAAGCCTCCTTCCGTTTTCCATCAGATGCACAAATAACCTTTACAGTCGAGCCTCTGAGGTTTGGGGTGGCTGTTTCTGCAGCACAACCTGGCCCATCCGAGCCCAGCTCCTCCCCTTCAGAGACCATTTACCCTGACTCTGAACAGCCCATCCGGAGTCAATTTGCTTCCCTGTCTATTTCCAGAGCATCTTTACATACATTTACAAATTGCACACTAAATATTTATTTGTTTGTCTCTCTTGCTTTTATGCATCTTTTTGTCCCCAGGCCCTGGTACTGAGGATGAGATGCGATAGGCACTTGCTGAATCCATCTCAATTCCCAGACGTAGTGGGCCCTCCAGCGCAGCAGAGGCCACCTGTTAAAACACATCCGAAAGGGCTGTCTCGCTCCCTGGTGTAAGCCTCGGGGACATTCTCATTCTGGAACAAAATGTCAAGGTGTCTGTGATTCAAGTTATGGGTCTTCCATGCTTCTGTCTGCGCCATGAGCACAACGGAAAATGGACACCCGGGGAAAATAACATCCTACCTGGAGGGAAGGGATGGGCAGGGTGAGAGCCAGGCTTTAAAGCGCTCAGTGAAGAGCCTGAGCCATCACACGCCCTCCTACCGCCACCGCAGCCGCGCGTGGGCTCCTCGGGTCCGTCTCGGCGCCAAGCACTTGCCCTGCGCAGTGTGCCGTGGCGTGACATTATTGCCTGTGACAGGGACACTGAGGGAGGAGGAATGTCTCCCGCATGGATGCCTGTGTGAGTGGAAAAAGTTATGAGCAGCTGTGAGCATCGGGTAAAGGTGCCAGTGAGACTGCAGCCCTGTCCTCAGAAAACCGCAGCCTAAATGCAGAAGCCACGTGTGTGCAGGATCCAGGTCTCCTTCCAGCCCTGCGGGAACCACGCGCAGCCAGCGTGGACAGTGCATCCACCCATCCGTGCCCCGGGAGGTCTAACAAGTTTTGGGGCCCAGACTCAGCCCTGTGCCTACCCCGGGCAGCCCCAGGCAAAATTGAGCTTGTGCCACTGCTTGCTTTGCTGAGCTCCACGGGGTCACGGCTGGTTCTGCAGGGCTCACGGCTTCAAGTCCCAGACCCCTGCAATGCCCAGGTGACAACTGCTAATTCACACTTTTTGTTTTCTTTTTGGTCAGGGGTGAGGTGTCACAGCTAATTCCTTGCTAATAGGAGTGTGCCAGGGTGAGATCTGTATGGTCACGGGCACTGGGAGGTGTTGGTGAGTTCTTGTGGGAAAGGTGAGACCCCTCAGTGCAGGAGTTGGGGGCTCAGGGGAGGCTGGGTGGAGAGAGAGAGAGCAGAGATGAGGGGGGAGAGGGTGCAGATGGGAGACACCTGTGTGCAGGACAGTAGCACGGTCCAAACCGGAACGACTCAGGGAAAGCAGAAGAGAGAAGTGGGAGAGATGGCCAGCAGAGGCGGAACTCCGAGCCCCAGCCTGGAATCCGCTGTCCTCCCGGAGGGTTCAGGCTTCCACCGGGCGTGGACGTGTGTTTGAGCCAGTAATGCTGATACCCCTTTGGGCTCCAGCCATCCTCCTGCTGATTCTAGATCCCAATAGTTAATGTCGGAAGACATTGTGTCACTTCTATCATTTAAGTCAGGTAGAAATGGGTCCAGTTTCAGCTCACTCCTCAGTGGAGAAGTCTCTGGCTGATGAAATCCGGTGGAGGTGGTAGGTGTGTCTGGTGGGGGATGAGTTAACACACTATTAACAGAAGTTAACCTTCCAGGTATGTGAATGGATTGCGCCCCCTGCGTTAGTGGTTTTGTGCCCAGAGCCTGGATCAGATCTCCAACAGGATGAAGCTTCAGTTTCTCTAAAATGTGAGGGAAGACTTGAGAAGAAAAGGCAAAGAGGCTTGGTACCTAACTCATACTTTTTTTGGCCAGGAACATTAAAAGAGAAAAGTCATCATCATAAAAGAAAAAAAGGTCAAAAGCGAAAAAGATCTTAGTATCAGTTAAAGGTCTGCCCGTTAGATGGAGCCCATTCGTCCTTTGTAAAAGACTTGCAGAAAGTTCTTGTTTTCTGGGTTTTCTGGCTTTCTTCTATCGGAACCAGCACAGGTCTGAGGACAGGTGTCTGCTACCTTCCAGCTTACCTTTGGATTCATAGGTGGGTTTGCTGCATGTGGCCAGAGACACAGGGACATCTGACAAGGGCTTTCTAGAGAGAAACTTCAAACTAAGGGGATGAGGCCTCCACTGACTACTGATCAATGGGCACACAAAACTCACATTGGACACATAGCGTCAATTTCTTTCTTTAGAAAAAAAATACAAAGATGAGCCCGTTTCATCATTCTGAGGCTAGCAGGGCTGCCAACGAATTTCAGGGGCACTGCCCTCTGAGGGGCTCACCTTCGCAGCCTGGGTTCTGGGGCCACACACCCCTAAAAGGGATTTTCAGGATTTTTTGATTTTCAGCCCACCAGGTCCCCCCACCAGACTCCACCTTCACTTCTTTGTGACCGATTCAATGAGCTCTGATTCAGACATCATCCCAATAGGCTTGATGCAGGTTACACATGCTTATTGAAGTTGATTTCCTGCCACCTGCAGAAAATCAATCACCATGACCACCAATTCCCCTTCTCAGAAAAAAAGGGGGCTGTGAATACCCTCCCCAGGGTTGCAAGCCCTGCCATCAGCTCTCCCAAGTCACCTTCTCCAGTGGCATTTTTCAACCTGGAACATACCCAGGACTCCCCTGAGGATCTTACTGATGGCAGCTTCGGATGCAGTAGGTCAGGGTGGGAACTGATACTTAGCGTTTCTAAGAAGCTTCCAGGCAATGTTCAACATCTAAGGTGTAGAGCACACCTCACCCTAAGTCAGAGATACCCTCAATCCCAAGTTTATCTTATGCCACAGTCTTCTTTGAATAGCTTTGCTGCACCAACCTAACCGGGGCATGAAGGTGACCCCGTGCTGTACCATTAAGATACCCAGCACAACTGGACAAGGTTTTGATCCTACCTATTTCATATTTGCCTTACATGTACCTAGGACTGAGTGTACACCACACGGACCATCAGGTACGGTGCCTACCTTCTGTCTAAGAAAGACTCTAAAGAAAAATCTAGCATCTGCTAATAAGGGTAGACCTGAAAATAATAGAGGACTTGGTATTTTTTATACTGCCTAGGATAATAAGATCTTTTTGAAGAGTATTTTAATTTCTGCATGCATATTTTAAATGTTATGTTATTACACATGCACCCACAAACACAAGCCTATATACTGTGTGTTCATTGTGGAAATTTTTAAAAATACAGAGTGGTATATACATGACAAATTGAAAATCATCCTTCTCTTGTCCATGCAAGTATATCTTGAGCTTATAGTATTTATAGTTTTATATTATTCTCCTTTTTTAGCTTAACATTTTATCAGTATCATTGGAAAATCTATAAACCCCATTAAAAACTCAGTACACCTTATTTTTAATGGTCGCACAATATTCCATTATTACATAATGATTTCCCTTTTGCTGAACATTTAGGTTACTTCCTTTGGCAGGGGTTAATGCTGATATATATATAGTGATATATATATAGTGTGTATATATGTACACACACACTATATTATATATATAATCATTACAGAATATATATAATATAATTCTTTACATTTTCATTCAGTTTACCAAGTTTGAGCTTCTAGTACATGTTAGGTGCTGATCATTTTCTTAGGATGGCTTTTCTACAACGGGAAATACTGCATTCAACAGTTAGGAGATGCATATACAAAATTGCTCTCCGGAAAGTTTGTGACAATTTAACAGAAGCTCAGAGAGATCCTGGCTCAAGCCCAAACCTTCAGAAGCATTGAGTTTTATGAGGTTTTACATTTTAAAACCATTTTCAACACAGATATGCACATATTTTGCAATGGCTGTGTTCATCCTTAGCACAGCTAATAATGATTCACAAATCGTTCCCCTGTCCTCCAAAGCAGAAAGCTCTCGTGCTCTCACTCTGGCACTACTGGAAGCAAGGTCTTGAGCCAGTAATAAATGAGTGAGGGGAGAAAAACCCAGAATCTTGTAACTGATTATTTAGTGCAAAAGAGGAAGAAAATGATCACAGGTGGTGATGGCAGATGTGACGGCCCAGGATACTTGGCAATGTGTGTCGCACATTTGATTACCAGTACGATGGCTTCTAGGGTGTTGGATGTCCAAGAGAAAGTCTTTTGTCCCTCCATAGCAATGAGGTACACATATTTTTATTTTCTCCACTTACTTTCCTTGCTCTTTTCTAAACACTTAAATCAGTGACATCAATCTCAGATGCTGTGTGAAATTAGATGCCTAAGTGAGGCTATAAAATCTCCTCAATAAATGTCGACAATTAATGTTTCAAAACAGAGCACCACAGTCATATCTCAAAATGGATGTGTGACAACTTGAAAGACAGCAGCCGTAGAGATCAAGTTTGGCAAGGGGCCCAAATCAACTCTTGTTCTAGGCACCAATTCAAAATGGTATTATTATTATTCGTAATTAGTGCATACTAATTGCTTTCTAACTTTCTCTCTGCTTAAAATAACATTCTTTCTCTTCTCTTCTGGAGTTTCAAGGATACTCACTGACAGTCTAATTTGGTAATGAATGCACCCTCACAGAAAAGGCATCGTGCTCACCAGCCAGCCTCCTGCATGATCCACACCACTGTTAACATTATCTCCCTGGTGCTGAGGTTTGGGAAGACTTTGGCTACAGGATAGAAAGTCAGAAATTGCTATTAGGCCTCTAATACATCAAAGACAACTTCATTTGCATTCTGCCACCACAATGAGGATTAATAGGCAAATGGTGCATTGTCTGCAACCCAGCTGAGTTGAAAGTCAGGTAAACATCCCACACTGAAGCAAGAAGATGAATTGGGCTCTTCTAGCTGGGATGCCAGACCACCTACACCTGGGCAATGCTGATTGAATAGCAATAACAAGTGTACACTGAAAGTCCCAGCCAGTCCCACCATTACTCATATTGTTAAGACATTTCTAATGACAAAATTTCTGAAAAAGAAATAAACTGATCCCATTTGCAGTAGCATCAAAAACAGTGAAATACTTAGGAATAAGTTTAGGTAAGAAGGTGAAAGTTCTCTCCACTGAAAGCTACAAGACATTGATGAAAGAAATCAAAGAACACACAAATAAATGGAAAGGTATCATGTGTTCATAAACTGGAAGAATTAATGTTAAAATATCAATACCATCAAAAGCCATCTATAGATTTGATGCAATCCCTATCAAGATCCCAATGGCATTTTTTATAGAAATAGGAAAAACACCCCTATAATTTGTGTGGAACCATGAAAGATCCTGAATAGACAAAGAAATCCTGAGAAAGAAGAACAAAGCAGAAGACATCACACTACCTGATTTCAGACTATATTATAAAGCTACAGTCACCCAAACAGTATGGAATTGGCATAAAACAGACAAATAGACCAATGGAGAGCCCCAAAATAAAGCTAAGCATACATGGTCAACCAATATTAGACAAGGGAGCCAAGAATACTCAATGGAGAAAAGACAGTCTCTTCAATAAATGGTGCTGGGATAACTGGATATTCACATGTTAAAGAATGAAACTGGACCCGTATTGTACATCACTCACAAAAATTAACTTGAATTAGATTAAAGACTTAAATATAAGACCCCAAACCATGAAACTCCTAGAAGAAAACATATGAACAAAACTCCTTGACATAGGTTTTGGTAATGACTTTCTGGATATGACACCTGAAACACAAGCAACAAAATCAAAAATAAACAAGTGGGACTACATCAAACTTAAAAGCTTCTGCACAGCAAAAGAAACCATCAACAAATTGAAAAGACAACCTAGAGAATGGGAAAAAATATTTTTAGACTATATATCTAACAAGGGGTTAATATCCACAACATTTAAAGAGCTCATATAACTCAAAAGCAAAAAATAATTTTTAAATTGGACAAAGGACCTGAATAGACATTTCTCCACAGAGAAGGTACCAAGGGCCAACATGTACGTGAAAAGGTGGTCAGCATCACTAGTCATTAGGGAAATGAAAATCAAAATGAGATGTCACTTCACACATTTCAGGATGGCTACTATCAAAAAAGTAAGAGATAAGTGCTGTCAAGGGTGTGGAGTAAAGGGAACCCTTGGGTGCACTCTTGGTGGGAATGTAAATTGGTGCAGCCACTATGGAGAACAGTATGGAGGCTCCTCAAAAAATTAAAAGTAGAGCTACAATATGATCCAACATCTTCAGTTCTGGGAATATATCCAAATGTAACGAAAACACAAACTTGAAAAGATATCTGCATCCCCATGCTCACTGAAACATTATTTACAAGAGCCAAGACATGGAAAAAACCTAAGGGTCCATCAGTGAGTGGATGGATAAAGAAGTTATGGTTATCTATATACAATAGAACATCATTCAGCCATAAAAAAATGAGGAAATCCTACCATTTGCAACAACATGATGGACCTCAAAGGCATTATGCTAAGTGAAATAAGTCAGACAGAGAAAGACAAATACTTTATGATCCTACTTATAAGTGGAGTCCTAGAAAAAAGTCATAGAAGAAGAGATCATACTTATGGGTACTAGAGGCAGGGCATGAGGGTGAGGGGGAATTGGAGGAAGGTGGTCCAAAGGTACAAGTTTCTAGTTAAAAGGTAAATAAGGAATAGGGATATAATAATGTGCAACAGGTTGACTATAGTTAACGCTGCCATGTGATACACAGGAAAACTATTAAGAGAGTAAATCCTAAGTGTTCGCATTTCAAGGAGAAAATATTTTCCTTTATTCTTTCCCTTTATCCTTTTATTTTATCTATGTGAGAAGATGGATGTGAGTGGAACCTATTGTGGTCATAATTTCCCAGAATATGTAAATCAAGCCATCATGCTATACACCTTAAACTTATACAGTGATGGATGCCAGTAAATTCTCAATAAAACTGGAAAAAGCCTTTTCTCTCACCCAGAAAGCCCGTGCCTCCCCATGGAGATATCCTTATCCCCAGCAAATTCTTAAGGATATAAGAAGTGGAGGGGGGATGAAACTGTATTAGCCCCTCCAGCAAATAGGAGAGAGAGAGAGAAATTCAGAACAACAATAAAAATACAAACAAAATAAAACAGGCACACACAGCAGAGAGGTGGTACAAGAGGGTCCCCTTGCAAACTGTTCTGTGGGATGGGAGGAATTCCTTCTTTCCCTTTACCTGCTTTGTACCCATGGCTTACATAGATCATATTTAACTTGAATTCTCACAATTCTCAAACACTTAAGAGAAGGTCATTATTGTTCATTTTCTGTTGAAAGAAGTGAGTGAGGTCTGGGGAGCTCACAGGACTGGGAAGAATCCGAGCCTTTCACTTTCTGATTTAAATACCTAGACTTGTTTAACTGGAGCATGCCCTGCCTCCTTGTACGTTTGACCTTCACCTCTCACACGCTGCTCTGGATCTATCTGACCTCATGTTCAGTGTAAGTTGTATTATTCAAAGCCAGCCTCCATTATGAGAGTGCTGTGGTTCTGGGTGGTTAGGATGTCATGTGACTGAAGCCTTGGTTTCCCTTGAGTGATCTTTATTCTCCTCTGCGACTACAGCCAAGCTCTTTCGCGAGTGTGTCACCACTGACCTATGAGTGGGGGAGTGGGTACGGACCCAAAGTGCTGTCCTCCATCACCAGGGCAACCCCACCCACTGGGAGGATGTGAGGAGTATAATTTTTGTACCCAGTGTTTAATTAAGGTCATGAAACATGAGAAATGGAAGATACAACGATCAACCACTGACCATCCAGCTTCCAACTATATCTGTCTCAGTGACAACTCTTCTGATTGCAAACAATAGAACACAAAATTAGAATTGGCCTAAGCTAAACAGAGGAATAATTGTATCATGTAGCAGAGGGTGCAGAGGTCCATTTTGCTGGCCTAGGGCTTAGTTGATGCCACCAGGATGCCTCACTGAGTCCTGCTTCCCTGGGTTGGCTTGATTTTCAGCTTCCCCACAGGCTCCCTGTCAGCTCCAGGACCACGTCCTCAGACCACAGGACACCCTGGTGTCTATCAATACCTCAACCCAGGTCCCAGGAGTAAGTCCTGCTGGTCCTCGCCAACCTGATTGTGTCATAAGACTATTCCTAAACTAATTCCTGCATCCAGCGAGATGAGATGTGCTGCCTGGCTTAGCCTAAAGCAGACATTTCACTCAAATGCATTGGCTGAGCATTTTGGTGGTGTAGACACGCAGAGGAGTGTTTGAGGTGTGGCGACTAGAGAGAGGATAAAGGTTTGCTGGGAGGCAAAAGTGACAGGGCTAGCCAAGTGTGTTTGTGATTACCAGTCACACAGAGCTGGAGCTAAAGCAGGAATTCAAATTATAACAATAACAA
Organism: Lipotes vexillifer; assembly: GCF_000442215.2. Classification (NCBI taxonomy): domain Eukaryota; kingdom Metazoa; phylum Chordata; class Mammalia; order Artiodactyla; family Lipotidae; genus Lipotes; species Lipotes vexillifer. Next base: position 1,522,870 of record NW_006777568.1, read on the forward strand.
ATCATGACAAGCCATGGCCATGCCTTCACTTTTCACACACAGAGACAGTGGTGAGCATGTGTGTTGCACAAAACCAAGATCACCAGAAATTTGTGTTGTGGCTCACACGGCCAATTTAGGAGGCACTCTGGAGGCATCTGGCAGCCATAAGGCTGGGGTTGCTGGCTTTGAAGAGCCATCATAAAATAAATAAGCCACTGTCTGAGCAGTAATCATGCCAGCGGCCTTTCTCTACTCCACAAAGGCATCAAAGCTAAATTTGCAAAGCCTTGCATGTTTCACAGATCATTTCTAATAGATTCATTTTATAAATTTCTGAAGAACTACGTGAACTATCTTGACATTTTTGTTACAGTTTGTCATCTCCAAAGGCATGTGTTTCCTGATTATGTGTTTATCGTTCAAGACCTGGGTCCTCCAGTCATCATTCTCCCATCTCCATTCAGCAGATATTTCCTTTGCACCTGCTACATGCCAGGCACTGTGCTAAGACCAGGGGATCCAGAAAGGAGGAAGAACCAACACCAAATTTCAAGGAAGTCTTGCTGTGGTGCAGGAGTTCTTTGTCAGCTGCTAAATGATTTGAGACATGGGGGAACACCGGTTTGTCCTTTGCAATCCTAAATGACACTCTGTGAGTGGGTAGAAATCAACTAATAATTTTTAGAAAGGCAAATAGAAACAAAAATACGCTATGATACAGGAACATGACTTAACAGTGTTGGTTGGTCACAGTGTTTTACAACATGCTCTAATGAAAAATGGGTAACTGTGTAAACCCAGGGTGCTGAGAATCCTTCCTTTGCCTTTCCAGATGCTGTCCACTCTCCAGCCTTTTCCACCTGAGCTCTGCCCGAGGAGACGGACTTACATTGGCCTCTGCATAAATGGCCATCCTTATCCTTTGGTTTCTAGTTGAGTTCATCCGTGAGATCACTGGAAGGAGATCAGAGGAACTGCATAAAGAGAGTGAAGCTGGGACCTGTTTTGCCCCACCTCCCTCCTGCCAGGTCTGACGTTGGCTGACCTCCGCTGAAGACCACACTTTCTGTTACGAGGTACTTGCCACATAATTGTCTTCTTCCAAGTCAAGTGCTTTCAGACCCAGAGTGGTAATACATTAGCCTTTATGATTTCCCTATACTTTCCTCACATCTCTGCAAATAATCACTTTATTATGTTTTCCTTAAATCACTCAATTTGAATGCGCGATCTATTTTCTACCAGGATCCTGACTGATAAACCCAGTTTAGCCAAAATTTCTTCAGATATCTTCTGTGCATATTTGGTTATCTTCTGAAGGCTTCCAAAATGGTGCATGAAAATTCCTTGCTTCATTATCCTCTGGGATTGCCTCATACCCTTGGTCTTACTCTCCAGATGAGCTGTGAGCACTCAGCCAACTCTGCCTTCCAGAATGATCTTAGCCCTCAACTCTGATTGTTTTTCCTGAGACACAGGTCCAAAGAGTCAGGGCACCAAGTACAGTCTCAACACTTACTGTCTTATTGCCCCCTGGTTGCCCTGGAAATACACACACACACACACACACACACACACACACACACACACACACATACCAGAATTAAATTAAATGTGAGATAAAGCCAAGTGTTGGCAAAGATGCAGAACAGCTGATATCAATACACCACTCATGGGAGTGAAAAATCAGTGCAGCCTCTTTTAGAAAAGGGTTTGGCAGGATCTACTCAAACTAAAATACATCTACCCTATGACATGGCAATTCTACTCCTAGGTATGTCCAAGAGAAATGAGTGCATACGTCCAGAAGTGACATGTACAAGGATATCCAGAGCAGTTCTGCATATAATATCCCCAAACTGAGAGCAATCCAAATGTCCATCAACAGACCTATAAATAAACAAATAATGGGACTTAACAAAGAACAACTTGCAACAACAAGGCCGATTCTCAGTTACTATATTTAGAGGGAAAAAAGCCAAGCACAAAAAAGTACACATTGCATGATTCTATTTATATAAATGTCAAGAACAAGAAAATCTAATTGATAGTGAAAGATTTCAGGATAGTGATTCTTTTGAATTTCTACTCAATACATTCCTTTGAGGGATGTATTGAGTAGGAATGGGAATGAAGAAAGTCTCTGTGGGCTGGAAATGTCTTATATCTTGATATGTGTAGACATATGTAAAAATTCATCAGACTTCATTTTAAAGATTAGTAGTACATCTTATACATTCTGTTGCATACATGTTATACCTCTATAAAAATTAAAATTCAAAATGAGATTTGAGGATGGTAGTAATAGTAAATATAAATGTTTATTGAAATCAGATGTCTGAGTGATTCTAAATATGGTTGTTTATCAATGTGTTTATCTAAAACCAAAATAATAAATACATAGTATTTCTTCACAGAAGAAGCATTGGCAGGTGGCAGGTAACAAAGGAAGGCTCAGTGAGATGGTTATAGTAACTTGCAAATTCATTTGCTACATTTTTATTTCTAGCCTTGGTTCTTTCTCAGGGTAACCCCTATAACTGTACAGAATTATAAATACAGCTCATGGGGAAATGAGTCATTTTTGCAGACCCCTGGGCAGAAGTGATATGGCACAATTAACAGAAAGGTACAATGGCCTTCTTTAATTAAAGAAGCTTAGTTTAGATGTGGATACACAGATTTGAGTTAAAAAACAGTAAGAGATCACATTAAGTGAGCTTTCCTGGGAGAAGGAATGTTTTTACGTCTACAGAAAGTTTCTCCAGGTGTCTTTGGTCCAACTACGTTATTTCGACGAAGAGGTGAGACCCAGGCAAAGTCACGTGACTTTTGCTTCTACAAAAGCACCCTAAATGGCTTTGCAGTGTCACAACTAAAGCAAGAGATTGCCGGGGTCATTTGAGAGGCATTTTGAGTTTGCCTACAGCGTGGTGTGAAGGGTTTGAAGCTGACGGTGCCCTAGCAAGGCAACGTCAGGATCCCAAGTGGAAAACCATCCTCGAGGTCCGGGGCCTCCGAGCTGCTCAAGCTTCTCCCCCAGAGGGCCACCCTAGCACCTCCCGAGTGGGTTGAGGGAACTCATTTTGGGTCAGGATACAAACCACACGAACCTGTGCTCTGGTGAGAATTGTGCTTTCCACCACACTCCAAGCACAACCCAACCTCACAGTCATGCTCTGGCCCCTGCCACCTGCTCCAGCCTCGCCTGGTCCCTCTCCCCCTGCCCTCCACACTCCACAGGGGCCCTTCCCCACCTCCTGGCCCTCACACCTCCCTCCCCCTCTGCAGGAAAGCACTTCCTCTCACGTCTGCAGGTGCCTCCTCGCCATCAGGCCTCAGCCTAACCCTTCTTTCCTCAGAGGATCCGTCTCTGAAATCCCATCCAGAGCAGGTCCACCTTCGTATTCCCTCATGTAAGGTGGATTTTTCTTTGTGGAGCCCAGCGTAACTCATGGCTGTGTAATTATTTACATCCTTACCTTTCCACTCTCTGACTCTTCATTCAGACTGGACCCAGGAAGGAAAGAACCTCATCTGTTTTTCCCACCTAAGTACACCCAAAGCTGAGTACAGCGCAGGTACTCTGCTACCAGAAACGGGTAGTTATAGGGACCAGGGGGATTATACAGGAGGGATTCCAAACATATGGGTTAGCCCACCAGTCAGCTACCTAGCAAGGAAGTGCTCATTGAAATGATAGGCATAAAACTCAAGTAGAAAGTAAGTTTTAATCCTAAAATCCAATGCTGGTGAGGCTGTAGGAAAAGAGAAGTTCATCTCTTGCTATTGGCCGAAAGCAGCAGGAGAACACATCTCAGCCAGTAACAATTATTTGGCATCAGGAGATAAATCAAAATGTGCAAAACTACTCTTACAAAGGTATATATTCCCCACATTTTCATAATAATTAAAGATTAGACATAACCCAAGATATACTCCAAAGAGGGAACTGTTAAATATAGCATGTCAAATGGATTTTTGCAGAATTTTTGCAGCTGTCTGAAATTATATATGTATATTAGCACCATAACAATTATTTTATCATTGTCTCATGTTCAATAAGAAAATATAATAAACATTGTCTACAAAACATTTATGCTACCGTGCAAAGAGATAAATAAAGAATAGAAGGAAACACCCCAAATTAACATCTTTGTGTGAAAGAACAGAAAAATATGTTTTTTTTAATTATCCCTGAGTGTTACTGTAAAAATAAATAAGCTTGAACTACAATGACCATTCTACCTGAATCTCGGTATCCAATGGCATTTATCATTAATGGTTACAGACAACAACATTCCCCAGTTCAGCCCCCTCCGCCTGCCCCTCAGGGTCTCCCTCCTTCGCTCAGCTCCTTCCACACCCACCATCCACCCTCCCGCTCCAGCAGACAGAAGCCCCGCTTCAGGAGGGGGGCGGGCACTGATGCAACCCTTTACATACTTCATCCTAGGACATAGAGGAGGGCTTCTTTCCCCTGCTGTAAGGCCTGCCTGAGCCAATGGTCCCCCCATCAGAGACCCACATTAGACTCCACGCAGCTTGCACAGAGGGAGTTTTACAGAGGTCTTTTGACAATGCCTGGAAAGAGAGCTCTGGCTGCATCCTCCAGCCAGACTCCCCAGGGCCCCAGCTGAGGTCGAGGTGTGCTGGCTATTCCCTCTGAAGCAGAGACGCAGACCCTTGGCTTTGTCTCTGAGGCTGACCCCATGTTTAACAACCAAGAACAGTTCTCCTTTTGCTATCCACCTAACCTAGCAATTGACCCCCCCGCCAAAGCGGGCCAGGAGAAGACATGAAGTTCCATGTTTGACCTACTTACCAAAGAGTTCAGTGGTCCTTCAAGCTGTTCATATGAAGATTTTGGTGGATAAGAGCAGGACGCAAAGGAAGTGAAGAAAACATATCGACACACATGCAAGAGACGATAACTAGATTTTTTATGTGTTGTGTCATTGAGGATCTTTTTACAAAGAGCTAAGTAGGTTAACCAGCTAATTAGGAAGATTCAAGGTTGTCATTTGTCTTTATTGTTAAGTCCTTAAAGTTTGATCAGGAACTTGATCAATCAGGTTTCCATGTGCATCCGTGGGCTATAGGAGTGAGCCAGCTCTGTGTGGACGGGGCCTCCCCGAGCTGCACAATCCACGCCCTCCCAACACGCTGTTGTTCCTGGGGCCATGCATCATTCCGGCTGGGAGCCAACCCTCATCACTCTGAGGCTTCCTGAAGGCTCATTTAGGCCTTGGCAGGATGGCGGGTACAGAGCAGCTGTTCACTATGACTCCTTCCCATCATCTGACCGGTTTTCAATCTGCAACAGCACTTCCAAAATTGAAAACGGAACCAGGTTGGATCCCCGACCAGGGCTGACCGAGTGCAGGGCTGGCTGGGCACATCACAGCGGGTGCCAGAATGAAGATGAATCTCCGTGACCGCCTGGACTCCTGGCAAGACAGAAGCTGGGAGGCCAGGCGCCCTCTGTGAGCAGCAGTGAGGCCACCAGCCAACACAGAGCACCTTCCTGGGCAAGGCCCGGGACACACTGTCCTGACAAATCCAGACGTCCCATGACCCCCACCAAGACCTCCTTGGTTCTCTCTCCATCATGAACAGACTCTCTGGGAGATTTCATTAATAACCGACATAGGAGACAAATTTTCATCCAGATGCGGTGACGGTCTGCCATTCTCAAATTCATCCTAATTCATATTCATTTAAAATATTTCTTGTGAGCATTTCTTCCAGGCACTCAGGTGTCTTTTTGTTTTAATTGTGGCAAAAAAATACAATAACATAAAATTTTCCCTTAGCCATTTTTAAGTGCACAGTTCAGTGGCATCGAGTACATTATAGGGCAACCATCACCTCCTCCATCTCCAAAACTCTTCTCATCTGGCAAAGCCTGAAAGTCTGTGACCAGCAAACAATAACTCCCTGATCTACTCCTTCACGGCCCTCGGCAACCGCCCTTCTCCTTTCTGTCTCTATGAGTCTGATTACTCTAAGGACCTCCTATCAGGGGGATCACACAGTATGTGTCCTTTGATAACTGGCTTACTTCACTTAGCATAATGTCTTCAAGTTTCATCCACATTGTAGCATTGGTAGAATTTCTTTCCTTTTTAAGTCTGAACAACATCCCATTGTATGTATAGACTACGCTATCTTTATTCATTCATCCTCTTTCGGACACTTGGGTTGCTTCCATCTTCTGGCTACTGTGAACAATGCTATTGTGGAAATAGCTGGACAGATGTCCGTTCAAGTTCCTGTTTTCAGTTCTTTCGGGTACATACCCAGAAGTTCAACTGCTGATTCAATATGGTAATTCTATTTCTAGTTTTTTAAGGAGCTGCCACACAATTTTCTACAGCAGCTATACCATCTTACATTCCCGTCAACAGTGCACAGGTGTTCCAGTTAACACTTCCTCTTTTCTTTTGTTGATAGCAGCCATCGTAATGTGAGGTGGTATATCATTATGGTCAAACTTCTTTTTAAGAATCCAGAAAGTTGTTTCATGTGTATAAGATTCCCATAGGTGAGTCCCATTGGTCTAGTGAGAGTGTAACCCACACAGCACCCTCAATAACACTATTACTCTCCCCACCACGTCTTTGGGTCAGGCACTAGAGTGGGCATTTTCTATGGATGACTTGGCGTCCAAAGAGTGAGTGATGACTTGGTGACAGATGGAAACCTTGGCCGTGATGTGGTTAGAAGGTGAGTGAGTTAGTGAACCAGGTGGGAAGAAAAGGCGATCTCTCAGTAAGGCACAGGAAAAGAAGAAATGAAAGAGGCCTTGGAAAGAGAAGCCGTCCTTTGGAGAGAAGCCCTGAAACTTTGATGGCTCCCTGTGTGAACCTGCGGAGGTGTTCCTCACTAATTAGCATCCGTGTGCATATGGAACTCGGGGAGGACCGCTCACCAGCCCAGCCAAGATTGCTAACTCAGCAAGTCATCTGGAACAGAAACCAGCGCTGCAAAGGCTCACGCTGGGAGTGGGTCATGGATCATCTTTCGCTAAATAAGAACCGAAGAAAGCGTCCTATTAATGAGATGCCGCCCTGTGGCAGACATCGTGCAATTAAACCAGAAGAGGCCAAAACACGGTAATTAAAGAGAACAGAGGAAAATGGGAGATGGAGGGAGAGAGAGAACCAGAAAACGGTGTGGCCAGATTCCTGAAAGATTGAGAACATGCTTAGGATGGCTAAAAGGGTTAAAGGCCATGCCCACTCCAAATGAGCTCTCTGCAATTTTCTTTGACTTGATTTTTTTCCTCTCCCAGGAGCCATGAATCCCCCCCTGCAGATGGGTTTGCACCACTTTCCCGTACTCCCTGCACTTTCCTATCCTTTCTTGCATCCCTGGTGTTTGGATTGCCAGGTGCACAGGATACCTTGCTCTGTCTCCTTCCTTCCCCTAAGTGGGCGTGGCAGTGAGCACAGGCCCCACCCCCACCCCCAGGAGCTGTGGCTCTGGCCCCGACAAGCCGTCCAGCCTTGACCAGCACAACCTCCACTTTGTTGCCAGCCAGGAGGGGCCCCTTCTCCATCAAGCAGCTTTCAGCTCCCTCCCTTCCCATAAGTCAGGATAATGAATAGATCCTATCCCACCGTCGGTGGCAATTCCTTACCAGGCACCCTCTGAATCCCATGACACGCAGCATCCAGCTCTCGCCCCTGCTCTCTCAGCTAAGGGATGGATGCCCTTTGACCTCCAATCCCCTCACCAGAAATGAGGGTCGTCGTTCAGGATCCTGTCACTTAGAAAAGCCCCGACCTTAGCCTGATGCTCTCCTGTCGCTGTCTTGGAATTGTTAATAATTATTTAATAGGGACCCAGCAAATTATGTAGAGCTCTTGCCAAGATTTCTGACTTTTTCCAAAACTAACTGAGCTCTAGGAAACTACAATTTCATCAGCTCTTGATCGTTACCTTTCTACTGGTCCTCATTGTTTTCCGTCTTCTTACACAGCCCCTGGGTCTCACGGTGTAGACAACTAGACAGTACAAAAATAGATAAAGTAGATTCTCCCCCTCTCTTTATTTCCCAGTTTTCTCTATTTTTGGACCAGAATTTCCATGTGGAAAGGAAAAGAAGATCCTGTTAGTTAAGTACATACATCAGCAGAAAAATAAAATTTGGTCTCTCATAAAATGTCCACCCGAGGGGGCAGAAATAGCTTCAATATAAGACACATTCTGTAGCCCAAGCCCGTGACAAGGTAGACTTGGGAGAATTACCTGGTTCTGAAGTTAGAAAGAGGCCAGGTTCACATCACTCTCCCACTGGCTCTCAGATTGACCCCATTCTTCAATTTATTTTTAAAAGTGACTTTCATTTTCTCATGTTCATTGTAAAAAATAAATAAAATATATACCAAAAAAATGAAAAGAACTTACACAATCTTTCTACCAAGAGATAAGCACTGCTGGCACATTGCATTCACTGCATGAATCCTTCCTGAGACCGCTCTGGGCGCTGTCACCACACACGCTGCAGGGACACCGTAAAGCAGCCATGCCGTGTCTCAGGGAGCTCACGTGCCAGGGTGGGAACTGGATGGTCACGGACTCTGGGTCTAACCACAGTACCCTCCAAATTTGCTGCAGACCTAGAGAGTCAAGAGAGAGATGAAGGCCGCACTCTTAGGCGGGGGCTTGGGGAAGGTGCCTCTGATAAGGTGACACTGAGCAGAGAACTGAGGTGACAAGCAAGGTTCAGCCGAAGCAGCACGTGCAAAGGGCCTGAGGCGGGACACACCAGGATGTTGGAGGATAAGTCAGAGCCAGAGGGTCCAGAGCACAGTGAGCAACATAGGAAAGTGGCAGGAGGTGGGGTCTGAGATGCCGCAGGGCCAGATCACAGAGCACCTCCAGGGCTGTGGGAGGGGGCTGCCTTAATTCTGAGGGAGATGGGAAAGCACAGCAGGAGGCTGAGCAGAGGAAGGACAGAGTCTGACATAAGAAAGTAAAGGGACAATAACAGTAATAGTTAACATAGAGTGTTTACTGTGTGCCGGGTCCTGTAGCATAGGATTAAGCAGGTATATGTTAAAAGAACTCATGAAATCCTCCCCAGAGATAAACTCTGTCAGCTCACCTTACTCATTACACTGATCTATATACTCACAAACACACATATATACATACATAAATAAATATATTTAATATACACATCAAAATATCCATGATTCTGTATGTATTTTATATATATCTAATCATAGATTTTTATGCAATATATAAAACTGTATCTGTATACTTACATGTAATTGTTATTTATATATTTATATGTATAAGCCTATCTACATACGATTAAATGAGTTTATATAAATATGTATATAATGAGCATTATAAATCTATAACAAATACACATGTATGTTTAGAATGTATAGTAATGAGTATATACAAATAGATACACAGGTAATTAGCATTACACACACGCACACATACACACCGTTATCTATGACCTTAGCTGAGTTTACTCTCATTTAATCCTCACAGCTCCCTCATGAAATAGGAGCTATTATCAGCCTGATTTACAGATGAGGACACTGAGGCACAGAGGAGCTTGCTGAGTTGCACACACAGCCAGTGGAGCTGGGTTCCAGCCTCAAGCTGCCTGGCTGTGAGCCCTGGCTCCGAGCCCCATGCCGTGCGGCCACCAGTGGCCCCACTAGGGGTGTGTGCTGGGGCTGGGGGTGTCAGAACGCGGCGGGGAGGCTTGTCCAGAGGCAGCATCCTGTGCTGGTCCTGGCCGGATAGTGGGAAGGTGTCAGTTTAAGGATCTGCACTGCAGCACTTACAGATGCTCTGACAATGGGTGGTGCAATGGTGCAATCTCACAAACAGTCGAAAGCATAACTGCGTCTGGACAACGTTCCAGGCGACTAATCATCTCTCTACAGCTGTGGATTTAAACCTTTCACATTAGTAAAAACAAATCAGGAAGATAGACCCATAGCTGCTCTCCTGTGGTCCTTGAAGGGGTTCACCAGGGAACCCCCAAAAGTTGCCAGGAACACGAATTGAGAATCACCGATGGGGCAATAGGATAGTTGCTTTAACATGAACATAACGATATTTATGTAACTAACCGTCTGTTTCTGGACAGCTGAGTGGTTTCCAGTGCTTCACTATCCAGCACTGAAACAAATAGCTCCCTCCGTGTTTAATGATGATCTTCATGCAGTTCCCAGAGCAAATCCTTTGTCCATTATTACATTATTACACATGGAATTACAGACCAAGTGATGTCCATTTTAAGGTTTTTGTAATATATTGTCAAAATCATCCCCTAGAAATGTTACAATGTTATATGAATCAAAAATTTTACCAGCCCTTTCAAACTAGCAACTTCTTTGAACTAATGCCCCCCACCCAGAACACACAACCTTTATTCATTTTAAAGATGTAATATCTTGCTATAATGTAACATTTAATTGTAAGTAAAGTAATTTTTTTCCCATGTACTGGTCATTTGTGGTTTTTATTGACTCTGTTCAATGAGCACCTATTTTTTTAAGAGCATCTGTATACTTTTCTTTTTAATTTGCCAATTTTTAAAGATATTTGTTAAGTATATTAAACTTCCAGTGTTTATATAGATGGCTTGTATTTTCCCAAGTTCTTATTTGTTCTGCAGCCTTGGTGTTTAAGATGGTGTGGGGTGGAGGAAGTTTAATATTTAGCCAGGTCTATGCGGTGTTTTAGGACATCTGCCTTTGCCATATCACATACAAATCTTTCCATCATTCCCAGACTGTATAAAACACTTTGCTGAGATAGCCTCATCCACCAGAGAGCAGACAGCAGAAGCAAGAAGAACTACAATCCTGCAGCCTGTGGAACAAAAACCACATTCACAGAAAGAGAGACAAGATGAAAAGGCAGAGGGCTATGTACCATACGAAGGAACAAGATAAAACCCCAGAAAAACAACTAAATAAAGTGGAGATAGGCAACCTTCCAGAAAAAGAATTCAGAGTAATGAGAGTGAAGATGATCCAGGACCTTGGAAAAAGAATGGAGGCAAAGATTGAGAAGATGCAAGAAGTGTCTAACAAAGACCTAGAAGAATTAAAGAACAAACAAACACAGATGAACAATACAATAACTGAAATGAAAAATACACTAGAATGAATCAATAGCAGAATAACTGAAGCAGAAGAATAGATAAGTGACCTGGAAGACAGAATGGTGAAATTAACTGCCACAGAGCAGAATAAAGAAAAGAGAATGAAAAGAAATGAAGACAGCCACTGTTTGCAGATGACATGATACTATACATAGAGAATCCTAAAAATGTTACCGGAAAACTACTGGAACTAATCAATGAATTTGGTAAAGTAGCAGGATACAAAATTAATGCACAGAAATCTCTTGCATTCCTATACATTAATGATGAAAAATCTGAAAGAGAAATGAAAGAAACACTCCCATTTACCACTCCAACAAAAAGAATAAAATACCCAGGAATAAACCTACCTAAGGAGGTAAAAGACGTGTACTCAGAAAACTATAAGACACTGATGAAAGAAATCAAAGATGACACAAACAGATGGAGAGATATACCATGTTCTTGGATTGTAAGAATCAATATTGTGAAAATGACTATACTACCCAATGCAATCTACAGATTCAATGCAATCCCTATCAAATTACCAGTGGCATTTTTTACAGAACTAGAACAAAAATCTTAAAATTTGTATGGAGACACAAAAGACCCCAAATAGCTGAAGCAGTCTTGAGGGAAAAAAAACGGAGCTGGAGGAACAAGACTCCCTGACTTCAGACTATACTACAAAGCTACAGTAATGAAGACAATATGGTACTGGCACAAAAACAGAAATATAGATCATTGGAACAGCATAGAAAGCCCAGAGATAAACCCACACACCTATGGTCAACTAATCTATGACAAAGGAGGCAAAGATATACAATGAAAAAAGACAGCCTCTTCAATACGTGGTGCTGGGAAAACTGGACAGCTACACGTAAAAGAATGAAATTAGAACACTCCCTGACATTATACACAAAAATAAACTCAAAATGGCTTAGAGACCTAAATGTAAGACTGGCCACTATAAAACTATTAGAAGAAAACATAGGAAGAACACTCTTTGACACAAATCACAGCAAGATCTTTTTTGATCCACCTCCTAGAGTAATGGAAATAAAAACAAAAATAAACAAATGGGACCTAATGAAACTTAAAACCTTCTGCGAAGCAAAGGAAACTACAAATAAGATGAAGAGACAACCCTCAGAATGGGAGAAAATATTTGCAAATGAATCATCGGACAAAGAATTAATCTCCAAAATATATAAAGAGCTCTGCAGCTCAATATTAAAAAAACAAAAAACCCAATCAAAAAATGGGCAGAAGGGGCTTCCCTGGTGGCACAGTGGTTGAGAGTCCGCTTGCTGATGCAGGGGACACGGGTTTGTGCCCCGGTCCGGGAAGATCCCACATGCCGCAGAGCGGCTAGGACCATGAGCCATGGCCGCTGGGCCTGCGCGTCCAGAGCCTGTGCTCCACAACGGGAGAGGCAAAAACTGAGAGGCCAGCATAACGCAAAAAAAAAAAAAAAAAAAAATGGACAGAAGACCTAAGTAGACATTTCTCCAAAGAAGACATACAGATGGCCAAGAAGCACATGAAAAGCTTCTCAACATCACTCGAGAAATTATTAGAGAAATTCAAATCAAAACTACAATGAGGTATCACCTCACATCAGTTAGAATGGGCATCAACAGAAAATCTACAAACAACAAATGCTGGAGAGGGTGTGGAGAAAAGGGAACCCTCTTGCACTGTTGGTGGGAATGTAAATTGATACAGCCACTATGGAGAACAGTATGGAGGTTCCTTAAAAATCTAAAGATAGAATTGCCATATGACACAGCAATCCCACTACTGGGCATATACCCAGAGAAAACCATAATTCAAAAAGACACATGCACTCCAATGTTCATTGCAGCACTATTTACAGTAGTCAGGTCATGGAAGCAACCTAAATGCCCATCGACAGACAAATGGATAAAGAAGTTGTGGTACTTATATACAATGGAATATTACTCAGCCATAAAAAGGAATGAAACTGGTCATTTGTAGAGACGTGGATGGATCTACAGACCATCAAACAGAGTGAAGTAAGTCAGAAAGAGAAAAATAAATATCGTATATTAATGCATATATGTGGAACCTAGAAAAATGATACAGATGAACCAGTTTGCAGGGCAGAAATAGAGATACAGACGTAGAGAAAAAAATGTATGGCAAAAATAGATAAAATAAAATTCAAAAAAAAACCTTTCCTTTTTTTCTTCTAGTGTCTTTTGGCATTTAAGTTTTTACATGAAATCCTTAAACCTCATCTTTAGTTGGTTTTCAAGTGTGCTTGGACATGGGAGCAGAGGGTCCCTGAAAGATTGCATGACTTCTCTGCCTTCCTGACCTTTCACCAGTGAGTATGATGTGTGCTGTGCGGTTTTCCTATATGACTTTTATCATGCTGATGTAGCTGCCTTCTATTCCTGTTTTGTAGAATGTTTAACATGAAAGTGTTGAATTTCATCAAATGCCTTTTCTACATTGATTGAGATGATCATGTAGGGTTTTTTTTTTCTTCATTCTGTTAATGTGGCATATCGCATTGATTGGTTTCCATATGTTGAACCATCCTTGCAGTCTAGAAATAAATATCATTTTGTCACTGTGTATAATCCTTTTATGATGCTTCTGAGTTCCATTTGCCAGTTCCATTTTGCCATTTTGTTGAGAGTTTTTGCATCAATGTTCATAGGGATATTGGTCTGTAGTTTTCTTTTCTTGTAGAGTCTGTCTGGCTTTGGTAACAGAGAGATGCTGGCCTCAAAGAATGAATTTGGAAATGTTCCCTTCTCTTCAATTTTTGGGAAAGTTTTAGATGAACTGGTATTAGCTCTTCTTTAATGTTTGGCAAAATTCACCAACAAAGGCACCAGGTCCAGGGCTTTTCTTTGTTGGAGATTTTCAATTACTGATTTCATCTCTTTACTAGTTATAGGTCTGTTGAAATTTTCTGTTCCTTTATGATTTAGTCTTGGTAGGTTTTGTGATTCCAAGGATTTGTCCATTTCGTCTACGTTATCCGATTTGTTAGTGTGCTGTTTTTCACAGCACTGTGTCTTATGATCCTTTTTATCTCTGTAGAATGAGTAGTGATGCCTTCATTTTCATTTCTGGTTTCAATATTTTGAGTTATTCTCTCACTTTTCCTTAGTCCATCTAACTAAAGGTTTGTCCATTTTGATTACCTTTTCAAAGAATCAATGTTTCGTTTTATTAATTTCTCTTTCTTTTTTATTCTCTATTTTATCTCTGCTCTAATCTTTACTGTTTCCTTTCTTCTGCTAGCTACGATTTTACTACACTTTTTTAAATCATGTGAATTCTTCTGGCAGAGCCTTGTAAAGCTTTCTGCAAAACTGCCTTGCAAATATTTTATTTTACTGTCCTGGAGTTAACACAAAGCCTCATTGTCAAATTCACCTCCCTCCTAAGCTGCAAGTACATTCTCTTCTCTTATAAATGCAAACTTAAAAGACTCTGTTGTCTCCACTTTGCATCAAATTACTTCATTTGAAGAACATTTTCAAAGCAAACAAAGCACCTGGCTCATTTTGAGTTTTGCCCTTACTTTCCCAGTCCCTTCATTTAAGTGAATAGATGCCAGCAAGCTTATCCCTAGGACCCTCACCTCCCCTTGACTCTCACCACAAGTTTTGATGGGTTTTGCCTCCACCAGTGGGATTTGGGGTACCATCTTCACTCTGCAGATTCAGTCCCACTTGACAGGCAAACATTTTGAGACAGAATGTGTGGGATTTGGGACCATTTTAGGCCACCAGGTATGGGCTTGCCTCCAGGGGTGCATGCTTTGATCAGAAGTGTTCAGGTGACAGGCTGTTGCAGCTCCCAGTATCTGGACATTATACATAATTATCCCAGAGTGGAAACAGTGCTCTATCTGGCTCCATGTCAGCTTCATCCCCTTGGTGACAGAAAGGATAAAATGAGTCCAAAGTGCAGACTTCTCAGCCCCCAGCCTGCCCTACGTACCCGCACACCTTTTACAAACCGGCGGCCCAAGATGCTATAACCGACATTGCATGTCTGAGTGCAGTCCAGCGGCTGAAGCCCAGCCAGCACTGTCTATTTTAGTAACTTGCCCTTTCACTGCTTCTAGCTTGTCCACCAGCTCCCCAGAGTACACGCTTTTCAGCACGCCTGCTGCTCCATGGACCTATTTCAAAACGGCGACCAGGCCAGGTCAAACCCGTTTAGTAATAAGGTAAAAAGTATTGCTCTCTATTAAGGCTCTTTGCCTTCTTTCTGTCACCAGCATCGGGTGGAGGGAGGAGGGTGGGAGCAGATAAGACACAACTTGTTTATTTCTACAAAAGCCAAACTTACAAGCTGCTATTTCTGCCCAAGCCTCTCTTCTGCAGGGTGAGCCCCTTGCCTGGGGAGTTTGCAGGGGAGGGCAGCAAGCCCTACACCCTGCTGATTGGCCGCTGAGCTCCCGTCCTATCCAGACACCTGTTAAGAGGACGTTGAAGGGCTGTGATGTGTTCGCACGGGGCCTGTGAGGGCTGCCACTTCCCAGCACAAATGTGTGTTTAATTTATTATGTGACCACTTCAAATGGATTGCAGATATCGCCTGAATGGCTGGCTGTATTTGCATACCTTATATCTACAACTGGCAGACAAAAAACAAAAAAAACTCCCCTGCGGTAGGGACTGCAGGCACATCTATTAATAAATCACTAGCAGGAGAAGGAAAACTCAGAAAGAGTTTCAAGCCTCATATTAGAAATAATTATGTTCAGAGATATGAAAGCATATGGCTGTACAGGGAGGTGAGCACACAGAAGGAGGTCCTAGCACTCCTTTCTGTGCGAGGGTGAGGGGGCCTGTCCAGCCCTACCTCCTCAAGGGAACGATGGCTGGGCAGAGTGTGCCCTGTGGGGTGCTGTGGGAAGGACACATTCAGAGGACAGCTCCAAAGATGTGCTTTGTCTCACCCAACAGGCTGCTGGGCCCAGTGGGTGGTGTCCTGTATATATATATATATATATATATATATATATATATATATATATATATACCTTCTCGATGGCCCCAGAATGACTTCAAGGGAACAGGCAAGGGGAATATGTGCTTGTGGCTTAGGTCACTCATAGCCCCACAATAATGCCGTGAAATAGTCAGTCCTGTACCATAGTAAAGCCACTTTTTCCTGTGGTCTTCATCCCCCGACGTGAGGTCAGGAGGCAGCTGGCTGTGGAAATTACAGTCCAAGTGTCCCTTTGATGGCCTGGTGCACCCATGCCCGTTCCCAGTCAGACAGCCCCCTTTGAGAAGTTTGGGGAAAGGCATTGGCAACAGGCGGAACAATAAAGAGCCTCCATCCCTCACGTCCCCTGTCCTTCAGGATGAGTCTTTGTGGCCCCATGTGCCCCAAAGTTTTGGGACTAAAAGTCAGAGTTGGAAGTAGAGAGGTGACCCCAGTGCCTGGCCTCAGTCACTCCCCCCAGGCTGGGAGGGGACCAGCTCAGCAGTGCTTCCAGCTCTTCTCAGGTTTGTTGTTGTTGTTGTTGTTGTTGTTTTCCTCTATAGGTCCAGACTGTCTCTACTAAATTGTTTGGGTTGAACTGGACGAGGAAAAATGACCTGGGGAAATGATACCCAAACTACAAACATTCATGAAGAGCCCCGTGGCATCCATTCCAACTCTTGGGGCCAAGGGTTTATCTGCTTCTTGTATGGACATTTGTATCTGTTAAGTAAGACATCCGCTAATCCAAGTATACAGAGGTGACTGATCCGTCCAATAGCATGACGGAACCTTGAAAACACTGCACTGAGTGAAAGAAGCCGGTTACCAAAAAACCACATATTATAGGATTCCATTCCTATGAAAGCCCAGAATAGAGAAATTTATAGAGAAAGAAAGTGGATTAGTGGTTGCTTAGGGCTGGGGCCGGGATGGGAGGGATGAGAGCTAAAGGGTATGGGTTGGCTTGGGTTTTCTTAGGTGAAGATTTTCTGGCGTTGATTGTGGTGATGGCTGTGCATGTCTGGAATGAACCAAAAGCCATTAAACTGCACACTTGAAACGGATGAACTGAATGCCATGTGGAATTATATCTCCGCGGAGCCGTATGGGAAAAAAAGAGTGTGTCCCATGCAACACTTGGCATATACTTACACTAAAAATTTACTTTCCCTTCATCTGAAATTCACATTTCACTGGGCTTTCTGTATTTTATCAGGTGACCCTACTTACAGCAGAAATCATATCATGAGACACTCTTGCTTAGATTATTTCCACGACCTGCCTTTGCAATGGATAAGAATCCATACTCCTTGAAAACCTTCAAGCCCAGGAACTGTCTGGTCCCACCCTCCCTCCAGCATCCTCTCAGACCGACATCCTCCTTGCTCACTGTATTTCCAACACTGCCCAGCTCAGCTCTGCCAGCAGAACACCCTCCTCTCCGACTCTGGGTCTCCTTTGCAAGGCCGTTCC
Organism: Lipotes vexillifer; assembly: GCF_000442215.2. NCBI lineage: Eukaryota > Metazoa > Chordata > Mammalia > Artiodactyla > Lipotidae > Lipotes > Lipotes vexillifer. The sequence continues at coordinate 1,540,445 of NW_006777568.1, forward strand.
CTCCCTGCAAGGCTCCCCTCCCCACACCCCCCCACGGCTGAAGACCCCAGTTACAAGTTAATTGTAATGGTTCTGGCAAACCGATGGGCCAAAGGCAGTGGGAAGAAATCAGTGGAACATCAAGGATGGATTATCCAGCCTAAAAAAAAAAAAAAACCCGTAATGGTAATTGTTTAGTTCTAATATCAAGAGTATTTTTCCCCCTCATACTGTTTTTATTAGGCATCTTCCAAATGGATTTGACATTAACCATGAATTCCTGTCTCCTCTTTTTGGGGGGAGGGGGAGGTGGACTCCTCTGTAGTGGGTAGGTCACTGTCCCTGCCCGCTCCCGACCCTGCTGTCAGCATTTTCCATCCCAGCACCCTGCTCCGCACCTCAGGGCACCTCCCAGTGGTACCTGTTCCCTCGATCTTGCCTCCTGCGCAGGCCCGCAGGGCGTGTGCTTGCAGACGGCACACTCGCCTTGGCCCCGAGCCCAGCACGTAGGACGCACCCTGTAAGCGTTTGCTATTAGGAGGAGGAACAAGTGATTGTGGAAAGCAGAGGGAGTATATTGGGCTGCGGCTCCCCTTGCTGACGCCGGGAAGCAGAAGAGAGAGAAAGAAACGTCAGAGACGGGGAAGAGCCTCTGCCGGAGGACCTCCCTGGACCCACACTCTGAAAGCAGGCAGTCAAGTGACTCTTCGTCGCCAGCACCATGAACACCAAGGCACTGGCTTGGTCCTAACAGGGTCCGCACCACACGCCACGTCTCCGGAGACGTGCCCAGCTCAGCCAAGTATGATGGGCCCTCTGCCCACTCTCGCCGCTTTCACCGCATACAGGACTCAGAAGAGTGGAGATGGACCCAGTCTCTGCGCCCCTCTGGGTGCACATGCTTACCTCTCCACAGTGGCATTTATTTTCTTCCAGACTGTTCTTCTTCACACCATGAACTGGTGGACCACTCCAGTTTGCATGTTCAATAAATCCAAGCTTAGCTTACAAGTCTAAGTTAAAGCTTTCACATCATCAAAGGGCCCAAAAGAACATTTGCTCTCAGATTCCCTATGTGAAAATTGCAAGGTTATCTCTTTACGTCTCTGTTTAAAACATTCACATGTTTATGTGAGAGAGAGAGGGCGAGAGAGAGAGAGAACTTTTGCACAACGGGAAATCAATAGGATTCTTTTTCTTTAAAAGTGACAACATACAAAATGGAAACCATCACCAAGTAATTTGCAAGCAGGATGCACTCAGTGTTCCTATGTACCAAACCCTATCCTCAGGTTCATCACATCCGCTCTACCTAACCCCACCAGGCAGCCACCAGCCCCGCAAGAAGGAGAGAAGGTGGGAATTGACATCAAATCTGTGTGGGAGCCAACTATTTTAAAATATACTTTAAAAAAAACCCTCAACATTAGAAATAAACAGATTATTTCAAGTTGTTTTTTTTTTTTTTTTTTTTTCCAGGCCAGAGATTCACCCTTGATGTTCCATTTATTTTTCTCTCAAGCACTTTTGAGATGTTAGCTCACCGGAATTATTAGATGTTAAAAAAAAAAAAAAAAAAAAAAGCCTCCTATGTGCAAGAATGGCTCCTCTCAGAAGAGGTTTAAGATGTCCCTGCCATCACTGAAGCCCACAGAAAAGGCAGATCCCAGAAAGAAAACATGGCCCAGTGGGGAAAGCAGAGCTGCCCACAGTAGGGGAACCTAACAGTCCTATTTTCCACAAGGGAATTGTTCAAATAGTATTTCCATTGCATGGCCTTCTCGGGTTGACAGGTAGAGCTGACATTCAGCGTTTTACGGGGTCTATTAGAGAGAAGCAAAGCATCCTTTGAAATCCATACATAAGCAAAAACTGTGAATCCTTGATCGCAAACAGCAGCAAAAGATTTGAAGCAAGAGGTAAACGTCGCAGGGCAAGTTCCTCATATGAGACAATCTCGGTGTGGTACCCAGCAAGGAGAAAGAGGAAGAGCCCCTGGACAGAGGAAGCCTGAGCAGCGGAAGGAATACCCCTCCCGGCGGCACCAGCTTCTGAGTGAGCAGGACCTGGAGAACAATACCAGCACCTTCTGTGCCGCTCTCCTAATTCACCGCCCATGAGAATTTAGAATAAACCGCTGTGGTTCTCCAAGAAAGGAGAACACGTCTTCCTCAAAGGTAGATTGAGGGTAATAATCACTTTTTACTTTGCATTTTTGTTTCTTCCAAGCCAACTTTTCTTTTTTTAACATCTTTGTTGGAGTATAATTGCTTTACGATGGTGTGCTAGTTTCTGTTTTATAACAAAGTGAGTCAGTTATACACATACATATGTTCCCATATCTCTTCCCTCTTGCGTCTCCCTCCCACCCCTCCAGGCGGTCACAAAGCACGGAGCTGATCTCCCTGTGCTATGTGGCTGCTTCCCACTAGCTGTCTATCTTACGTTTGGTAGTGTATATATGTCCATGCCTCTCTCTTGCTTTGTCACAGCTTACCCTTCCCCCTCCCCATATCCTCAAGTCCATTCTCTAGTAGGTCTGTGTCTTTATTCCTGTCTTACCCCTAGGTTCTTCATGACATTTTTTTTTCTTAAATTCCATATATATGTGTTAGCATATGGTACTTGTCTCTCTTTCTGACTTACTTCACTCTGTATGACAGACTCTAGGTCTATCCACCTCATTACAAATAGCTCAATTTCGTTTCTTTTTATGGCTGAGTAATATTCCATTGTATATATGTGCCACATCTTCTTTATCCATTCATCCGATGATGGACACTTAGGTTGTTTCCATCTCCGGGCTATTGTAAATAGAGCTGCAATGAACATTTTGGTACATGACTCTTTTTGAATTATGGTTTTCTCAGGGTATATGCCCAGTAGTGGGATTGCTGGGTCATATGGTAGTTCTATTTGTTTTGAATTATGGTTTTCTCAGGGTATATGCCCAGTAGTGGGATTCCTGGGTCATATGGTGGTTCTGTTTGTAGTTTTTTAAGGAACCTCCACGAATGCCAAACTTCCTGAAGTAGGAGGGCGCCTGACCCAGGGGAGCGGGGGCAGCTGATGGGAGGATTTCCAAAGCTGTCTGCCCAAGGGGTCCTTGACTGGGGACTGCAAGCCAGAGGGCTCTGGCCACCACGCATCACCAGTGACCGGCAGAGAGAGGCTGCCGTGTGGGCACAGGCCGAGCACTGTGACATCGGGGCGATGGTGTCCTGATCTCACAGTTCTGTGTCAAGCAGGATGTGCTCAGCAGGTATTCCCCCCACCCCTGGTCTAAACAGAATACTTAATTTTCTTTTCTAATCATCAGTTTTGAGCTAGAGGCGGGCACGTTTCCTAGCACTCGGTTTTCAAAATGAAGTCTTTTCGTTTTCCTCCGTCATCCTTACCTGGGGTTTCCTGTCACTGTTGATCCATGGGAACCTGGCAAGTTGTTGGAGCAGATGAAACACCCCAAACGCCCGTGCATTATCCTCAAGAACGTGCCAGAGCAGCATCGGCTAGCGAAGGGACTCCTGTAATCTTCGGAGTGGCCAGTGGTAGGAAATCTGGGGATAAATCCATTTTTTAAAGAAGTCTCTTCCTTTAACAGGTTGGAAATATTGAATATTCAGGCTGAGGGAATACTACTGATCACAACAAAGCAGAGGATTGATGGTGACACAGACGTCCCTGCAAATAGCTGCCCTCACATCCGTTCTCTCTGCCCCTCCAGACTCATCCCCTACCTCCACACCGGGCTGGCCAGCACGCGGCTCTTCGTTTGTTGCAACATAAAAGTCCCCTTAACATTTTTTATCATTCCACATCACAGGCACATAAAAACACCCTCAGGAGCAACCTGTCCACCTGGGCATGTTTTTAGCATCGCTGGCATCTTCTGCAATTTTGTGAAGCTTGAAATGAGCCTTTAAGGTGCTGGGGAGAAGTGACAAAGCAACCGACTTCAGAGCCACCTGGTTTCACGCCAGCGGGCCCCAGCAGTCCCGAGAGCTTGCCGTGGCTCGGCCTCTGCAATGGAGTCAGGCCCTACCTGAGGCCCTGGCTGGCACCCTCCCATCACAGGCACAGGGCTGAGCACCAGCCTGGGGGTCTCTGTGGTCTACCACCCTCCACCCATAAGTTTTCCAAGTAGGGGGTCTTCCAAAGAATTGCATCCTACCGAAATGGGCCATAGGCCACTCCTTCTGGGAAAATACTAAAATAAAACCCAGATTTCCAGTCATTTTCATAGATCCCCTGCAAAGGAGCTATGTTTTTTTTTTTTTAAGCCTATTTTGCTTAAGGTAATGAAAATACTGTGCTCTCCTGGGATTTGGACGCTAAGTGACTTTGCAACGTTGCTGCAGACTCTCTGAGCATCTTGTCAGCCAGTGTGTCTGGGGCACATAAAGTGAGTCTCAAATGATGCTCTTTGACACCTGTCACCTTGAGACGAGCCAGCACCCGCTTATCTCCTGCTATAATTTTCCGTAAGTGCTGGATGCCGCCTGCTTCTCAGGCCACGGGACAGGCAGCCTCCAGGTCACCAAAGCGGTTCTCCGCACCGGCGCTTCTCCTGTCCTCTGGTTCCCATGTGGGCAAAGAATTTCACAAGGGCTATGGCCCCTTACATCTGCAGATCGATCTTTCCACATCAAGGGCTCCTATCCCGCTGACCCCCTGCCTGCCCTCCACCACCCCTGCCTGCCTGCTTGTCTGATGTGAGCGTCAGGTGCCGCCCACCCATGGCTTTGCTCCAGGGATACATACACCGAGAGTGGCCTCCAATTCAGCCGTTAGTGAAGAACGGGACGGACCCATGCACTTTTCCTAGGAAAATAAGGGGAAAAGCGAATAGCACGCAGGAATGGGACAAATCAAGACCGGGAATGATGACTCCTGCATCCTGAAGACAACAGTTACTGAGCATAGAGAAAAAGAAATGACTCATTTACTGCTGCAGAAATGCTGCCCAGAGCCAGGTGTCAACCCCAAAGAAAATTACCAAATAGCAGGATAAATAAAGCGGAAAAAAATAAAGAGAAAGGGAGAGAAAGAAAAGTGTCACAATCGACCAAACAGCTTAGGAACAGCTTGGTTTTCTTCCATCCTTTGCCATACGCCCTCCCACTCAAGAACTTACTGAACTTGCTATTGAAAGGGGGCGAGAGAGCAGGAGAAGAATGACAGAACCCAGATACAGAGAAACGCATAAAGCGTGCGAGATCGCAAGCACGTGAGACACATGCAAGTAAATCTGTCATATTTACTATATTCGCTTCTTCGTCCCCTCTCCTGCCGGCTGTGGCTGCATTTGATCAGCCTCCCGTGGAGGAAGGGAAGGCGCCGGGCGCAGGCAACATATCCTGAGATTTCAAACGTAAATATGGAGTTGGGTGGACGGCAAGCTGCCTATAATGCGTCCACTCCTTTGATAAGTTAATACGTCCTCATAGCATAAGGCACAGGCGACTTTGATTTTGAATCATTTATGGCTTGTGGGGGGAATGGCAGCAGCCTTATTTTTTTCCTGGAAAAGAACCCACATGTCTTTATAGGCAGTGAGAGTGTCATTGATGGCGCTCAGGAGCTTTTCCATTTCGGCCATAAACCATGTGTTTGGGACCCGGGCCATTTCTGTCCAGGAGATATTATTCCACAGTTCCAACTGGAGAGCACCCACCACCCCGGCACAGCCCACGGCCGTGGGCTTCTCCGCCCGTGGTCCCGAGCAGGTTTCAGCCCAGCACGGTCGTTGGAAGGCTCAGTGGCACATGCGTTATCAAAATACCTTTCCTTCTGTCAGCTGGGCGCAGTCTTGGCCGGGAAGGAAAATCACAGGGACGCCTGGGAGGTACACTCAATGTGAATAGCTTGTGATGGGAACAAAACCCACTCTGCACTGATTTCCTGCATGGTCTCCCAATTCAGGTGGGTTAATTCCAGCTATAAAAGCTTGAAATGGGCCCTGGCTCTGGATCTAAACTGTGTATTTGAGATGTGGCCAACCTTCCCGTGTTGCAGCACAAACCACCTGAACACACGTGCCTGAGCTGTTCCCGCCTCACGCCCATACCCCCAGCAGATTTACTCACCCCCTCCTGCCGACATTTATCAGACACTCGGTCTGAGCCCTGACTGAGGACCCTGCCCTCAGGAAGCCTGCCGTTTCTCTGCACAGCCCGCGTCTGAAATGTCTAAATGCAGCAGCACGAACAGTGCGATTATTGTAGGTGTGGGGTTGGCGAGGGCACAGGAGATGGAGAGGAGCGGGGAGCCATGCATGAGGCTGTAGGGCCGGATCCTCCTGACCCTGAGCTGCTGCTTCCCCAGGCTCAGAATTAGGCCTGGCCCCAGGTTGCCTGACGCCTGAGCCCAAGCCATCTGCTGCTTTAGACACAAAAGGGTTGCAAGTGAGGAAAAGACCAGAGTGGGGCTCACCCCAACTCTCACCTGGGATCTTTTTCTGCTCCTGAATCTTTGACCCTGTATCCACCTGCTTCTCCAGGAGCAGAGGGGGCCCATCATTTTTCTCTGTGTCCTCCTAAGACTTCACCCCGTTGGTCACCCCACGTGTGTCCCCAGGTCTCCAGGTACCTCCTCCCCACCGTACGCAGGTGCGGCCGCCCAGTCTCTGGATCTGAGCTTCCAGGTGTCTTGGGGAGCCGTCTCCCCTCCTCCCTGGCTCTTCACCCTGAGCCTCACCAAATGCCTCGGTGCCGATTGTGTTCCTCCATCTAAGGTGTTCTGGACCCGTGGCCACATGGCTCTTTCACTCCAGCTTCTCTGGCTGTTTCTAGGCTGTACAACATTCCTCTCTGCCCTTCTCGGCCAAGCTACTTTCAGAGCAAGAGAGCCCAGCCAACCTGTGCAATCTGGCCCCTCTCTCATCCCCTGAGCATCGACAACCTGCCTGCCATGGTCAGGGACACTGCTGAGCCCTTGCTCTCCCGTCCCCTCCACATTCTTGCTGCGCCTTCTCCTTTGGCTTCAAGACAGGGCCGTCCTGGTGGGACTTCTCTGGCTTCTCCAGCTTGGTCTCCTCGTAACTGGAGAGGCCTCGCTTCTCCAAGCCCATCCAGGCACCAGCTGGGAGCTGTAGGAAATGCAGAATCTCAGGCCCCGCCCAGGACACATCAAGCTTGTGTCTGCGTTTCAGCAG
>NW_006777568.1:1547611-1563353 GCF_000442215.2 Lipotes vexillifer
GATCCCCAAGTGACCTGCACGCACGTTAGATTGTATGAAGGGCTGTCCTAGAGCAGCGCCTCCACTCTTAGTTAACTGCAGAAATCACCTGGCCCTGTGAGAAGCTCCCCCTCCGCAGAGGGAAGTGGTGGTCCCTCTGCCAGGTGCCATCAGGGTGTCTTACCCTGTTCTCCCCACACAGCCCCCAAGGGCTCACCAGCACCTCTGCCGATGATCCTCAGACCTGTAGCCCCACCTCAGATTTCTCTCCCAAATTCCTTGTATCCACCGGTATTAGCGTCCTGGAGTTGCTGTAACAAAGGACCGCAAACTGGATGGCTGAAAACAATGAAATTGTCTCACAGTCCTGAAGGCCTCAAGTAAGAAACCAGGGTGTTCGTAAGCTTTGGTTCCTCCTCTCGCAGCTCTGGCTGCTGCTGACAACACTTCACATCTCTCCAATCTCTGCCTCTGGGATCACCTGGTGTCCCCCCGTGTCTCTGGGTCTCCGTGTCCAGGTGCCCCTCTCTTTTCTCTTGTAAAGACACCCGTCACTAGATTTCCCCACCCCCAACCCAGTAGGATCTCATTTTAACTTGCTTGCATCTGCAAAGACCCTATTTGCAAATAGGATCATAGAGGCACCAGGGATTAGGATTTGAACATATCATTTGGGGGGAGACAATTCAACACACGACACCATCCACCTCCCTGTGTTGAGTGGTCCCGTGAACCCCTTAAATTCAGCATGTCCAGAGCTGAAGTCACCACTCCCTCCCTGGTAGCTGCTCCGGTTTCTGTCTTCCTATCCCAGCAACAGGACCCGCCACCCACCAAGACCTGGGCATCATTTCCGATCCCCACGTCCCTCACCGCACAGCAGCTGCCAGGGAATTTTATGCCTCTTGCTCTCTCGGTTTTGCTGCCCCACCTTGGGTTAGATCCCCATCACCTCCGGCCTGAGCCACTGTGTCAACTTCCCCTCTGGTCTCCTCACCTCCAGGCCAACTCCATCCTCTCCATTGCAGACAGGGTTCTCTTGCTAAACATAAATCTGACCTGGCCACTTCCCTGAAAACTGTCTTCTGTGATTCTGATGGAAGATCAGACTCCTCTGTAGGGTCGTCAGAGTGCAGGGTGCCCTGCCCAGCCGCCATCTGCTCCAGACTTCTCTCTCACCACTTCATCTCCTCATATTCTATTCCTTCCCCAACGGCATAGAGTGTCAGCTCCCCAGACAGGCGCTAACTTCTCAGGGGCAGCAGGGCCTTAGCTGCAAGGTTTCAGCTTAAATAGCACCTCCTCTGGGAATCACTCTCTGAGACTCCAGAGTAGCCTGGGAATCTTTGCTGCCTAAGAGCCAAGTGTTCACTCCCAACACAAGACCTAACCCGCCATATTGGAATTGCCTGCTCACTGTCTGAGTAACTCATCATCTTACAAGCCGCATAACCATGGGAAGTGATGCTCACCGACCACAGAACACGCTGTGCCTGGACAATGCCTGACATGAGAGGTGCTCAGGAGGTGTTTGTAAACTGAATCAAAAAGAAGGAAACAGGGGCTTCCCTGGTGGTGCAGTGGTTCAGAATCCACCTGCCAATGCAAGGGACACAGGTTCAAGCCCTGGTCCGGGAAGATCTCACATGCCAAGGAACAACTAAGCCCGCGCACCACAACTACTGAGCCTGTGCTCTAGAGCCCATGAGCCACAACTACTGAAGCCCGCGTGCCTAGAGCCCGTGCTCCGCAACAAGAGAAGCCACTGCAATGAGAAGCTCACACACCACAATGAAGAGTAGCCCCTGCTCGCCATGACTAGAGAAAGCCCGCGTGCAACAACGAAGACCCAATGCAGCCAAAAATAAATAAATGTTTAAAAAATAATTTTTCAAAAGAAAAAAAAAAAGGAGACAGAGAACGTCTCTCCCCTCATTCACACTCAAGTCTCAGACTCAACACACTTTCCAGGACAATGAGCCTTCTCAGGGAATATGGACTTTCTGGCTGAAATCAGTGGCTCCACAGTTAATTGCCTTGTAAACTGTTTTCTGAAGTTTGTAGCTTGGGAAATGGGCTTAACTACCCTGTTCATCATTAACCCATCAATCCCAGTGGAAAGGTGATAAAGGACTGCCACGGTAAACAGCACTGGAAAGCTGGATGATCCTGAAATGTGTTTTTTTATTTTTTCACAAAGGAAACTATTTTATCTAATCTTTGGCGTTTTACAATTTGAAGAGATAAACCAGCCAGTCTGTCATACGTTCTTCGGATTATTGAAGAGAAAGCAAAGAAGTTTTTGCATTGGCTCTACCCCTAAGGAGCCCTTTCCCTAATTAATTCCCATAAAACCACTGTGAGTTACGTGAAATGAGTTAAAAGTCAGACCTAATTCACTGGAAGCCAGGGGACCACATCTCAAAAATCACCCTCCCACATGGAACCAAATCAGGGTCTCCATAGAGAGCTTCATCGCTGAATGGGCCATGGAGGCGTAATTCCGCCCCATTCTCCCCTGGCCCTCCGTGGCACCACCATCGCAGCTGCTGTTCTGGTTTGTCTTCATGTCTGTCTCCCCCTGGCCCACCATCTTGGGATCCCCATAGCCTAGTGCATGGACTGGAGTAGGGGCCCAGGAGAAAAATCTCTGCTTGGGTCGGCGTAGTATTATAAGTAGTATTCATTAACTGATGGAACCAGTAGACTCCTCCATATTAAAAGTTGTCCTGAAGCTGACACCTATATTCCACCTCTTTATAATGTTCTGGACACATTCACCAGGACTTTTACCCTTGGTATTGGGAGAAAGGAAAACCAGTACCTTCCCAGCATCGCAGCACCTCCTAAGCTCACGGTGCTCTTGCCCTTCGTATTCAGAACCCCAGTCAGATCACATTTACTGATCAAACGGGCCACAAGCAGATAAATCGCAGAACATGCAGCTCTCTACTTGAAGAGGTCAGCCTCACACACCCTCGCAAAGACATCTGTACAGAAGTGATGGTGTGTTTGCTGCATACAGCTCTTTGGTCAATTGACCTTTTATTCACTGTGTGGAAACCAGTGGAAACCAGTATGCAAATGTGGACTAGAGAAATGTTATTAATTCTTCTAATAACAACTGAAGTTGTTAACAGCCAAACAATTCTGTTCCAATTGTACGTGGGAGTGCTTTTCCCTTTTAACTTTTGCCTTCTACAGTGAATTTAGGAACTTATAAGTAGAAGGTGAGATTAATTTATGTATGCATACTTTATTGCTTAAGAAAGTCTGGGGCTTCGCTGGTGGCGCAGTGGTCGGGGGTCCGCCTGCCGATGCAGGGGACGCGGGATCGTGCCCCGGTCCGGGAAGATCCCACATGCCGCGGAGCGGCTGGGCCCGTGAGCCATGGCCGCTGAGCCTGCGCGTCCGGAGCCTGTGCTCCACAGCGGGAGAGGCCGCAACCGTGGGAGGCCCGCATACTGCAAAAACAAACAAACGAACAAAAAGAAAGTCTGTTTTTCTTTTATGAAAGTCACAAGGTCATGTAGGCAGAGTGATCTCCCAGTGTTCTCATGCTCGCCTCTTCCTAAGGCCTAAGTGCAGGGGAGGCATTCAAAGTCCCTTCCAATGTTTCTCAGAAAACTTCCATTTTAAGGTTATGGAAATTCTACAGACAATATGGCACAGCATAATCTACAAAACCCACAGCTCCAAATGTCAAAAAAAAATTAGCAAAAAAGAAAGAATTATTTTCTTAATCCATAGCAACTTTTGTTACAACTCACCAATAAAAATACTTTGGGAAGTATAGAAGGAATATGGAAAATGCTTTTCTATAATATTTGTAAATAACAAAAAACAAAAGAAAAATCTCCAGATTTTATTGGGTTGAATTGACTTCCATTGCTCTCACTGGTTGATTTTTATGACATCACATATATCTTTATGCGCTAGTTGCAGAGTCCCTAAGAGTCAATGGAATCTTTTTTTTTTTTTTTTTTTGCGGTACGTGGGCCTCTCTCTGTTGTGGCCTCTCCCGTCGTGGAGCACAGGCTCCGGACGCGCAGGCTCAGCAGCCATGGCTCACGGGCCTAGCCGCTCCGCGGCATGTGGGATCTTCCCGGACCGGGGCACGATCCCGCGTCCCCTGCATCGGCAGGCGGACTCTCAACCACTGCGCCACCAGGGAAGCCCATCAATGGAATCTTGATCAGCACTCTGGGCTCAGTCCACATATAATAAGAGCAATTTCCATCTCCATTGCTCACAGCCATCTTAATTAGGTCAAATAACCAACATGGAAACAACCATCTGAGTTCCTGCCAACATGCCAGTTAGCAGTTACTATCCACTTGCTTTCAAAATAGGTGATAATTAAAGTAAATTCTACCCTGCATTTTCAGTAAATTTGATGTCCACAGAGAACTGACATGAACAAATGCACTTTTTTTTTAACTTTTCTAAAAAGGATAATGAAATGGCCTACTAGAGAAAACAAAGAGACTATTCTTCAATTTTTTTCTTGACTTGCATAAAAAGTTAAAATAGCCAGCAAGCTGTTTGAATTAGTCATTTTTTTACTTAGGAAACCTCAAATAATAAACATACCATAAAGAAATCATAACTTCCTATTTCATACTTAAAGGAAGCAAAATTATTTAGATTGAGAAGATGTATAATAGCAAGTATATGATATATAAGAATTTAATGCTAAAGCAAAGACAAGTAAACAATAACCACTTATTTTACACTTTTCCTACCTTATTTTCAGGATATTAGAAAGAGAAATTAAAAAGAAAATTTTTTTAAGTTATGAATCAGTAGCATACTTATAACCACAAATGCTAATAATGTTTTTTAAAAACACCAGGGAATAAAATTCACTAATAGATTAAAGGAATAGAATATTATGATTTAGGCAGTTTTGTTCAAGAAAGTAAGGGGGAGAGTTCATAGAGTTCATCATAAATAATCAGTTCAATATACCCTAAAATATTATCTATGAAAAATTCTGATTTATAAAAACATTACCCATTATAAAAGCATTCTTGCTTAATATGATAGAAAATGGTAATCTCAAACCACCATTAAACATTACGCTTATTTGTGAAATGCTAGGGTTCTTCTCATTAACACTAGCAACCGAGTTTTAAGCTTATTATCAACCTTATTAATTATCATTGCTCTGGACTTCCAGGCCGTGCAAATGCAATAAAAGGGAAGAATTAAATGTATATCTATCAGAAAGGGGTGGTGAAATAAAGTCATTATGTAGACGAAAATCCCTTACAAAATTTTTAAAAAGCCATTAGAAAATATACTATGATTAACAAAACAGTTTAATCAATTAGCTGGATTCTAGATAAATATGAAAAATAAAATTATACCTGAATACTCCTCCCCAAAATCAGTTATCCATAAAATTTTTTAAAGATATGACTTCCACTTCCAGCCAAGATGGAATAACAAGGACTTGACTTTCCCTTGTGCAGAAACAACAAAAAGTCAAACAAAATTTATGAAAAATTGTTTTCAAGACTAGATGTCAAGAAAGAATAGATAGATTTTTAGTAAAAAACCGTTTGATGAAGAAAATTACAGACCTAAATCTCTTCACTGGTGAATTCTATCAGATATTTAAGCAAGGAATAATACCAGTTCCATATGTACTCTTCTGAAAATAGAAAAGCAGTAGCAATTGTAATGAGGTCAACATTATCCTAATATCAAAACAAGTGAATAGGCTAATTCTCCCCAAATTGATCTATAGACATAACACAAATCCAATCAAAATTTTAGTAGAATAGTTTGCAGAAATTAACAAACAGATTCTCAAAGCTAAATGGAAATGTAAAGAGCTGAGAATAGCCAAAACAAATTAGAAAAGAATCAAATGTGAAAAAACTCACACTGCTGATTTCAAGACTTAATACCCAGCAACAGTAAACAAGACAGTGTGGTATTGGTGTAGGAATAGACATAGATCAGTCAAAAACATTACAGTTTAGAAATTGTCCTAAACATACTTGATCAATGAATATTTGACAAAGGTCATCAAGGCAATTTAATGGATATCCACATGAGAGAAATGAACCTCCATCCTTACATTACATTGTATAGAAAAATTAACTCAAAACTGATTACAAACCTATACGTAAAACTAAAACTATAAAATTTCTATTAAAAAATAGGAGAGGGACTTCCCTGGTGATGCAGTGGTTAAGAATCCACCTACCAATGCAGGAGACATGGGTTCGAGCCCTGGTCCGGGGAAATCCCACATGCCGCAGAGCAACTAAGCCCATGCACCACAACTACTGAGCCTGCACTCTAGAGCCCACGAGCCACAACTACTGAGCCCACGTGCCACAACTACTGAAGCCCACGCACCCTAGAGCCCGTGCTCTGCAACAAGATTAGCCACCACAACGAGAAGCCAGTACACTGCAACAAAGAATAGCTCCTGCTCACCACAACTAGAGAAAGCCCATGTGCAGCAATGAAGACCCAATGCAGCCAAAAAAATAAATAAATTAAATAATAAATAAATAATTTTAAAAAGCAATAGTTTTTAAAAAATAGGAGAAAGTCTTTGTGACTTTGGGGTAGGCAAATATTTAATAAATAGGAAAAATCCTGAATAATAAGCAAAATAGGATTAATTGGACTTCATCAAAATTAAAACTTTTCTTTCAATAGTTTTATAGTTTTCAGAATATAAGGTTTGCACTTCTCCAGTTAAATTTATTCCAAATTATTTCTGATGCTGTTGTAAATGGAATTGTTTTCTTAATTTCATTTTTGGATTGTTCATTGTAAGTGTATAGAAATACAATTGATTTTTATATATAAATCTTTTATCCTAAAACCTTGCTGAATTTATTAGTTCTAATAGTTTTTTAGTGGATTCCTTAGGAGTGTATATGCAAGATCACATCACCAGTGAGTAGAGATAGTTTTACTTACTCTTTTCCAATCTGGAGGCCTTTTATTTCTTTTTCTTGCCTAATTGCCATGGCCAGAACCTCTAGTACAATATTAAAGAGAAGTGGCAAGAGTGGACATTCTTGCCTTATTTCTGATCTTAGAGGGGAAAGCATTCAGACTTTCACCTTTAAAAATGATGTTAGTTGTGAGTGTATAGTAGGTGACATTTATGAGGTTGATGAAGTCCTTCTCTATCCTAAATAAATGGAATACATCCCTTGTTCATAAATCAGAAAACTTAATATTGTTATAATGGCAAATTTCCCAGGTTGATCTAGAAGTTCAAGTTAATCCCTATTGAAAGAAAGCCAGATGGTTTCTTTGTAGAAATTGACAAGCTACTGAGGCAACATGATAAATAGCCTACTCAAAATCTTACATCCGGTAGGTAGGCAGAGCATCTGACTTGAGTCTGCATGCTTACTGCCTCTCACTCCAAATAAGGAATAAGAGGATATGACATCTGTGGTTCCTTCTGTATTTCAAAGAACATTTATATATGCAAATTTTATTTACATACAGGTGGTGTAAATTAAAGCTGTATTTGCTTTGTTAAACTGTCCCATTATTTCAAGGCACAAGAAAAGGACTCCTACCCAATTTTATTTTTAATAATTAACTTAGGATACCCATCTTGTTATGATATAGTTTTCTAGTTGTAGGAAGAAACAGAGAGTACATGAGTTTAGTCAACACTAACACAGATATTTTTAGAAGTTTCCGTCAAATCATCATCTTTTTTTCTTTCAAGTCAATTGGGAAGAAGTCATCTAATCCCAACTTTACTTCAGTTTAATCAATCCAATTCAGTTTTTCAAGTCAGCATCAAGAATACCTGGAACATATTAGAATCTCAATGAATGTTAACTGAATTAATGCATGAGCAAATAATTTAACACATGGAGACATATAACCAAACTATCCTCTTTTAATGCATATGTTTAAGTGCAAATAAAATAATTCTATATGAAAACTCCATAGTTTGCAAGTATAAGCTTTTGGTAAACATTCGCATAAAAGTGTCTTTCTACAAATATTTTCTACTCTTTCATATGTATAATGTTGAAATTATTTGGTATTAATATGAAATTAGTTGTTGTAAATTAAAATGTTAGCTTTAACCCCTAGGCCAACCATTAAGAAAATAACTCAGAAAATATGGTAAAGGAAACAATAAAGGAATTTAAATGGTACACTAGAAAATATCTATTTAATACAGAAGAAAGCAATAATGGAGGAATAGAGGAATAATAAAAACATAAAACATATAGGAAACAAATACCAAAATGGCAGATATAAATCATACTTTATCAGTAGTTGTATTACATGTAAATGGATTAAAAGCTCCAATTAAAAGGCAGATATTGGCAGAAAGAATTTTAAAAATGATCAAACTATGTGCTATCCACAAGAGACATACTTTACATTCAAAGACACAAATAAGCTGAAAGTAAAGGATGAAAACCATGTACCACAAAAATAGTAAACAAAATAGAGTTGAAGTGGGCTTCCCTGGTGGCGCAGTGGTTGAAAGTCCACCTGCCGATGCAGGGGACACAGGTTAGTGCCCCGGTTTGGGAAGATCCCACATGCCGCGGAGCGGCTGGGCCCGTGAGCCATGGCCGCTGAGCCTGCACGTCGGGAGCCTGTGCTCCGCAACGGGAGAGGCCACAACAGTGAGAGGCCCGCATACCGCAAAAAAAAAAAAAAGAAAGAGTTGAAGTGTCTGTACTAATACCATACAAATAGACTTTAAGACAAAAGAAAACGTTACTAGAAACAAAGAATAATATTTTATAATGATTAAAGTGTAAATATATCAAGAATATATAATGATAAACATGTATGCACCTAAACAGAGACCAAAAGCATGTGAAGCAAAAAGTGACAGAATCGAAGAAAGAAATAGACAAATCAACAATAAAGTTGGAGTCTTTGGTATACCAATTTCAATAATGAATAAGGCAACTAGACAGAAAACAGACACAGAAGTAAATAAAAAGCTTGAACAACAGTGTAAAACAAGTAGGCCTGAGAGACATCTACAGAACACGCCACACAACAGCAGAATACATATACTTCTTGAGTACACATATAACACTCTTCAGGAAAGACTATATGTTAGAGCATATAGAAAGTCTCAATACATTTTAAATTATTAAATTTATATAATGGAATGAAATTCATGATAACAGAAAAGAATTGGGGAATTTCACAAATATATAGAAATTAAACAATACATTCCTAAATGACTAATGCATCAAAGAAGAAATGACTAGAGAGATTCAAAAATACTTTGAAGGAATAAAAATAAAAACACAACATACTAAAGCTTTTGAGGTACAGCTAAAGCATTGCTTGAAGGGAAATTTATAGCTATGAACACCTATATTCAAAAAGAAGAAAGCTCTCAAATCAATAACCTAACTTTCCAACCTAAGAAACTAGAAAAAGAAGAGCAAATTAAACCCAGAGCAAACATAAGGAGTAAAATAATAAACATTAGAGTAGAAATAAACAAAATAGAGAGTAGAAAAACAATAGACAAATTCAAAGAAAAAGAAAAAAGAAAGAAAAGACCATAAGAAAGTCTCAATAAATTTTAAAGAAGAAAATAGAAAAGTAAGACTGTATTTGCAGATATATGATCTTATATACAGAAAATCCTCAGGAATTTTTTAAAAACCTATTAGATCTAGGGGCTTCCCTGGTGGCGCAGTGGTTGAGAGTCCGCCTGCCGATGCAGGGGACACGGGTTTGTGCCCCAGTCCGGGAAGATCCCACATGCCACAGCGCGGCTGGGACCGTGAGCCATGGCCGCTGAGCCTGCGCGTCCGGAGCCTGTGCTCCGCAGTGGGAGAGGCCACAACAGTGAGAGGCCCGCGTACCACAAACAAAAAAATTAAAAAAAAAAAAAAAACCTATTAGATCTAATAAGCAAATTCAGCCAGGATACAGCAACAATATTCAAGTCAGTTATATTTCTATGCACTAGCAATGAAGAAGTCAGAAATGAAATTAAGAAAACAATTCTATTTACAATAGTATCAAAAAAGAACTTTAAAAGTACAAAAGAATAAACTACTTAGGAATAAATTTAATGAAAGTAGTGCTAGACTTGTACACTGAAGCCATAAAACATCACTGAAAGAAATTAAATAAGCTATAAATAAATGAAAGACATCCCATGTTCATGGATTGAGACACTATTTTTAAGATGGCAATACTCCCCAAATTGATGTACAGATTCAATGCAATTCCTATCAAAATTCTAGCTGGGAGTTTTTGCAGAAATTGATCATCTGATCCTCAAATTCATATAGGACCCAGATTAGCCAAAGTATCTTGAAATAGAAGAACAAAAGTTGGAGGACTCACATTTCCTGATTTCAAAACTTACTACAAAACGGTATGGTACTGGCATAACTATAGACGGAGTCCATAAGAAAACCCATACATTTATGGTTAATTGATTTTTGACAAGGGTGCTGAGACAATTCAATGGGAAAAGAATAGTCTTTTTGGCAAATGGTGCTGGGACAACTAGATATCAACAGGCAAAAAATCAAGTTGGAATCAACTTCATACTATATACAAAATTTAATTCAAAATGGACACAAGACCTAAATGTAAGAGCTAAAACTATAAAACTCTTCGAGAAAAGCATAGCTGTAAATCTGCATGACCTTGGGTATGCAATCGTCTCTTAGATATGACACTCAAAGCATGAGTGACAAAAGAAAAACATAGATATATTGAATTTTATCGAATATTAAAAACATTGTTTCTCCAAAAGACACTATCAAGAAAGTGAAAACACAAGCCACAGAATGGTGCACTTATTTGGTGGCAGTAAATGCTGGCCATGGGCCAGCAGCTCAACTGGGGCTGTTGAACAGAGCACACACAAGGCCTGTCCATGTAGCTTGAACTTCATAACATGATGGCTGGGTTCCCAGAGGTGCATGTCCTAAGAGCATCCGAGAAGCCCAGATGGAAGCTGGAAGGCTTCAGTTTGGAGGTCATGCAACATCTCCTCCACAGAATCCTCTTGGTCAAAAGCAAGTGGCAGAGTAGGTTCAGATTCAACGGGAGGAAGACCAGGAGTCATGGTTAATTGTGGGGGAGGGTGGAAATGCCACACTTTGAGAAAACACTGGAATTTTATGTTTCATTTTGTTCAGGCTTTGAAATGAACAGATGGTTCTAAGCAAGTGGGTTTTCTAACTTAATAGTTGAATTCTTTTTTCAAAAACAACTTCATTGAGATACAATTCACATACCACATAATTCACCCACTTAAAGTGTAAAATTCAGTGGTATTTAGTATAGTCACAAATATGTGCAACCACTAGCACAATCCATTCTGGAACATTTTCATCACTTCAAAAAGAAACCTTGTACCTTTAGCTATCACCCCCCCACACACATTTTCTCCAAACAAAATATTGAAATTCTTACACATAACATGGATGGTGGAGTGGCCGTGACTGAGGTGCATGCAGGTGGGGCTCCCCACGTTGTGTGCAAACTTCCTCCCCACCACCACCCCAATACCAGCCATCTCAAGCCCTTCACAGAGTCTTATAGCTCACAGAAGGCAATCTGAAAATCGCTGGTGATGTGGAAGCTCATTCTCCTTCTCTACAGGTCTATTCTTTCAACAGCATAATAACCACAGAGGGAATTTCAGTTTAGGACATAGGTGATCAAAGAGATTTTTGAGTTTTCTTGCATTTGTCATTCTCAGGAGTTTGACACAAACAGATGTAGGAAAGGTAACAAGGACTTTACAAAGCACAGTCCATTACGTCAAGATGATCCATCTCCGAGAAGCTAAGGCTGATGTTGCATCCGACCCTCTGACACCATAAAATCTCAAACAAAAGAATACACTTTCGGAAATCTAGAGGGTGTGGTTTTAGGATCCCCAGGCATGAAGTGGGGGTGGGAATCCCAAAGTCCAAAATAACAAAAAAATTTTTTAGAGAAAAAAAACGGGAAGGCATCCAGGGCAGAGAAAAATTTCCATTGTCAAGTCAAAGCTTCAAGACTTCATACTGATTCAGAGTAAAAGTCAACTAACGGGAACACTAAAATCTCAGGAGCACGAGGGGCAGGCTCAGACCAGACACCTTCTTTTTCTCCGTCCCCAAACATTCTCTCCTCCATTTACTGAGAGCTGGTTTTTTCAAAGCAAGCAGCATTCAGTCCTACCAGAGATGTCAATGCAATGATGTAACGCACTTTACATCTTCCATCTCAGCAAGGAAGAGAGACCAGTATTATCCTATTAGACAGCATTTTCTATTAGTAACACCCGGAATTTGTGACCAACAGCAGTGGTCAATGTATTCTTTGTTCTAACTTAAGATTACAAAGAGACTTCAAAGTGATCCCAGGAATCTATGAATTATTCATGATAAATTCCATGTACATGTGTGTTCCTTTCAGTACTTATGATACAGACAAAATATTTAATTGCACTGGCTTTTCATTTTGGGATTACGTATGTCTCAAAAGTTTGGAGCGATTATCACTCTCACTACCCCCTTACTAATGTATTATTATACTTATTCGTTGTGAATCTTTTGATGAGATTCCCTTGCCCTGAAGGAACGAAAATAATGGGAAAATCACGTTTTATTCATAAAAATCAACTCATATAAGAAACAGACAAAAAAGGGTGAGGTTCATGGCACAGAGTCAAAGGGAGGGGCATGACTCTGGTGTCCTGCTTCCCCTGCGCCAGAGCTGAATGCGCTTCCACAAGGCGGGGCAGAGGGAGAGAGCGGAGGCCTCCTGACCCAGACTCCTGGCTCTCTTCCCTCCTCGTGCGGTCTGAAGCTCAGGACCTGACAATTTGATTGGAGCCTCCATGTTCATTGCTCAGATTCTAGACACTCATTCCCTCGCAGTGGCCTTTGTGAAGCTGTCAGTGTCTACCTTTCATAAGAAGTGATGGCAATTCTTGAGACAGGATGCTTCCTCATTATTTGCAGCTCTGATTCAAGCCACACATTGCCTCCAAGTCTGCTCCCATCTTATTCCTCCTCTGGCTGGTACCTGCTGAGGCTCAGTCACACCTAATTGCTCCTCTGTTTCGTGCCTGTTGAAAGGTGTGTCCTGTCCCACTGCCTGCTTCCCAGACACACATCTGATGAGATGTGCTGCCCGGTTAGGCTGAGGGGAAAGGACCACCAATTTCCACCCAGGTTTGACAAAATCTTCAAATTATTTCTTTCTTGGGACTTGAAATCTACTCCCTTTTAGTTGAAATGTTTCCAATAAAAGTAGTATACTTTTATCCTTTGGTTCTTGGAAACAAATTAAGTCATCCTGGCACATCAGGGAGGGTCACTATTGCACCAAGTACATTCCACGCCAATCACGAGAGGGGCCGAGTCTCAGGCTGCACAGATCTCAAGACTCTTGCTGATGGTGATGGAAAAAGAGAATGTCATCTCTTAAGACAACATATGCTTGTTTCTTCACTGATAACTCGTTTTCTGGGGCAACGTTCCAGGTGGAATCCATGGGCTTTTGATCTATAAACTCAGAAGACATGTTTCAGAATTCCAGTTTCTGGAGAAGTCTGAACACTGAGGAAGGGTATGTGATTACACGTCCTTCCCTCCACCTCCCTGTCGGGGGCGTTTTATAAACCTGAATTCGCTTACATGTTGCCCAAATCCTTTACTGTCGCAGGCTCAGCCAGTCATCCCCGTGCTGGTCGTGGCCCAGATCCTGGGCAGCTCTGCCTCTTTTGTGCCTTCGGGACTGGGAGAATGCATGGGTCAGTCATTCTTCAGGGCATTTATATCTGCCCCTTAATTCCAGCTTCCCATTATTACCTGGGATTAAGCTTCCATTGGAAGTATCTCCTTTGGCAGCCTTATTTTCATCTTCAGTTCAGTTCCCCCAAATGCCTGATGTACATTAACTGATATCGCACACGGCATTCACCCATTTTGGAACAATGATTCAAATTGAAAGCCCTCACCTCAGACATAAACAACTATAGAATATGTTTCCATGCAAGTCTTCTGAGAAATTATCTGATTTTCTAGCAGCTGCCATTGATTTAAAATAACACTGGTGCAAAACAGAACCAATCAGCAGACTCTCCTGACATAAGTTAAACATCTTTACTCCCTAAAATAGAATTCTGGGTGCTGCAGAAATGTACCGGAGCAAAATTATTCCTGAATGTAACAATGACAATGCAATTTCCTGGATCTATGATGGGCACTTTGGGAAATGTGTAAGTGGCCTAAAAGAGTTAATGTCCCTCCCACAGTGCTATATTTTAGTGTTGGGGAAGTTTATAATCTAGTATACTACACTGCCTTATGGAAAGATCTCATCAGTACAAGCCTCCATCCATATGAAAATATTTGCTTTCATGGATGAAGACATTCTTTTGACAAAAATGTTAAATGTAGCAAGCATGGTACTTCCTATATCCAATCACTTAAAAAAACTTACAGTTCTCACATTAGCACAATAATAAAAACATATGTAGGCTTCCACCACCATTCTGGTCAAAGGGCCATTTCAGTGGTTGATTGGACAAGGAGAGGTCCCATTTCTCTTTCAGCCAAGCCGCCTTCCCTGCCATTTGCTGCCTTTTTCTGTGCAGTGTCAATGTCAATCTACCATCAGCAAAATGCAGGGAAACGAGGAAAATAAGAAAGATTTTGGCCATCTGGTCCAAAAGTCAGAATTGGAACCATCAGGAGGAAAAAAGATCATCACAATAATTTGGGGAAAACAGCTTGAGAGCACAGAGATGACTTAAATTGGATACGCTAAACAGGACTCCTGCTACCATTTTCTGCATGAAAAGATGCTACTTTTCCAGAAGAAAGAACAAATCTGTGTCTAAATGATGTTCTTCATCTCTTCCCTAACCAGGCTCCCATAAATCATCCCCCACAAGTGCGACACACCCGTTGAAGCCAATGAAGGTGTTATGGGAGCCGCACGCTTCTGTTCCTTCCCTCGGGCACGTGAAATACGGTCCATTATCAGCCAGCAACAGCGGTTCCAAATCTGAGGCCCCAGAAGTTGGAGCCCGGACTAAGTGCAGAATGGGATCCAAACTCAGACATTCCTTGGAAAGTTTGACTCCACCTCTCCTGACTTCTTAACGCTGCCAGCTTGAAATGGAAACCTCTCGAGAACATGTTTTCTTACAAAATGTACAAAGAGATTTGCTGCAGAGCCCACAGCTGGAAACACCGTGCAAGCAGCCACTCTCCGTGATCTGATTCCTTACAGTATTTTGGCACTTCTGGTTCAGCTCCTGGCCGGCAACCAGAAGCCGGAGAGGTAATAAAACACTGTCCGCTCCCAGGCCAGCTCTGGGCCAGGGTCCTTCCCAGAGAAGGGATGACTAATGCCTGGAGAAAGCCTGGACCACGTGCTTTTGCTGCTCTCAGTAGAAGGGACACAGGGACGTCTCCCAAGGAGTTCCTCGGTCCGTGCCTTTCCCAGGGGTTAGCACGAGCGTGGCAAGGCACCCTGGGTTTCTGGATTGCCCTAACCCCACCCAAGTTTAGGAGCACAAGTCATGGTAGAGGCAGCCGCTGCAAACCAAAGCTTAATTTTCCAGACTGAATCCTAAAGCAAGTTGTAGCATCCAATCCCTAATCATTTTTTAGATAACTGGAAAAAACGATGCCAGCTGGATTTTGATACCTATGGTTCTTCCTGCACTTATATTTCCCTTATTCTTAGCCACTTTATTCTCTTCCTTTTTCATCATTTCCACTCAGGAGAAGAAAGA
>NW_006777568.1:1563363-1587146 GCF_000442215.2 Lipotes vexillifer
AAGAGTGTCAGCAGTGCTGACACTGCTGGCACAGACTATTTTTACCTCTCCAGGGCATGTGCAGAAGGGGGAATATTTGAATGTCCTTCCAGAAGGAGTCAGAGTAAATACCATTCACAGCAGAGGAATAGTACTGTGTGATGGGGCCAGCATTCCGTCCTCCTTCACAAAACAATCACAGCATTGCCTCTGATTCATCAACTTCTTAATTACTCTCTCTGCTTATGAAAATTAGTGGCTGTTAAACTGTAGATTACAGAGAAGAATGGCCAAGCTCTAATTTTCTGACAGCCAGTTTATGACCACGCACCAGCCAGGCCCAGACAGACCAGCAGGGGTTGACTGCGTTTGCTTAAATACCACGGTCCTGGCTGGACCATCCATTTGGCAGTGGGGCATGAAGACCTCACTGCAGTTGTAGAGACTGAACGTTAAGCCCTTGTCTTTGATCCTTGGGCTTCACTGGGCAGAGGAAGCCTGATCCTTGGGCTTCACTGGGCAGAGGAAGCCTGTTCAGATGGGCCAGTGCTGCTTCCTTGTGGGGCTTTTAAAATTCTTTTATTATAATTCTTATTATGATTTGTATCTAAGTAACACAGCAGCATTGCATAAATTCTGAGAACTTCAGAAAAAGATGAAGGAAATAAAAAGTGTTCATATTCCCAGGATTAGAAGATAACCACTGTATTTCCTTCCATCATTTATCTAGGCATATATACTGATTTTATAACACTGGAATTACAAAGCATATAACATTTTGTAACCTCCTTTTATCAGTTAATATATTGTGAATATTATTGCACATGCTTAGTTTCTGAGAATATGGTTTTTAATGACTACTTAGTATTCCATTACTTTTAAGGGACCACAGTTTATTTAACCTGTTTTCTCTCTCTGGGTATTTATGCTGTTTACCGTTTTTCACTATTGTAGAGAGCCCCACCCAACCTCCTTGTACATACAGCTCTTTGTTATTCTCTAACTGTTTACATGGGACAAATACCTGGAAGTAAATCCAGGTATTAGATCACAAGGTGTGAATAAAGCTTTAGCTTTAATTCAGATTACTAATTTTCCCTCCAGAAAATCTCATATACGATACATAATAATTACTGTTTTTTCTTAACCTTGCCAACACTGGGCATTACCCCTTTCAAAAATCTTTACTAATTTGATCAGCCGAAAATATATCTTTTACTTAAAATTGTATTTTTCCTTCACTCCTAATGTGATGAACATTTCTTCAAATGTTTACTGAGCGCTTGGATTTGCTATTTAATGAATGCTTTTTCAAGTTTTTAGGCATTTTTCCCAAAACTTTTACTGAATTATAAGGGTTCTTTATGTATTAAAGGTAATAATCCTTTATTTAACTATATGGTACAGTATGTTCCCATTTGTGTGGTAAGGGTGTAATTTGATGTTGGGAATTTACCAATTTTATTAGACAAAACTTTACCGGTTTCCCGTGTGCTTTTCTCCTTGGTCTTCCTCTCCCACTTGGAAGCCAGTCAAATGTGCAGCCCTCATTCTTGAGGTTCATCTGGGTTTCTCATACTTAACCTCTGTGATCCACTGAAACGAATTTTCCTCTAAGGGTGATAAAGGGATTCTTTTCCAAGTAATTAACCTGCTCTCCCAACATCATTGACTGAATAATCCAAACTTCCCCCCTTGTACTGGAAATGCCGAATTTATCCTATGCTAAATGAGTGGTCTCTCGTCTGCTTGTCTAATCCTGCAGCCACGCCCCACTGCAGAACCATTAAAGCTGTAGAATATACTATCTAATTGCTCTCTAGTGTTCAATATTTTGCCTATTCTTCTAGAATGATTTAGTCAACCTTACATGTGAATTTCGGTAGGAATTACCCTGAAAGCATAAGTCAAATTGGAGAAATTTGGCTTCTTTGCACTATTCAGAACCAAGTTCTCTATCTCTGTTTATTGAAGATTTCTTTGACACCTCTCAAAACCTCTTGTTCTTTTATTCACATGGGCCCCTTGTATATCTCATTAGGTTTATTCCTAGGATTTAGAATATTACACTGATCTTGGGGATTAGAAATCCTCTATCGTTTTGCTTTATAGCTAATCATTAACGTAATCTAGGAAAGTTATTGATTTGCGCATGCTACCACCAAAAGAAACTCTGTCGGCTTACTTTCTTTAAAATATTCTCTTAGAGTTTCTAGAGACAGAATCATACCACATGCAGATTTAGGTCTGTTCCTTGCTGTTTCCTGTTTTATGACATGTATTAGAACTTTGAAAGCGACGCTCATGATGGTAGGATTGCAGCCTCCTTGTCCTGTCCCAGACTTTGAAGGACCTGTCGAGGGTCCTCATTAAAGGTGATGTCGCTGCTGATTTCACAGTTTTTCCATGTCAAGGAATCATTTTCCTATTCCCAGCTTATTAAGTTCTTATTAGAAATTGAGGTTGAATTTTATCAAATGTCCTCTGGGAATTTTTGGAAGTTTTTCCTCTTTTAATCTACCAACGGGATATACTTTATTAATAGATTTCTGAATATTAAAACATTATGACATTCCTGGAATAGACCTATGTGAGATATGAAACTGTTGTTTTCAACTTGCTATATATTATTTCGGCCTTTTGTTCTTTGATTCAATGACTACGCTCTGCATCTCGCTAGGTTTCAGCCCCAGCTCCCCGTTCTAGCTTCACCTTCCAGGGAGATGGGTCTGGAATTTTCTTAACTGTTTCAGGTCTTAGATTCAAGCCTCAGAGCTCTCTGTAAAATGCACCGGGAGACACTTTCTCCCAATGCTTTGCAATCTATCCTATAGCAGGGGAATTATGTGTTCTAACGAGACTGAACACCCTCACCCCCAAACTCTAAAGAATTCTAAAATTATTCGGGCCAAATACTGAATACTAACAAGGAGGAAATGACAAAGAGAGTCATTTAAAAATATGACAAAGCTATAATAACTAAACCACAACAAACTTCTGAAATTTCTCTCCAAGGTTACTAGCCTATTGAAGTGCTCTTTTTCAGTCAGACGTGAAGATTTCTATTTTCCTCAGAAAAATCTTCCATCCATTGAGTGGTAAGCTGGGTTATATGCAGTATTTCTTTTGAGTTTCTTATTACCATTGAGGTCCTCATACTTTGCTTCCTCAATCATATTCACCAATTCTTCATGATAAATAATATATTCTTTTTTTCTGAAACCAGATTTACCAGCAGTTAATTTATTTTAATGTGTACCTGTTTATTTTTAAAGTTATTGAATTTCTTGATTTTACTGTTTTTCTATGTTCTACTACATAAATTTATATATTTATTATTGTCTTTTTTCAGCATTTCTTGAACTTAATATCCTGGATTTTTTTAGAAATATTAAATTAAATGCTTATCAGTTCTTTACTGTTGTTTAGTCTTGTTTCATAACAAACATACTTAATGCATTTGACCTTAACTTTAGGCTTCAACTCCTAATTTCTTTATTGTCCTTGTTTTTTTTTTAAGTATTCTAGAATTAGAGACTTAGTTTCTCTTTTATCTAATAGTCACCAGGAGAGTATCATTTTAATATTTTAAGTGTATTGCAGTTTGTGTTACATTTTTGTTATTAAAATGCATATGTATTTTGTTGTAGCTATGGGATCTGGTCCGTACAGTTTGTTTCTTAAGAGAGTTCATTAAATTCTTCTGTGTGATTAAGATTTTTCAGTCATCAATATATGCAAATATATCATGGGCCTCATCCTCTTTCTTTGCATGGTGTAAGTTTCATTATAGCTTACTAAATATTGAATAAGCTCTATTTATTATATTTGTCCAGTTCTTTATCTCTTTGTTTATTTTTGTCAACTTGTCCAATACTGATTGTTGCATATTAAAGTCGCTCACTATTGTCTTTTGTCAATTTCCTCTTGTAATTTTAATTTAGTTTGTAAATTCTAATAACTATATTTTACACATAAGGGTTTGTTATTCGTTATATCTTTATGGTGAATTTACCTTTTATCACTATAAAAATATCCCACTTGAAACTTTTAAAAGTCTAATTTGATACCACTTTTCAGTTTTTATTTGTATTTACCTGATACATCTTTATCCAGCCATTATTTTTCAATATTTCCATACTTTTTTAAAATTTTAGATGTGTCTCTTGTCAATAGATTTTAATTTGATTCTGTCTTTCAATCAAGTCTGAGAGTCTGTCATTTGGGAAATTTGTCCTATTCATTTTTATCTCTGGACTTATTTCTGATATGCCTTACATTTTTTAATATTTCCTTCTTGTTTTCTTTTATTCATCTTTTGCTAAAAAGATATTTTTCATAGCTCTATTTTTTTTCTTTAGTAACTTGGAAAGTGTGAGTCTTGTTTTTATTCCACGTGTGCTTCTTTACACATTTCTTTTTAAGAAGTCACATATTTTTCTCTGGTTTCCATTAACACTGAGATATTATCCAAGTTCTCTTACCAAGTAAAACAGAAATTTAACACACATTTACTTTTTCTGCTCTGTCTGATTTCCCAATTTTTGCTATTATCTAAAATTTCAAACCAGATAATGAATCTTAAATTATTTGTCTAACTTATGCATTTTTGCTTTCAATGATTATTTTTTGTATATGAGTTGTTTTTAATCGTACAACCAGAGTTATTTAAACTTTACATGTTTTGCTGAATCTGTTGTTTACCTCTTTTACTCTGTGATTTTGTCACCCACAAAGCCCATTAACAATTCCCGGGAAGTAAAAATAGAATCTGCGTAATAAAATAAAGTCTCACCTTTTTTTTCCCCTTTGTGCTTAGTCTGGTGTCACCTGCTCACAGGGGGCTAAATGCAGAGGCCTTGCACACGGCCCATTGGACCAGAGTTCCTGATGCAAATGGCTGCAGCCACCCCTCAGCCCAGGGCCGTGTGCAGAAGTGCTGCCCACGATGCTCGATTCAAGATGGCGGCAGCAGGCCGTGTGCAGAGATTCTGCCCTGAGTGCTACAATCTGGAGTGTGAGCAGCTGCTGCTGTGCCCACACAGCCAGGACCCCCCACCCCGCCCTGTACAGCAGCCCTACCCACGGCCCTCCCAGCAGAGCCTGTACCCTAGAGCGAGTGCCAGCCTCTGCATTCTTCCAACAAAGAATAAATCTTTCCTTCACTTCTGAACTGAACTTGGTCTTGGTCCTGGTCTATTGGCTTCAACGGCCCCAGGCAGGAGGACCCTTTGCTGGGGCCCAACTCAAGAGGGTTGGAATGAATATCCAATTCTCATAGTTAACTTCAGTGTGGCTTCAAGTACATTTTTCTGGAAGAGCACAAGAGTAGTATATTTTACAGGTTCTTTTCATATCTGACAACATCTTTCACTGTTGACAACTCCAGTCGACATACATGCCATGATCACCTAGCTAGGTCTGGGGGAGAGCGAGGTTAAGGAGACAGCACACGTCTTTGCAGCCTGTACCTTATCGAGCTTCCAGGCTCACCAGTTGCACCCAAATACGGCACATTTGGTAGGGAAGATTGGGTCAGAATATTTTTCTATAAAAACTCTTTAAACAGCGATGCATTGTTGTCTCTATCATTGCAGAAGAGTCTACCAACTTCCCCAGCTTATCCCAAGGAACAAATTATAGTGGGACATGGGGGAGCATTGGAATTGATTTTTTTTTTCAGGTAACTTGTTCAGGTAAATAACAAAGTAAACAAAACCACTGGAAATCTTAAGCAGTGCTGCATGAGAGCCATGTGTTCAAATAAAAGTGAAATTGATTTGGACTTCTTATAGGCAAAATAGGCTAATTGCAGTGAGATTCTTACTTCTTTGGAGATCAATCATTTTCAGCCTGGAGGTATGTTTCCCTTTACCTTGCAGTGCCGGTTCCATTCATGGTGCCTGGTGCTCAAGGAGCTCCTTGGATTCCTCAGTGATTATCTTAGCTTCTCCATTCACTCTGCCCTCTCCTTCAGAAATTCCCACTACACATATCTTGGTTCTCTTACCTTTCCAGGTCTCCTACTTTCTCCTTTACGACTTTATTTATTTATACCTTCTCTCTGAGCTTCCCTAAGTTCTCAAGTTCACCTTCAACTCACTGAATCAATTTTCCATAATTAGTCACAAAACTACCATTTAAAATTCAACAATTATTTATTTGTATATAGCCTTTAACGGTCTTGTTTTTTGTCACCTTCAAAAATGCCTGTTCTGATTTCATAGTTGCAATGTCACCCAACATCTTGTTAAAAACTGAAATTTGCAAATTTCTGGAATTTTCTGTTCCTTTGCTGTTACTTCATTTCATGGAAGGATATTTGCTCAGGGCTTCTGGGGAGGTTTTTTTTTTGTCATGAGTCATTGTTCTCTGCTTATCCTTATGGAGGAAGATTTCTTTTTTGTCCATTGTTTCGTTGTTACGGCTTCTGTCACTAAACAAACATTTCAGGCACAGACTAAAGGACCCAGGGAAAGTTGAGAGTGACTTACCCAGCAGCAAGGCTGATGAGCAACCAGAGTGGGGTGACTTCCCCTGCAGGAACTCGCCTCTGTCCAAAGAATGCCTATCCCAATTTTGTTTGGGGACTCCACACTCCCAGAGTTCCCATTCTCCGCCTGGCACAGTTGCTGGCAGTGTCCAGATGTGCTCTCCTGACACCAAGACTCCTCCATCCCCAGCCCAACCCTTCCCCTGTAGGGGACAATCGGACAGTTTGGTTGGGGTCTTCTCCAGAAAGTTCTCAAAGGAGCACTGCTTTCTTAGGAGAAAACATGATTCACATCAGCCCTTCATTCCCTATGACCCCATATACAGCAAATGTAGGCAAAATATTTTGAATTTTCTGGTCTGCGGATGCTATGGTAGTCTCTGGTTCCACCTTGGATTTCCCCTACTTTCACATTTCTCTAGCCCTTTCCATGGGTAGAGATGTGCAGCCATGAGGTTACCAAAGGCACCAGTGCCCAACCCACCTGAGAATGAGGAGGCGGGGCCTGGCTGCCCACTGCCACCCCCAGTTGTGATCAAGGATCCCTCCCAGCCCACCACAGGGGAAGAATGGTCCAGTGGGCAGCCTGACCTAGCTCTTTGGACAGGATGCTGACCTGCAGAGGTCTGAGAGGCGGAGCAGCCTGGGCCACCCTGAGACCTCTCCTGCCTCTAACACCCACTGGAGCCAGATTCCTGGCCTCAGAAAGGAGAGCAGGGGTTCCCAGGCTCTCTGGCAACACCTTCTGGCGAGAAGCAGGACTCCAGCCACCACTCTGGCTGCTGGCCCAGACCTCCATGTTCTGGAGAGATCCACTCAGCAGTGTCCAGAGTCAACACCGCTTCCCATGGCTCTTTGAGCAGAGCCCGTCCTTCTTTCGCGAGGAAACATTTTTCTTTGGGCCTGCCTGATACCCGGAGCCTTGGGAGGTGAAGCTGTGCCATTTTCGCATCACAGTGAAAATAAGATTTCCTCTGGACCGCCAAAAGCATCCTGAGACCGAGAAGGTAAATATGTACTTTCCCCGCATCCTTTTCCATTTCTTTCCCTTCTTTTCAAAAGAGATCCCCCTGTTTTCCGTAGCTGACAGGGAGGCCTTGCGTGGGAAGGCCTGTGAATCTGCGGTGACTGGAGATGGGGAGGGGCAGCGTGCTTTATCTGCTTGGTATCGATCGCCTCTAATGAGCACCAGTGCAGCTGCGGCTAATGGTGGTACGCCTGGTGTTAAGGGCAAATGTGGGGGAAGATTATCAACCCAAGGGGCTTAACAGTTGCTGGATGGCCCGGAGCCCTCGGGGCGATGATGCACTTGAGAGGTCACTGAATCAAATGAGGGGAAAGATTCAGTGGCTGCTGCCTGAAGAAATGCAGCAGGAGTGGATATTTTTTCCAGCAGAGAGTTCCGGCGTCAACAAAACCCTTTCCTTCTGCTAGTCATTAGTCCCCGACCCTTTGCCCGGTAAGACGACTCCTCCTGGAGCTGCCTCGTCCTAATTATGACTCATCAGATGGCAGCAATCCCACCCAATTAGAGGGGCTTAAGTAAGGGCCACTTGATGTAACAAGGGTCCGCGCCTTGCATGAACCAGGGAAGGACAGCGGTGGCTCAGACGGGATTCCCCAGGCCCCCAACCAGCTCCTTACCTGGGGGGCCAGGCTGCCATTTGATCTGATTTGCTTGATATTTAATTCACTGTGTTGCCCGCCGCCCCGCTCGGAGATCTGAGAGGGCCCCGACGAGTGGCCATAAGAGGTGCCGAGGCCAGCGGCCTTCAAGGGACGGCTCACCGGCAGATCGCATAGAAGGCTCACAGTCAAATGTTAGCCCAGAAAGGGAGCTACAGGTATTAGGAAAGATAAAAAAGAAAGACTGGCAAATGCCTTCAGGGGTCGGGCATGTTGCACATTCTGAACTTTAATAGCATAATGGAGTAATTGCAGCTGGGGAGAAAGCCCAGAGCTGGCAGGAAGGACGGGTGTACTGAAGCTGGGGAGCGGGGGAAGGGAACCACCACGTGTGTCCCCTGTTTTGCCAAAATGCCCAAACCACTATTTATTTTAATGCTGTAAATAAGCAATTTAAATATTATCCTAGTTCCATAAGTAACATGGTAACGTGATACCCTGCGGTTATAACAAATTATTTATTAGGTTTTTTAAAATTCTAAGGCAGCCTCTTTGTAACCAGGAGATTTCCATTGGGTCAGATCATTAAAAAACATGGGTGTGGGTCTGCCCCTGCCGCGTCAGGGAACATTGATCTATGAAACACAACCAATAACCACTTTTTTCTGGTCGCTTTTTTTCTGTGGCCCAAGGAAGGTCTTTAAAAGTGGTTACCCCATAGAAAGTTCACATGTCCCCCAAATCCATTCTGTGTGCTTCCAGCCCCTCTTCTCACATCTGCCAGAGGGAGAGAAAGGAGAGAAGGCTGAGACTGATTGCCCGAGAAACCCCTTGGGCTGTGAGCCCCCTCTGTGCCTGTTAGAAAAGAACGGTTCCACATAGCAAGTGGGTTGGAAATGTCTGTTTCCAGTCCTCCTAAAACACCTCCTGAGATCAACAAGTTTGGTAAAGTCTATGGTCAACTTTCCCAGGAATAAAAATCATGGAGTGCATTAACTTCTACCAAAAAAGCATAAAAGATAGTAGCGGCTGAGATTGCAATTATTAATGAAGAGGCACTTTCTTATGAATATATTCATTAATTTTTAAATTTCTCAATAACATCCTCATCTATCTTGTTAAAGAATCCTTCAGCGTTAGATGCTATTGGCTGTTCAAAGAAAGAGAAGCGTGCAGTCCTGACCATGAAGGTTTGGACAGAGTCAGAGAACAATACAAGCCATTGTGTCTGTGGTTAGGAACCTGACGCAAGGCCCAGACGGGGCTCTGTTTCTCAGAGGAGGAGCCCTGAGTGCTGGATGATCAGAGGAGAAAGTCTGCAAGGAGCACAGGGACTGGAGCCGAGCAGCCTTGGAGAAGGCGCTCGGGATGGGAAAACACCCTAAGTGGAGATGCAGAAGGTGCAAAGGCACGAGGCAGGAGCATTTACGGAGTACGCTAGCCAGTGTATAAGGGATGCTCCCAAATATATTAACAAGAACTGCCTACCCACAGAGTTAGAGGGATCAAAACATGGAAAGACAAATACATGGGTTACTTCTTTATTACGTGTGCTTTTCTTCGTTTTCAAGTATTTGATAATGAGCAGACCTTATTCTTAGAATCAGAAACCTAAATTCATACCAAAAAGCTGCACCATCTGTGCATGGTCAGGTCCAGCTGGGCCAAAGCTGTACTTGAAGGACAAGTGTGGGGAAAAAAGAGGCTGGTTGAGGCCAGAGGCCCACAGAGTCAGACTCCCAGATTCGGGGAAATGTGCACTCTCCGTGTCCCTTCTGGTGCAAGGAGCCGAGCAAGCCCCACGTGCGTTCACAGCTGTGAAACAAAAACCCAGGGTGCCATTAGATTTTCATCTGCTAGAGCTCAAAGTCACCCAGGGCTCCGTCCACCTGTTAGCTCCCAGGGGAGGACAGGCTACACTAACCCCCTCCACGCAGAGGAAACTTCATCTCAAATGAGACGCTAGGAGGCTCCCGGGTCCCTGGAGGGCACATTGGCAGATCCGCAATGGATTCGCAGCTTGCTATCACTTTCTGAACACTACAAGGGTGATTAGAGGGCGTGATCTATGCAAAACCATCCCTGAAAAGTGAGAGACACTTGGAGCTGCAATGAAGGCACACACTCTGGGTCTCGCAGAGGTAGCAGCCCTGATCACAGCTCAGCTGGACACCCCGGGGCTCCTCCCCGACTGCGATCTGCACATGCCCACCATACGCCAGGCTGGCAAGACAGAGTGGACACACCTCCTGCAGGTGCTGGCTGGCCTCCGCTGGGGTGCTGGCTCCCAGCTCCTACATATGCATTGCTGGCCTGGGACACTGCTCAGTTGACTATGGGCAGCTGTCGAAACACAGGCTTGGGGCTTCCCTGGTGGCGCAGTGGTTGAGAGTCCGCCTGCTGATGCAGGAGACACGGGTTCATGCCCCAGTCCGGGAGGATCCCACATGCCGCAGAGCCGCTGAGCCTGCGCGTCCGGAGCCTGTGCTCCACAACGGGAGAGGCCACAACAGTGAGAGGCCCACATACCGCAAAAAAAATTAAAAAAAATAAAACACAGGCTTGCTCTTAACAGCCTTAGGCTCTGAAGGAGTGGCAGGTAGGTAAACAGATGTGGTCATGGAATGGGAATCTGAGAAGGTCACAGCAAGACAGTGACAGAAGAGAATCAGAGAATCATGTGTCCTACTTCCGAAGTCTGGCCAAGGAAGCCCCATCCTGGACCTGCCAGACACCAGTCCACAGGACAGGCTGCTGCAGTGCCACCAAGCACACCCAGGCCAAGTCCAGACAAAGCTCTTCTAAAGGGTTGCCCTGGGAGGGGACCAAAACGGACAGAGATGACACCCCAAGGGAGAGTCCCCCAGTCCACGCACAGTGTGAATTCACGTCATAACCAAAGACTGTCCCTTTTCTTTTTTTAAAAATTTCACTTAAGTATAGTTGATTTATAATGTGTTAATTTCTGCTGTACAGCAAAGTGATTCAGTTATACATATATATATATATATTCTTTTTCATAGTCTTTTCCATTATGGTTTATCACAGGATATGGAACAGAGTTCCCTGTGCTATACAGTAGAACTCATTGTTTATCCATCCTATATATATTAGTTTGCCTCTGCTAAAAATGCCGTTTGTAGCAACATGGAGGGACCTAGTGATTATCATACTACGCGAAGTAAGTCAGAAAGAGAAAGACAAATACCACATGATATCACTTAAATGTGGAATCTAAAATACGATACAAATCAACATACCTACGAAACAAAAACAGCTTCACAGATAAAGACTGTCCCTTTTCAACTGGGAAGAAATGGATCTAGGGACACAGGGTCCAGGAATTCCCAAACACGCCCCACCCCCCATCTCCTGTGGAGAATGGTAAGCTTCGCTTCAGATTTTCCCATTTATATGAGTCCCCAATCCCACCTCTATGGCAGATTAATTAGGAAGTGACTTCATCTAAGAAGCTATTGGGTTGGCCAAAAAGTTCATTCGGGTTTTTCATCACATCTTCTGGAAAAACCTAAACGAACTGTTTGGCCAACCCAATGTAATCACATAGGATTTGTCTCGGCGTAGAAGACAGCTCAATTTCAGGACCCTTGGTGGATTCCATTGTGAGCGGAGGTCTCTGGCATATGGGATAAAACGTTCACAGCAACAGAACACACCTGCGATCCCATTATTCCTGATCTTTCCTTCTGTGTTAGTGTAAAATCCATTGAGAAGCAAAGAATCCTGGCTCTGAAGGAGTGTTAGAAGCTAGCAGACCCAGTCTCTATAGTTCACAACATGACTCACCCAAGGATCCAGTGCTGGTTGGAGGCCCAATGGGCCTGGAGTCAGTCCCCTGGTGTCTGGGGCCGGGTCCTCCCGACACAGGCAGGAGGGCTTCTGAGCTACCCAGGGCCTTACAACTTAAGGAGACACGTGCGGCCTTGGCATCAAGCCCAATCAGCTTGGGTGCCAAATCTCGGCTCTGCAGGCAGACCCTCTGCCACGCTGAACTCAGCCCATGGGGGACAATGTGGCTTTAGAAGGTGGCTGTGGGGCTCTTGTCCCTGACTAACTTTCCATTCATCCCTCTGCACTCTGCTGTTCCTACACTCAACTCTCTCCTGTTTCTAGACCTTGCTTACACACTCCTCTCTGCTTCAAACGGCTTTCCCTCTCTTCAGAGCCTGGATCCTTCAAAATCTGTTCCAAGAGGCAAACAGGTCAGGGACCACCCACTCAGGAAAGACTCCCCTGCTTCCAACAAACATGGACTCCCTGTAGAGAAATGACTATCACAGCACTGAACACACTCTATTGCAATTGTTGGAACCGACCAGACAGTGATTCTCTTGAAAGTAGGGATAGCTTTTATTTGTCTCTCTACCCTTACCACCCAACAAATGCCTGGCCCATGGAAGGTGTTAGATAATTGACAAATGACTAAAGAGAACTAGCATTCATTAAGAGCCTCTTTTATGCACATTAACTCATTTCATCTTTATAATAATAATATAAGATATGCATTATTTTACATGAAAAGAACCAGGACTCAGGAAGCTGAGGCGCTTTGTGTGGGTGGGCAGAGCTGGTCCATGGGGAGCTAAGATTCAGATGGACCAGGTGACTGCGGAGTACAAAGAAGGAGGCTTTAAGACAGGGTCCCAGAAAAAGGTCTGTCACAAAACCAGGTGGCTCTTCCTTATTACAGATGCACTGATTTATAGAATCCCTAACTAAATCCACCATCTTTTCTAATGATACATTATACTGAAAATATGGCCAGAGAATGGCACAGACTAAACACAAGTACCTTCTGTGGAGCATTTGGGTGCACGCAGAAGAAAATCAATAGTTTACAAAGAATTTTCACTATATTCCATTATTGCTATACATCAAGTTAAGTAAATGTGAAAACGCTGCAGCCAGATGAACTGACAGGCAAGGAACAAGGTTGAGGGGAGAGGTATTGGCATTTTAACGTGAAGAATCCGTGGTCTCCTTGCAGAATAATGACCATTGAGGAGGACGGTCCACGGAGAGAAATCGAAGGGGTGGCTTCTCAGACACGGCACCCTTCCGCATCCACCTCCAGGAGCCGAATGTGGAAACCATGGGCCAGTTTCCTGCAGTGCATGGCCCACATGGACCTCAGGAGGAGCTGAACAAAAACTGGCACCCCAAATCCTATTTTCCCATGATCTTTCATTAAAAAGTTGGGCTTCAAACAGTAAACAATCACACTTAAGACCACAACAAAAATACTTAGAGATTTAAATTCTTAGGTGTGGAATCCTCAAGTGGTAGAACTGTTCCATATCTTGACTGTGGTGTGCTCACACAAACCTATAAAATTGTATAGAATTAAATGCACACACAGACACACACAGGCACACATACACTCATATAAAGGCGCATGTAAGACTAGTGAAATCTTAATAAGTTCGATGGCCTGTGTCAACATCAATGTCCTGATTATGACGTTGCACTATAGTTATGCAAGATGGTACCACTGGGGGAAACAAAGTGAAGGGTACAGAGAAGCTCTCTGCATCTTTACTTACAACTGATGCAAATCTACAATAGTCCCACAATAAAATATAGCTTCCTGAAAAACTAGCCATCGTGCCAGGCTAAGATTTTGGACATCACTGAAGCCATGGTAAGAAGTGACCAGCTGGCTGTTTGAAATTTCACAGCCAAAGAATTGTTTTGCTGTCTTCTCTGCTTTGGGTCCACGTTGCACTTTTCCAGACGTTTCCTCCCATGACGCTGCTCAGTTATTAGATTTGGCTACTCTGCAGAGCCAGCCAGGTGGGCAAGCCAAAGCCAAAATGGCCAAGTCAGTCACCATGGAAATGAACAGATTCTTACACCAATGTTTTCACATTTAAAAATCAAGAATCACAGGAGCAGAAGAAAGTTGTTGTTTTCTAATCTCAGAAATATAACGAGCTCAGGTGTGTCTTTTCGGATCACCACCCTTCTTTCTCTTCCATCCACATTCTTTTCCCTCCATAATAAGGTCCTTCTCTGGGCAGTCGTTTTTCTCCCCACCCTGTGACAGACAAGAGCAAGTCTAGAAGTTGGGATAAAACAGATGTAAAAATGTGAAAATGCTTTGAAACACTGCCGAAGTTTAGAATTTCTATCATTTGCAGGTGGTGTGGGTCACCTATATGCCCAGCTTCACAAACCCGGAAAGTAGGAGATACCACATCGCCAGAACTCAAGGAAACTGATATATGAGCCAAATGACACATCCGGCCCAACTCAAGACTGTGATTTCCAGTTGTACAGTAGTTTTTTTATAACTTAAGAATTTCACCCACTAAATGTCTGCTTTAGTTAACCTGACTCCAATTCTCCGTCCATTTGTCATTTCCACTGAAAGTTTTAAATGGTTTGTTTATCTTACACTCTTCAGGGTCTCCAAACACTACTGATGCTTCTGGAACAAAACTAAGTGAGTAAGTGAGTCTGCCACTTACTTATGGGCAATAAAAAAAACAATAAAGGCACGCAGTGCATCCTATACCCAGCAAGAAATGAGTGACTCAGCCCCATGATTCAAACAAGCAGGTACAGTTTCCTAGACCAGCACAGACACATAAATGACATGCCTAGGAAATCTGGCAAAAGTTAAATAAAAACTAAAGTGGTTCTTAATATCTACCCCATCACATTGTAGTTGCCAATTTGTTTGGGTCAAAACTAACAGAAACACAGCTCAAACTAGCTTAAACACAAAAGACAAACCTCAAATAACTTGGAAAGTCCAGGTGTAGAGTCAAGATCCACTTCCTTCCTGAGCGGAGCCCAAGGTTCAACCGAGCCAGGTGGACAGCTCCATCCTCCGCCCCTGCTTCCCTCTGCTTGGTTGTAGCCTCAGGCAGATTCTCTCTGCAGCTCCAGACTTTGATTCTTAAAGTTCCTGATCCCAAAGAAAGTGAGTTTTCTTCTTGAAAGCTCCAGCACAAGCCCAGAGAAGGACTCTCTGTGGCCCAAAGTGGGTTCTGAGCCACTTGTCAAGACAGCCACTAGTGCTGCAGAGATGAGGTTCTCTGACTGGGCATCAGGGATCAGTTGTCCACTCTAGGGCTTCTCAGGCTGGAAGGCAGAAGAAGGGGTGCCAGCTTAACCTCAGAATCTGGGCAAGACTGTTTTAGAATGTAAAAGGCCTCATTCTTCAGAGAAAAGGATTTTGAACAGACAAAAAATATAGGTCTACTAAGCATATTTATAACTACTATGGTTGGTCAGGAAATGGGATTTTGTAGCAATTTCAGATCAAGTTCTCTTCTTTTTGTTTTTGTTTTTTTGTTTTTTGCGGTACATGGGCCTCTCACTGTTGTGGCCTCTCCCGTTGTGGAGCACAGGCTCCGGACGCGCAGGCTCAGCGGCTCTGCGGCATGTGGGATCTTCCCGGACCGGGGCACGAACGCGTGTCCCCTGCATCGGCAGGCTGACTCTCTACCACTGCGCCACCAGGGAAGCCCCTCAAGTTCTATTCTTAAACTTAAAATCATTCACTTTTGCAGCTTAGATTCAGATTACACAGAAAAAATACAGAGAAATTAATTGCAAAACAGTTTCAAAAGAAAAGAAACTGTAGGTGAGACCCCAAAACTGCCTGCTCTGAGCCTCAGATTGATGATTCTGAACATGACGGCACCTTTATTATTTTTTTAACTCCACCTCATCGTCTGTTGTAATGAGAACGCGCTGTGGGATCCAGCTGCCATGAAAACAAAGATTTCAGTGCTGCAGTTATTGGTGGGGGGGAGACTATTTTTGCTTCCAACCCCCTTCACCTTATTCATAAAATAGGAAGCCGCACTAAAACACAGGTGTGACTCCCCTCTAAAGTTTAAGAATCTCCGTGTTTATCTGGAAATAAAGGATTTCAGGGGAATCTGCTTAAATATCACTGATTAATGCAAATTGTTTCTTGTTTGCCAAGAACCACATATACATTGGAAAATGAATAATTCAAAGGAACAGTTGTGTAAATATTTTGAAAAACAGTCCTATTCAAATTGCTTAGACAGACCACATGGCATCTATAGGAATTCCTTATCTTAGGTACCATGAAGTCCCCTTTCTTAGGAATAATACTCTAAAAAGTAAGGGCTCACTTAAAAATTCAGACTTTCAGAACTCCTGTGGAATTTTGAGAGTTCTCATTCATCAAGGCTCTTTTGGTAGCAATGACAGAAACATAACTGCAACAAGCTGGGGAGAAAAGAGGATGCTTGATGCCCACAACTGGAAGCATACAGGTGGGTGGGGATGGCTGGATCTAAACCTGGATGGATCCAGGTCCCTGTCATGCTCTCTTCTACTCAAGTTGGTTTTGTTCTCGCAGCTGAGCTTTTCTTGAGGCCAAAACCAGGGTTTCTGGAAGCTGCTAGGCTCAGATTATCCCAGTTCCACAATCAGAAAGAAAAGATTTTTTTTTTTTAACTTTCTCAGCTTTGATTAGACTTAGATTAGACTTTGCTACATGACCACGTCCAGACAAATCACATGATCATAAAACAGGGCACTAGGATCGCCTCAGCCGCTGTCCTGTCCCCACCCACCCTCATGGGGGAAACGGGATGGGGGTGGTTTGCAGCACCACCTTTAAATCCAGGCCAGCAAACAGGGCTCACTGTTAAACCAGTGTCACTCAAAATCTGGTCCAAGGAGCAGTGACGTCTACACGCTGTGTGATACAGGTCCCTGACAAGATACAACTCAGCAGTGCAAGCTACAGGACGTTGCTTCCTTCCTTAAGAAAGTCTTTCTGTCAAACAAAAAAGTCAGTTGGACTAAACAGTGTCTTCAGTGACATACTTGGCTTCACATGTTTGAGTGATGCCTCTGCAAGGTCCCCTGACAGATACTGAAGATGCAAAGGTGAACAAAAAACCCATAAGCTATTTCTTGCCGTCTGGGAAGGGAGATGGTCATAAACACAAGCAATTAGAGCACAGCGATGACTGATGAGCTTTAGGTCAAAGTAATAATGGCAAACCTCTGAATGAAGGATCTATGTTCTCCTTCAAAAAGGAAATCAGTTTGACAGAGCCCTGTGGATGGCAAATACCTTATAAAGCTCCTGGGTTTCCAGATCCCATGAGCCCACCCTGACCAGGGCCCCAGGAGAGACATGAGGAGTAAGCCAGTAAGGACATTTGCCCTGAGGCCTGAGCAACCACTGTAATCCAGCCTGCGTCCCAGCATCGCCATCCTAGATCCAGATTCGAACTGGTCTTCGTTACTGAAGCTCAGGGTCTCACCTTGAGTTCTCCTCTGCTTTCAAATATGAAAACCCCTCATGGACCATTCCGGAGCCATGCCAGAAAATTACCCTTGCTAATTACAATGAAATAAAGAGTAAGTCTGCACTGTGCAGCAGCCTATACTATCTCTGCAGCAACTGTCAGGGAGAAAGAAATCCAGCAGCGCATTAAAAGAGAGAACTGAAAGTATTGTGCTCTCTCAGGAAATTGAAAGGAAATTCACATCTTTACTTTTGTCTGCCAACAGATGTCTTTACTGTAGAGGGTGCCCTTTCTGCCTGCAGGTGGCTCAGGAATCGGAGGGCTGGCTCCAGCCAACAAACGCACTTGAATTCTCTGATTCTTCCATCTCTCTGAAGAATACTTAATCTTAATGATATTTCTTGCAGATACACATTAATTCTACATCGTTGCAGTCACAGAAAATGCCATCTTCTTGGGCCCTGTATTAAACATTCATATCCCATCTCTCTGTTTCCAACAATGAGTCTTTCCTCTGTCGAGACACAGCCGTGTGGCTTTTGCACCAGACCTTCTCTGTCTCTGGTCTCTCCCAGGTCCCTGAGTTTTCTCCTGCAGTTACGTGATGCATCCAAAGGCTTTGCATCATTCCTGCCTTGCCCATGGAATTATAGGGGCCTTGGTAATGCCTCGACATGCCAACAGCTGGCCCCAAAGAGCTTTGGTGCCCCCCCAGACTGAGCCACAACTGCCCCATCCTTCCTAAGGCGCCTTTGCAGTAGTGAGCACCAATTTCAACTTTTTTGTGCCTTTCTGATGAGAAGCAGACAGACAGACAGACAGAAATATCAAAACAAACTGAACAAATTCTAAGACCTTCCAGGAGATACTCCAAACCTTCATTAATCAATTCTCAGTTCTCCCTTTCCCGCTGTCTTAACTGCTCCAGGGTTTTCTCTTGGTCAGGGAGCTGTTTGATGCAAAACAAAAAGCACAAGAAAAGCATCAGTAACAACAAAATACAAAATAGCAGTCAGTGAACACAATTTGTACAAAGTTCTCTCTGATTAAGGAAACAATACTGCATTTGCTTAATTTCACAAAATCACTAGGAGTAGAAGGATATGCATGGAGCAGAAAATCAAGTGCTGAATCAGGAAAGGCTGTGGATCAAGGTCTTTTATGTAGGAAATCTTCAGCTAAAAAGAAAAAAGAGAGAGGGAGAACATCAATCAGATATTATTTCCAATTATTTTTCAAATTGGAACAGAGAAAGAAAACACACACACACACACACACACACACACACACACACACACACACACAGAAGCTTGACATGGTATTACTCAAGTTTGTGGCTGGAAGGAAAGCCCTTGTTTATATTGAAGTGAAGTTCTGAAAATAAGCAAAGAACAGATTCATTGATTTTGGGGGAGAGTCTGGGTGTAAAAAAGAGAAAGAATAAAGAAGTGCTCTTTGCCCGCTCTGTCCAAATGACATCCCAAGAGGCCGCCCTAATGGTGGGGGAGGGGAGGGGGCAGGTGCCTACCCGGGCACATGGACAGAACTGCCCTAAGGCTAGGGCTAATGGTATTGGCTGAGTCTGCTGTAAGCCTCTCTTTTCTAATAGCCAACTTTCTATGTGCAAGAAGACAGACAGATATTGATTGGTCCAAATGCCCTTGAGTTGACAACATCTGAAATGAAAATCCACAAGGCTAGCACAAACTTTCTGCAAGTTCAATTTCTGGAATCTGATTATGACACCGGACTGTGAAACCATTCACACATGTAAAAGGCCTCTCTATTTGGTAGCCCCATTTGGCACCTGTAATTGGAGGGAGTTAAGTGGCTTCATCAAGCTTGTTATTCAAATGTTGAATAGAAAGAGCCAACTGCAGGCTAATCTTGGGGTGATTAAAGAGAGAGATGCTCTCTTACTGGTACAGCCCTAATGTCAGAGATAAAGTGCACGGAGTCTTCACAACACTCCCCAACTGAAACGGTGATTACACTCGGCTTAAATACACGGTTTTCCAAAAAGCTAATGCACCAGGCTGCTCTTTTCAAGTCTTTCTGGAACACCTATGGAGACTCTCCTTGATTTCACGACTTGGGTGTTCGGCGCATTGGCGAGCTGCTCCCATTTTGCTACATCCGTTACTCAACTACAATTAATTCTCTTTTCCTTTTCCTTCATCTCCCAAATAAGATGCTGAAGTTGCAACACACAATAGTCAAAAGTCCTGGGAATAGCAGGTTTGCGGTGCTCTGTCCAGCTCTTATTAAACACGCCTGTGCATTCTACAAATTCCTCTTGATCGATACATCGATTGCAGTATAAACCTTAAATAAAGCACTATTACACTGGAAGTACACACTGTTCTTGTCTTAGTAGGTTATTTAGAAGCATAAAAAGGCAAAACCTTTCGGAATTAGACACTTCTGCCAAAGAAACCACAGATGGAATACACATTAAATTTATT
The DNA here is from genome assembly GCF_000442215.2 of Lipotes vexillifer. Classification (NCBI taxonomy): domain Eukaryota; kingdom Metazoa; phylum Chordata; class Mammalia; order Artiodactyla; family Lipotidae; genus Lipotes; species Lipotes vexillifer. The sequence continues at coordinate 1,583,199 of NW_006777568.1, forward strand.
CAGTCATTGACTGGAAATGCTGATCCTTTATGGCTTCATGTTTCTTTCCTCATTAATCTTAGTTAACCCTCTCAAAACAACGCCAGCTTTGTGGCTCCAAGTATCAAAAACTCACCATGCAGAGAAGGCAGCTTTTTAAGACAGGTTTGTTTCCTGGCATCAGTAGATCAGTCAACAACCCCTATCTTAGAAGATGCTGCTGCTTTCTTATTAAAAATATTAAGCCAAGAAAGAAACAGCCTCTGCAAGACAGGGTTGGGGGGAGACGGGAGGCAGGAGAGGAGGGGGAGGGGCTGTAAGCCAAGTCCGGTGATGGGTCAGCTTCAGACTCAAGAGAGACCTTGGGGCAGGACACCTTGGGCACTTGCTGCCTGGGCACCAGCCATGGTGAGCTGCCATCAGCACAAGCCCAATGTCCTGCTGTGACCTGGTGCCTCCAAAGGCTTTGCCTCACTCCTGCCTTGCCCATGGTATTACAGGGGCCTTGGTGACCCCTTGTCATGCCAACAGTTGGCCTCAAACAGCTTTGTAACCCCTTGAAATGGGCCACAACTGCCCTGTCCTTCCTACGATGACTTCACAACAGCGAGCATCAATTCCATCTGCTCCGTCCTTTCTTCGTTAGTTCCTTCTAATGAGAGATTGAGAAAGAGAGGGAGAGAGACGGAGACAGAGGAAGAACAAAGAGGAAGGGGAGTAAAAGTATCCCCAAAACCTGAACCCCAAATTCTACAAGTTTCTAATTCTAAAGGATATAGAAAACTAGAACGAAATACTAACAATCAAGACCCTCTGCAGCCCAAATTACAAAAATTTCATAAAGGGTCCCGGACCCTCTCTGCTGCCATGAATCACTACATTGAGTACATCAAAACCTCATGAATGAGGTCTGGAAGGTAAAAGCCTTTGCTGGATTCATGAAAAGATCAACATCTGAATATATATTAAAGATAAAGTCCAAATATTTCATAAGAGGCAGAAAAACACCAGCCTAACTTCTGAGTGGGTGTGGTGCCGCTGTCCCCCAGCCGGGGAGCAGACCCCTGGGGAAGTGTGTGTTGAATGCACTCTGCTCTGATTGCATCCAAACAGGCATGGTTTTAAATGGCAGGGGCTGTTTTATTGGAAGATGCACATAAATCTCTCAACCCAGAAAAATAAGTGATCGCAGCACAAAATGAGAGTAGCCCATGGCTGACACCAAAACTTTCAGATGAGACATGGAATGTTCATCCTTCGTCACATAATGTATCTTCCCCAACATCAGCTGGCATCATTCCAGAGCAGAGTGATTCCGAAACACCCCAAAGGCCCAGAACCAGCCGTGGGCACGAGGACAGGAGCATCGCTCACGGTGGGATTTTGCTAGAATGCAGCACCGGGTCCTTGCAAGTCGTCACCAGCACGAGGCCATCTTATCCAATTGGCCCCCGCTTCACTCCAGCCAGAGCCAGACTGCAGGGCAGTGAACATCAGGGCTCAGGTGTTCTCTGCCCACATAAACGTGGATACACCTCTGTCCTCTCAGCTACAAGACGCGGAGGATCTTTCCTGCCCAGTGTGCTCTAATAGGGCAGAGCCACCCTTCAGCCCATGGCTTCCTCCTCGCTCTCAGCTCCAATGACTTTTTTTCTATTTCCGAAGAGAAAATCTGCCTTCTTCTAAGAGTAAGATTGGCCATTTTAAGAGTAACTGCATGAACGACCATCAAGCTTTGCAGGCTGTTCCAAAAGTTGAGTTTAAATGTATTTTTCAGCAATGCTCCAATTTGACAGGGTCACGTGGCCTCCCAAAGTGACCCTGGGGAGGGTTGCAGGTGAGGGAGAGCCCGGCTGGCTGTCGGCAGTCAGCCCTCTGCCTTGACCTGAAAGTCAGATCTCGCCAGAAACACACAAACATCTAAAGAATTCTTTTTTTTTTCCAATCGCAGGTCAACTCACCACCAAATGAGTGTGCGGAGAGAGAGTGAGATCCAGTTAAAACAATTTAATTGTCCCCTCGCACGGTCCCAGCTCTGTGGCCCAGCGTTTGCCTGGTTGATGAAGACCGTTTATGGAGAGGCCCTGCCCCATCCTGCGTCCTAATGACACTCGCCCTTCACCACACTCCTGTGGATTCCGGCTGACACCTAATTGAGTGGGCAGTCCCATTTCAGCTTGTCGCGGTGGCTGGGAGGGCCCGGGGCTCTGCAGAGCACCCTCACACAGCATCTCCTGAGCCAGGCGTGGGTCCGAGCTGCCTTCTCAGCTGGGTGCACGGGAGTGGCAATGTCACTGCCTGCTCACAGAAGCACAGTCCCACCGGGCCCGCCACACAAGGCCAGCTCTGTACCGAGGACCAGAAGGAGCCTGCGCTTTGCTTTTTGCAAAGGAGGAAAATGCTTTTCTGATTGAGGACAAAGGATTCACTAGAAACAGCCTTCCCACAGTTTCACATCCACAGAACATCTAACAGTGAGCTTCGGGGAGACGGAACCAAATTCCAGGGCAGAATCTCTCTGCCTCCCCGCCCCCCCATGGCACCTTGCCCTCTGGCTTGTCCTTTACCAAAGAAATGATTTTTTCCCAATTTCACAGCAAAACATGTTTTTGTGGAAAATTCATAAAAATGCAAGGAAAAAAGAAAATTTTAAAACATCTCTAATTCTAATTCTACTTAGAGTAACCACGATTTCTGGTATATTATCCTGATTGTTTTCAATGAACATATATACCTTTTTAAAACAAAAATGTGCTTATACTCTGTTATTTTACGACCTGCTTTTTTTCACTTATTGACATAATATGAACAATTTTCAAGTCCTTAAACATTTTCTTTCCATCTTTGAAAGAATGCAGAGCCCTATCACCCTCTTATTTCCCGATGTACCATTGTCACACATCTGGATAAACAACACCATGAGGAACACACTCCAGGCTAAAGCTCTGGCCACGTACATGACTATTTCTTTAGGATAAATAAAGAAGGATAAATGCAGACAGAATGGCTTTAGTTCAAATGACAAGCCTTTTTTATGTAGAGCAGGAAATGTTTTTGAAAAATAAGTGTGCAAAATAAATAGCAACTTCATGAGTTAGTGAATTGCCACGCCACACAGGTACGGAATATCACCGGCAAGTTCTATTGACGGGGCTGCTCTAAGCCCAGAGAACATCATTCGTTTATCTGAAGAACCGAAGAACCATGATCTCTCTCCACGTGGCTTCTCTCCCACATCTGAGGAATCTGGGAAGATGAAAATGAATCAGTTCTCAGAATCAAACCCCGTAGTAAATTTGTAAACATCAATCCACTTATTGGGTTGATTTTGTTCCTGAACCCTTTCGCCGGCTCTTGGATGATAAAGACTCCTAGTGCAATAAGCTGATTGCCCCTCAGCTCTCCTGACAGCAAATTCTCGTTTCCTAGCATGTGTGTTTCTAACAGGAGGTTCCTTCCACCTGCTTAATGCTCAAAAGAGTCTGGCCTTGTAGTGTTCCTGTCAGCTGGGGTGCCTATAGCTGCACACGGGGGTGCTTCAGCCTTCATCACCCCACAGAGCCCTGTAACATCCAGATACCCTCCCCTCTTACACTCTACAGCTGGGACTGGAGAGGTCACCGCCACCCCTCCCCCGCCTCCATCCACATCTCCATCAAACAGTCCTGAGAGCCTCCTGGAAGCCAGTCCCAGGGCCAGGCACGGCCCAGTGTGGCACACATGGGCACCCAGCCTGTGTAGTTTGGGAAGGGAGCCGAAAGTCCCGAACTCGCCCACCCAGCACGCCTGAAATCTCATACAAGTTGGCCCCTCTTGTTAAGACATGAAAGCCTCTAACACAAAAGGGAAGAAAACGTTATCCAGGAGAGGAAACAAGCCAACACGCACCAGGCATTAATGCCTAATCACCAATTAGTGCACGAGCCTTCGGTGTGGGCATGTGGCAGAGCGGCTGGAGCTGGGGGTGGG
>NW_006777568.1:1587445-1594380 GCF_000442215.2 Lipotes vexillifer
GGCCGGGAGAGGATGACCCAGAAGAAAGACAGGCCAGGATAAAAGGTGAAGGCAACAGAATCGGAATCCCACCCTGCTCCAAGTCTTCCCAAGGCCCACCCTGTTCCTCCAAACACACTGGCCACCTTTGCGAACAACTTGCATGCCCAATGTTTCTGACATCAAAATATTCATGACGAGGCACCTTTGCAAGGTTTTCCTGGGAGAACTGCCTTTGGTTAAGGAACTCCCAGCCCAGGAAAGCAGTGGGAAATCCTGCAGTAAGTGGGCTTGCTACGATCGGTTGGCAGTGTCCCAGCAGGCTTCTCAACACTCAATGAGAATTACTAAACATCATTGCAAAGAGTGCAGAGTAATTCAAGGAACCGAAAAGAAAAGGAACAGGTAGTTAATCGGCATCGTGCAGTTAAGGACAGAAGCCGGGACTTAGCATGGAGCATCGCTGACCAGAAGGGCTCAGCAGAAATCTGAGAGATACATACTGATTGCAATTATCGGTTCAGCGCAGTCTCAGGGGCCCCTGGGCAACCTTGGTGATCACAGTGAGAGGGTGGCTCCTGTCCGCGGCTCTTTGAAAGCTCTGTGGGCATCTGGATGGCCTTCAGAGACCAAATCAAATGCATTGTTGGAGAGGACAGCACAGGGAGGGGGGCATGAGCAGGACACTCACAGCTGTACCCCGCACGCTTCCCAGGGTAGCACGAGGTGCTCCTGGAACCCAAGGCGTGCTCTGGGGGGACAGCTACCACCGGGCAGAGCAGCCGATGGGGAGATAGTGTGGGAAGAGGAACCTTTGGGAACCTCTAATACACTCGTGCTTTTGCACCTGGACTTGCCTTCCTGGAGAGGACAGACCAGCTGAGTGGCCTGGTCATGGTTATACGAGAAGAAGCAGCCAGCAGCAATCTCCTAATTCCTCTCGGAAGACATTTGCCCCCTGCCTCGGAGGCGTCTCTTTCGCTCACCAGATGCAGGACCTCGTCATCTCTAGGGCGCCGTAGCGCTGTACCGGGGCGGTCATTCTGGACCCCACTTCCCAAGGGTTGGGGGCGCACAGGAGTGCGTTTGAGTTGCACGGGACCTCATCTCCTCCTTCAGGGCTCAGGCGGCAGCTCCTAGAGGATACGACGGATTGGGACCTAAGCGCGCTTTGTCACTCACTCTCAGCCCCTGGAGTTGAAATGCACACTGCCTTGTGTGTTCACCAGCTTCCCGCCTTGAGCTGACTGATGTGAAGCAGCCTTTGGTTCTGATTCACTGCGGAATATCCTCACATCCCTGCTGGAGGCAGAGAGTGTTCTCTGTTGAAAACAGAACAAAACCCCAAATGAGAATGTTCTTTGGGGTACATAGTTGGCCACAAAGGGATTGATTTTCATTTCTTCAGACCACATATGATACAAGTAGGGCTGGCCTAGGAGAGGCTGCCTTATTCACTTGTGCTCCCTCAAATAGCTAGGAATGCCATTTCCATTCTATTCCACTGACTCGCTGATAGAAAATAATCAGCTGGAAAAATACTGACCCTGAGACCCTTGCAGTGCACATTGGCCTCTGCCCAGCTGTAGGGCCCAACACCTACATGTCATTGATTTCTTCCCCAAATACCAAGCCAGGCAGACTTAGGTGGGCTCTGGGATGCTAACATGACGTGCTCTTCTATTGTGGGCAAGGTGACCTCCTCCATGAAGCAGAGCTGGCCTTGGGCCCGAGTAGCCAAAGGCTGTCCTTGCCCAGTGACTGCTGAGGCTGCTGGCTGCTCACTGCTCATCAGCTGGCCCCCAAGGCCATGGCTTAACAAGCCCCAGTAGAAGTGGATGGGAGGGAATTTTCTCTTCCCTCTGCAAAGAACATGAAACTGATGGAAACAATCCCGAGAAGTCAATCACCCCCATCCCGTATCCAGCATCACACAGGAATAAGTTGGCAAAAGATCATAATGCACATAAAGGATTATAGTCAGACCCCCACCACCACCCAAGTCCCCCCCAGAGGGTGATACCATTTCACTCGAACACCACGTGGTTCTAAAACCATCTTTACCCTCACGCTTTTAGCTCTAAGTCCTTAAAATTGCAGTCAACCAAAGAGGAACCTAGTGGCAGTCTAAGTATTTAATATTGTATTATATATGAAGAGAAACTGAAATTATTGTCTAAAATAAAAATACTCCAGGAAGAAAAGTTTGCATTATATCTTTTAGACTTTAGGGTTAGAGCTAGAATTATAGTTTAAGTTAGAGTTACATGTAATCTCTAAAAAGTGGGCTTTCTTTAAATCCTTAATCTGGGATGAATTGATAAGTGAAAATTTTCTGGAGGTGAGGATCATTTTCTTTATCCTAAGGGGAAGGAAGACCAAGGAGGGGAGGCAACCTTGACGCGGGCAGAGCTGGACCACGGAGACTGTGCTCTCTCCCCTTCATCCAACCATCAGTCCTGAGGTACCAGGTCCTCAGGATCGATGTCCCAGGTACTGGGAATGCAGACACGAGCAGACGGACAGACCCCAGCTCTCACAGGGCTTACGGTCTCCCTGGGGAAACAGAAAACAAGCAGATAAATAAGAAAGATACATACATCTGATGGCAAACAGTGCAGGGGAGAAACAGACAGCAGTGAAGAGAGGAGTTACCTGGGGCAAGAGAGCACAATTTTAATTGTAGTGATCAGTGGCAGAAAGGTCCTTAATATGGCAGATGCTTTATACGTGCTTTGAGACTTTTCTTTTTAATTGGGGTATAGTTGTTTTACAATGTTGTGTTAGTTTCTACCGTACAGCAAAGTGGAGCTCCCCGTGCTACACAGCAGGTTCTCATTAGTTATCTATTTTATACATATTAGTGTTGGTTTGAGACTTCCATCAGGTTGTTCTCCACGTGTTGGGGCCACGGGCAGGGGATGGAGGAGGGCACCATCGTGGATGGAGCGGCAGGGCCCATGGGTGTCACCGGCACCCAGCTCGGGAGAGAACTTCAGTAGGGCAACGCCTATGACATTCAGATCTACAGAACAATCCAGAATGTGTCTCAACATTTGGAAGCCCCCCACCTTTGCCCCATCCCACCCGACCTACACACCCAACTCCCTGGAAATCCAGGAGCCTTAAGAGTCCCATGATATAATGTCACAGCTGGAGGTTCTGGCTTATATATATTGAAGTGGCCAGCCAGTTATTCAAGCAGGTAATTGGCTATTTGTTCTAGAGATGTACGTTAAACACCACAGGTGTTGGTTAGGGGACAGCAAATCCAAATCCCTGCCCATACTCTGTTGGAGGTACTGGGGGACACAGACTAAAATAACAACGTGAATGTCAGTGAACACAGGAAAGCACAGTTTCAAACAGAGTTGATATTGGACCTGGGTTTTAAAGAATGAATAAAAGTTTTTCAGGCTAAGAAGAGATGGAAAAGCATTCCATGTGGGGAGATCAGCAAATGCAAAATCACAGCGGTGGAACTATCTAAGGATATCTAATAACGGCCAGAATATCTAATATCTAAGAATATCTAAGAATGGCCAAGTTGTTCAGCGTGGCCAGAAGAGAGTTTGAGGAGGATGTGGGGACTGGATTATGATGATGAGATGCTGTAGTACCCCACAGGGGCCCGCCGGGGCCGTCCTGCTTCTCACAAAGACCCTCCAGCTGGGAGGTGAGTGGGAGACCGTTGCGATCGTCCAGAGGCAGGATGTGAAGCCTGAAGTGAGGCAGGGCGGTGGGGCCAGAGGAGAAGATGGGGGGAGGGGGGGCTGGAGCACCAGGAAGGATGACGCTGAGATGGCTGCCTTACGGGGCAAAAGGCACTAGTTTTCTATGGCTCCAATACCGCATCGCCATAAAATTAGCAACTTAAAACTACACACATTTATGATCTCACAGTTTCAGTGGGTCAGGAGTCCAGACATAGCTTCACTGGGTCCTCTTCTTGGGTCTCACAAGGCTGCAGGCACGGCATCAAATAGACCAGGGTTGTCATCTGGTGGTTTGACTGAGGAGGGATCCACTTTCTTGCTTGTGCAGTTGCTGGCAGAATTCAGCTCCTTGTGGCTGTAAAACTGAGAGCTTTAGGTTTGAGGAGGCTGTCTCAGCTTCTGGAAATGCCCATGGTCCTTGCCATGTAAGGGTCCCCAACATGGCCACCTGCTGCCTCACAACCGACGGGGTGAGAGAAATTCCAGCAAGACCGATGCTACAATCCTAGGTCACAGAACCATGGAAGCACACACTTCCCATCGCCTCGGCTGTCGTCTAGGGTCAGAAGCAAGCCACAACCCACCCACGCTGCAGGGGCTGGGGCCGGGGACCCAGGGGCCCTGCTGGAGCCTGTCCGCCAAGGGAAGGTCACAGGGGTCACTAATAGTGTGGGGCAGGGCGGGGAGCTCCGAGCACCACCCAACAGGGGAGCCGCTCTTATTCTCAGCCGTGACATGGAGCTGGAGGCAGGGGCTGGGGACGGCTACAGCCGTCATGGGCAACAGCAGCTCTCTCCCGACCCCCAGGTACTTCCCAGCCACAAATATGATACAAATTGTTTCCTGCCGGGAACCGGGAGGGAAAACGGCTGCTGAAAACAACTGCATATCGCATGATTCCACTGACGGGAAATGTCCAGAAAAGGCAAATCTATGGAGACAGAAAGTAGATGAGTGTTTGCCTGGGCTGGGGTGTGTGGGGAGGGATGGCAAAGGGGCATGAGAGATCTTTGGGGTGGATGGGACAGAAAAGTCCTAAATTTGATTGCAGTGGCAGTTGCACAACTCTATACATTTACTAAAAACCATTGACGTGTAGACTGAAAATGTGTGCGTTTTATGGTGCGTAATTTGTACCTCAAAATACAGCTGTTTAAAAAACACAGCTGCTAGAAAACACTGCGTGCAGTCGGGGTAGGTGACACACGGCGGCTGTACAAACAGGTGGGTGACACTCTGTTCACAGTGACACAGGCCCATGCTCCTCCCAGGAGACTCTGAGAGAATGGGGCTGATGCAGCCACATGGCGGGGGGGAAACCTCTGGGACCCCCATTTTCAGAAAGAGACACACTGGATGAAGTGCCCTGCAGAGCAGCTGTGTCCCCCGCTCTCACTCAACAATCAACACCTGAGAGCCAGCACAGGCGTCAGCACAGTGCCTGCCCCTGGGAGCCACACGCACACAGCGTCGCTTAGAGGACACCGCTGCCCCAGTGCAGACGTGTCCACAGGCCTCAAGGACCTGCAGCAGCATCCGCCCTGGCCGGGACCACCCCAACCAAAGGGCAAGTCTGTCTTGTTCTTGGCGCTGTTCAAGCTCATGAACATCCTGTGTTAAAATCGTGCTGACTTGGGCTTTCCTGGTGGCGCAGTGGTTGAGAGTCCGCCTGCCGATGCAGGGGACACGGGTTCATGCCCCAGTCTGGGAGGATCCCACATGCCGCGGAGCAGCTGGGCCCGTGAGCCATGGCCGCTGAGCCTGCGCGTCCGGAGCCTGTGCTCCGCAACAGGAGAGGCCACAACAGTGAGAGGCCCGTGTACCGCAAAAAAACCCAAAAACAACAAACAAACAAACAAAAAAATCGTGCTGACTTAACGCCAAACAAATGAGGAGCCCAGCTGTCCCCAAATTAAATGCCCAGGAGGTGGGGTCACATCTCCCCGCTCCCTGCTGCCCCCTCACCGCTTCCCACCCTGTAAGGAGCCTCTGCCCTCCATGGACTGGCAGCCCATCTCCGTGATCAAGCTACCCAGGAGCACCAGAGCACCGGGGCCTCGACATCAGAAACTTGACCTTCCTCCCAATACAAGGCAAGGGTTGTGACCAGAGGGAAGCTGCTGAAGGGACTCAGCCAGCATACATCACGGGTGAATTGTGATAATAATAATATCTAACGCCCCATAGCCTTAATAAAGGCCAGCACCGTTGCAAGTGTTCTGTGTGTATCTGCCCCATATATTACTACGTGGGCTACTCTTCACAAGCAGGATGGGAACCACTGTCCCCCCTTTTACAGATGAGAAAATCCAGGCTCCGAGCCCAGCCCCTCCTGACACGGGCCCACAAGGCATGGGCTCGGGCAAGGCCCTGTCTGAGGGCAGCAGAGGGAGGGGCCTCCAGCAGGAGGTCGCAAGGGACCCAGCTAGAGGAAAGGGGACATTCTGCTGAGCAGAAGATGGTGAGGACTCACAAGACAAAGGGGAGCCCCCTGCAGAGAGGAGGGAGGAATTGGCCCAGAGGGAGGTGGGAAGACGCTCCAGCATCTGAATCCACAGAGGCCGGCTTGGGCCCCTAAGGCCAGACCAGGAGGAACAGCTGCCCTCCTCCGGGGCTTGCAGGCAGCGAGACAGGGCTGCCCGCAGAGCCCAAGGAATCAGCCGAGTGTCCTGGTTTGGCGTCTGCTGGCCTGAAGGGAAGGATGGCCGGGGAGGTCCTGCACGGCTCAGAGGGAGAACAGGGTGGCACTGCTGACAGGGGCCTGTCCGCGTGCTGACTGGCTCACTCTTCCATGTTCCTCTCAGGCCCTCTGTGGCTTGCTTTCTTGAGTAAACATTCCCATCAGAAAACAGAACCATCATCTTCACTATGGAGTTTGTTTAACGTGGTCCAGCCCAAACTGAACACCCAAGGAGACTGTTCATTGAGCCTCAGCTCAGATTCAGCGCGTAGGCAAGATCACCGACCTGGTCCTCCCCAACTTGCCTGAATTAATTTATTCCACATACAATCTTCTCCCAGTCTAGAGGGAATCCAGTTTCATGGAGGTCCTCTTAGCAGAGGATTTATCAAACCAGAGTATATGCATATGGTATGATCCATTATCTAAGCTGTTGGTTTGAGTCGAAATGTCAAGAAATGATTTAGTATAAAATCCGCCACAAAAGCATTTATTAAAAAATCTTCTGCTGCTCTTCATTCACAAACATTTACTACCCGGCAAACAAATGTCAGCGGTTC
>NW_006777568.1:1594550-1597050 GCF_000442215.2 Lipotes vexillifer
TCACGTCCCCCAGCAGACGGCGGTACATTGCAGGCTAGAGAGTACTGCTCACCACCCTGATGTCAACCAATCAGTCTTATATTGGGGTGCTGTTCGAGACGAAAGTCGTGCCTTCTTTGGGGAGTGGAGTCCTCTTCACACAGAGGTTTTATTTAAAGATGGAAGTTTATCAATGTATCACCAGGACTTTCCGGAGGAAGTAAACAAATTAAATGCAGACTTGACAGCTAAGTCAATGGAAGGATGCCGGGTGTGCTTTCCTGCCAACATAGAACGTGTAAAGAAATGAACCCACTTGTTGCCTGCCTCGGTTCACGGGCCCTGGATGGTCCTGCCATGATCTCATTTTGTGTTAACCAAATTCTCTAAGGAAAGCGACTTCCCGTGGAACCACAGAATCCTGCAGTCAGGAATGAATCCCTCCCTCGAAGACCAGAAAGCAGGGATCTTGCCAGGGGACTGAGTAGCCTGTCGAGGTCACACAGCTGGTTGGTGACAGCAGTGGCCCTAGAACCTTGGATTCATGGTTTTAGATTAAACGTGTGTCACTCGGCCCTGCTGCAGGGGAGGGAGAGGGGATTCCAACAGCAGACAGAGCAGCCAAAATAAGCAAACAAATATAGGCTATATTGAAACTCAGGGGGAGCTTGGATTTCAGAGCCTCAATTGCAGGCATCGAAAACCACATTTCACCTCCAAGTAACCCTCATCTGCTTTCTATCTTCCAAATCTGCGCCCGTCACGTCATCCTTACAAAGGGTTATCGATGCCTTTATTACAGGGCCCGTGTGTTCTTAATTGGCAAGGCAAACATCCAGCTGTTAAAAACACTCCAAAGAAGAATGAGTTCCTAGCAAGGAGGGCCAGGAGAGCTGTCCAGACGCTTTGGCCACAGGGGTGCCGGCTTCAGCATAGATGCCCCCCAAGGGCCAGCTTCGAAATCCAATGATAAACATGCACACTTGTGCTCCCTGAATTTGGGGTGCCTCCTGCGCCTCGCTTGATCCGACTGGACCAGCCCTCGCTCCCCGCTGGTCCCTCGCCAGCAGGGAGATGCTCACGCCAGAGTCTGGCCTGCTCCCACTTGTAAATGCTCTGCAGATAAAGCAGGGGAGTGGAGGAACTTCAGGAGCCAGCGGGGTCCAAGCCACGTCCCTGGCCCCAAGGAGCTTCCTTATCACCTCCTGGGAAGAGCTGGGCTGGGGGTTGGTGGCTGGGCTCGAGGCAGCAAACATGTGCCTGCCTCTTGGTGGGTACAATCCCAGAACCCCCTTCTCCCTGCACTAGCCCTGTGTTTCTACTTAATTCCCTTCTCCTAAATTCCTATTTTCCTCTCTCTCTCCTCCCCCGCCTATGTGATGAAGACGATGCTGGCGGTAATAACAATAAGAGTAGCCATCGTATTAGAAGGACCACAGTAGTAAAAGCTGGCATTCACTGAGCAGCTCTGGGCAACTTGCTGTATTAATTTATTCAATCTCCCCCCAACCCACAGACCCAAGGAAGCAGATACGCTTGTTAAGATGTGCGTGTTCTTCCTTTCCGGCACCTCCCCAAAGCAAATGCTTCTGCAAACCTGTTGGCTCTGTGCCGTGTGCCGCTACCATGAGACCCACAAGCTCAGAGAGGCAAGGCTCTGTCCACCATGTTCACTGTTGTATCCCAGTGCCCAGGACAGTCAAAAAATACAATTGAAGGAGCAAATGAAGTCCCATTTTACAAATGGAAAACTGAGGCTCTGAGAAGTTGTGGCTCCCAGGTCAACCCAGGCAGGAGATGGGAGTGAGGACCAAACTGCAGCAAGGTTGGGAGCAGTGACCTTCATCCTTTTCTGCTCCTCTGCAGGACCAAGGGGTCCCCAGGCTGTGTCTTTGGCCTCTCAAATGCCACACTCGAGGGGAAAAAGGCCGCTCACTTTCCTTGATGTCAATGCAGGTAATTTCAAGAGGCTCCAGCTCTGATCATGGATTTGGCCCCTGCCTCTCCCAGTTTATTCTGATGCCTGGGATTCAGTGCCACCCTGGCCCTAGCCCTCTCAAGCTGGCCCATTTCTGAAGGGCCTGGGTGCCCTGGCACCCTTTGGAGTTGCCCGACTCACACGAGTGATTTCTAGCGTGAAATACATTTGTAGCACTTATAGAGAGCCAGCTCAATTATTTAACTCTACCTAGATTTAGTTCAAATGTAAGAGTTCCAGTGTACATCTGAGACTTGTGGGAAATTGATTTTTCTGCTTAAGATCATTTCATAGGGTTTAGCATTTAAACCAAATCGGGTGCAAACTGATCTCCTAGTAGATACTGAGCTTGTTTTCTTTTTCTAAAGACCAGCCGAAGCGAGGGTCTTGCTCCCTGCCCCGACGCTGACGCCTGCCATACATATTTTATGATTTTAACAGACCACGGCAGCCCACCAAAAGTCATCTTTAAGGCAGCCAGCTCCATCTTGTCTCATCGCTGGGCCATCGGAGCCGCTGTACCAAGGGAGGACCTGAGAGCCA
>NW_006777568.1:1602050-1604105 GCF_000442215.2 Lipotes vexillifer
AGGGGTTAGAAATTCCCCAGGGCATGGAATCACCTCCTCTCATTGGCACTTGGCCAGAGTCCCAGGCTGGAACTGGGAAGTCCTTACCCCCCAGACCCTAAGGCCTAATGTTTAGGGACGGTCCCACCCCCGGCCCATGGCTGAGGCTCAGCGTACGGGGTGAGACGGCAGCTCTGAGCTGCCCAGCACTGCTCCTCCCAGGAGACCACTGTGAGCCTGCAGGAGGATCGCTCCACCCCTGCAGCACCGCACCACGCAGGTGCACTCTGCAGACTCTCTTCCCCTCCCACCTCACCTGGCTGTCATCTCCTGGGCCTTCTGTCCATCCCTCAGGCAGCTCCTCTGGTCTCCACACCTGAGCTGGACATACTTCCTGTGTTTGCTCCATATCAAAGGGGCTGGAAAGGGGCTGGGGATCATTTCATTCACCAAAATTCCTCTCAGAGACAACACTCTACACATATAGGCTGACCTCGGAGATACTGCAGGTTTGGTTCCAGACCATCACAAAAAAGCAAGCATTGTAATACAGAGAGTCACACAAAATTTTTTTGGCTCCCCAGTGCATATAAAAGTTCTGTTTATCCTGTATTGTCCTCTGTTAAGTGGGCAATAGCATTATGTCTAAAAAAACAATGTACATACCTTAATTTAAAAATCCTTTATTGCTAAAAATGCTAAACATCCTCTAAGCCTTCAGCGAGTCAAAATCTTTTTGCTGGTGGAGGGTTTGACATATTGTGAGAATTATCAAAATGTGACCCAGACGTGAAGTGAGCAAATGCTATTGGAAAAAATGGCACCAATATGTGTGCTCAACACAGGGTTGCCACAAATCTTCAATTTGCCAAAATCTCAATATCTGTGAAGCGCAATAAAGTGAAGCACAGTAAAACGAGGTGTGCCTGTGCAGAAGAAATATGCTGGCGAGTCTTTTGCAGTGGAGGTGTGAGACCCCAAAAGAGCAAGCTTACCTAACAAAGGGATGCAAAGCTGTGCGTGAGGATGGGGTCCAGGCACTGGAGGACCCTTCCTTATGCTGAACGCTGGGTGGTGTCTGCAAGCTTTGGAGACAGGAATCGGGCCTGAGTTGATTAAGGATCGCGGAATCCTAATTCCCAAGAGAAATCCCAAAGAACAGGAGGGGCAGCTACATGGAGGAGGGTCCAGAAAAGAGCCCCATGGATAGTGTGGCAGGAAGGGCCTTGGGGCCTCTGAAGTTGTTCCCCGAGTGAGCAAGGCAAACCCCCAAAGAGACCTTTACTAACCTGTGCATGATTTCACTAGGGATTGTGTGGGGATAGATCCTTCTGGAGACCCTGCAGCACCGGTAAATGCCGCAAATGGGTTTTGCTGCAAAGAAAAGTCAGGGACAACCCTAGGCCACCGAAGCCACACGGTGAAGGAACAGCCGGCACCCGGGTCCCAATTCTAACATCTATTTACTCAGCTTTCTGTCTCGTGTGGGTTGAACTGTGTCACCCAAAAAGATGTTCAAGTACCTGGTACCTGTGAATGTGACCTCTTTTGGAAATAGAGTCTTTGCAGATGTCATGAGGTTAAGATGAGGTCATATAGAAGTAGGCTGGGCCCTGATCCAATGACTGATTTCCTCATAAGAAGAGGAGAATTTGGACACAGAGACACGTGCAGGGAGAGTACCATGTAAAGACGGAGGCAGAGATTGGAGTGACGCAGCTGCAAGCCAAGGAACGCCAGCAACACCAGACACTCAGAGAGAGACGTGGAACAGGTCATCTGAGTTTCTGCCAATCTGTGATGGCAGCCACGGGGAGCTGCCCCACCAGGCTGTCTGGCACTGACCTGGCGCATAGTAGGTGCTCAGTACAGATCTGTGGAATGGATAAGTATGAGTGTGCGATTTTGTAGGAAAACTTAGGGTTAAGAGATGCTTCCGAAGGGCTGGCAGCATGCAGTCTGTTCCCTAACTCCTAGGCCTGGACAGAGTCTTCAGGAGGACCCTCCCCACTTCCCCTCTGCTGCTATGCTTCCCTTTCACCTCTCCTCTGCCTCACCCTCCCCTCCCACCCCCAC
>NW_006777568.1:1604187-1617989 GCF_000442215.2 Lipotes vexillifer
CCCGTCTAATCACAGTCCTTGTCAGCAGATGCACAGAGAGTTTGGCCCAAATCACTTTCGTTCCTTAGTTTAGATCCAGAATTCATTTAACCATCTGACTTTTTAGAGTTTTCCCGCTAGCTGAAACCATATAAATTCAACCTCTACATGGAATCATCCTAACAGATGACCTTATATAATCCCCTCCCTTTGAGTGAGAGAAGAGATGGTAAAAGTTCTCACCACAAGAAACAAAAGCTTGTAACTCTGTGGTGATTGATTTGCAAAATATATACGGAATCCTGTCATTACCTCAAATGTATACAATATTAAATGTCAATTACAATATACCTCAATAAAACTGGGAGAGGGGCTAATAGAGAGCCTAATATTATGTAAGCAGATACAAATGGGTAAAAAAAGGCATCCCTACAATGCACGCCTACCAGAGCAGCAAGGGAGTTAGAGCAGCTGGAAAGATCTACATTACACTTCAAAGCAGAGAGGCCAAGCGACAGCTTGTGGACCACATCTGGGCACTGTCTGCTTTTGTACAGCCCACAAACTAAGAATGGTTATTATATTTGTAAACGGTTGGAAAAAATCAAAAGAAGAAGAATATTTCGTGACATATGAAAATGATCTGAAATTCAAATTTCAGTGCCCATAAATAAAGTTTTATTGGAACACGGCCACGCTTGTTGACTTACATAGCCTACAGCTGCTTTAGAGCCACAGCGGCAGAAACAGGATGGCCTGCAGACCTAAAACACTAATCCTCTGGCCCTTTACTGAAAAGGTTTGCTGATCCCTGCTCTAGACACGTTAAAGAATTCTGCAGAGCACCACTGTGGTCCCAGCCACACTCACCACCCACTGATGAGAACAAAGAAAGCACAGCACACTCCTTCGGGAGAGTTCCAACATTTTTCTGTACCACGTACTGTGAAGATGGTTAAATAATTTGCACACACACACAATAACTCTTCTACAGAAGAGAAAATAAAAACGTTTATGTCTTCCAAAATATAAATAATAATTAGAAATTATTTTAGCAAAAAACACAGCACCCAACATTTGGTACCCTATAAATAGTTATCTCTGTGACAGAGAGATTTCACTCTCCATTCAGAGGGTTTGGGGATTTGTTTGTTTTCTTGATATCATGCGATGACAGCCCCAAAATCACTCTGGGCAAAAGACCCAGGAGGCTATGTGGGAAAAGACAATGGCCAGTGGGGTGAAGGGACCCCTTCACCTTCACATCTGGCACAACGTGGACTCCCGCAAAAGAAGCATTAGGCAGGAAACAAGCATTTTGAGAAAAGATGATGCCATTTGCAGCAACATGGATGGACCTAGAGATGGTCATACTGAGTGAAGTAAGTCAGACAGAGAAAGACAGATATCATATGATATCACTTATATGTGGATTCTAAAAAAATGGTACACATGGACTTATTTACAAAACGGAAATAGAGTCACAGATGTAGAAACCATGTATTAAATGGTTACCAAGGGGGAAAGTGGGGGAGGGATAAATTGGGAGATTGGGATTGACATATACACACTACTATATATAAAATAGATAACCAACAAGGACCTACTGTATAGCACAGGGAACTCTACCCAATACTCTGTAATGACCTATATGGGAAAGACTCTGAAAGAGAGTGGATAGGTGTGTATGTATAACTGATTCACTTTGCTGTACAGCAGAAACTAACACAACATTGTAAATCAACTAGACTCCAATAAAAATTAATTAATCTGCCATGAAAAAAGAAGCTAAAAAACTTTTAAAAAGAAAAGAAAAAGAAAAGATGAGACTCACCAAAGAGCAGTCTTAGGATGGCCCAGGCAGTGTTTCTTTGAAATCTTTGTGCTCTGAGCACTGTAATTTGACCATTAATACAGGAATGTCAAAATAGAAAAACCCGGAGTCAAATCAGGCAGAAAGTAGATCAGGTATAATTTTCTTTTGGAATCTGAACAAAAGACATTGTCTAACCAAGCCAAATAACGGGTAAAAGAGTTCTATAGATAGATAGAGAAACGCACACATAAGTGTGCTTCATGCAAAATTTCAAATGACTTAGTGACAGCTCTGAGAACCTGTCTGGGGATAATTTTATGGAAAGGCGGTCAGAATGAAATCAATTAGAAAAGCAAGAAGGATGTATGTTCTGTCATTTTTAGTGGGAAAATGGCTGCTTGATTTTCCTTGGCATGCTCCCTCATAACCACTTTGAAGACCTCTCAACTGAGAAGGGAAATCCGCAGCCTGAAGCTTCCCGCATGTTCCTCCCAACAGCTACAAGTTCATCTTTCATCCGTCTAAGTGGAGCGCTTGGAGCTTGAGCACAGAGCGCGGAAAGGCTGGCAACCCCGCCTCCGCCGCAGCTCTCAGGGTATCTTTGAGCAAATCACATCATCCCCTCCCTCCCTTGTGCCTCTGTGTTCTCATCTATGCAATGGGAACGAAGCCCAGCCTTGCCTTCTCCATCTCCGGCTGTCAAGAGTGTCTATTGAGGGACTTCCCTGGTGGCGCAGTGGTTGGGAATCCGCCTGCCAATGAAGGGGACACGGGTTCTAGCCCTGGTCCCGGAAGATCCCACATGCCGCGGAGCAACTAAGCCTGTGCGCCACAACTACTGAGCTCACGTGCCACAACTACTGAAGCCCGTGCGCCTAGAGCCCGTGCTGCAACTAAGAGTAGCCACGACAATGAGAAGCCCGCGCACCACAACGAAGAGTAGCCCCGCTCGCCGCAACTAGAGGAAACCCGCGTGCAGCAACGAAGACCCAACGCAGGCAAAAATAAATTAATTAATTTATATATATATTTAAAAAAGAGTATTGAGACTGAAGAAGTGAAGATTGCTCCACAAAGAGAATAATCTCATATTTCTCTCTGAGCTGTAACAAAAGAAAGACCAGAGCAGGTTGGAAAGCACTTCTGAGTGTTTATATACAAGAGCTTCTAGCCTTTCTCCTCAGTCTGGATGGAAAGTGCATTCAGCCAAGCAAGAGGGCTAAGCATATAGATGAAGTGCATCTTCTAGCCACTCTCTACCCTCCAGGAAAGTGTGAAGGGCCTAGAATCTGTCAGATGCTGGTTTTCAGTTGCCTCCAACCATAAAATGCTCACAAAACAACAAGAAAACTACATTGACACAATCCCCCAGACAGATGAGAACAGGAGAGGGATTTTGATGGGTAGACAAGAGCAGAACGCTGAATCTTCCTAATGGTGAGGATTTATATCAGCCCAGAGTATCTTAAACATCTCAGCTCTAGAAAATGCCAGATAAAAAGGCAGGCCAAGGCCTCGGATCTGTGAGGGTATCAGAGGGCTTGGCCGGGCCGAGTTCAGCTGAAAAGAGCAACATCGATGTCTCATTGGCAAGTGCTATTGTGTGCTTGCATGAGCTAATATCCTATGAATAGAGATGTTTCAAATGTATTAAACATTGGTCCCTTTTTTTTAGAAATTACACTGACAGAGGCTTCCTTAAACATTATTTGAATAAAGGCTCATTACGCACAGTCCAAAGCAGTTCGTTAGGAGGAGCTGCTTTGGAAAGGAGTCGAGGAGCTGCCTTTCTTCTCGGCAGTGAATTACATCAGCTACTTCCTAGTTATTTAAATCTTGAAATAAAAGATGTAAACGCTCCAGTGACATCTTAAGATCATTGGAAAGGCAGGTCTTGCATGCACAAAAATGCCCAGCTGGTCTGCAGATAAAACAGATTGATAATTAGTTGCAAAATGTAACATTTCATCAAGAATATTTTGAATAATCCAATTTATCTTTGTCAGATATGCAGCACATATTTTTCCGGGGAGCAGCTTTGTTCTTTAACATAATATTATAATTTCAGGCTGCTAATGAAGGCGCCCGCCGGCCGGCCAGGCCTTGATGTGCGGCTTGGCAGGGAGCTCACCGCGGCCCGGGGACCCAAGCGCTGGGGCGCGCTGCGCCCGGCTGCCGCCACCTGCCCGCCGCCGCCGCGTGGGCTGCGGGCCGCGGGCGATCAAAGGGCCGGCGGGCTGCGGGGAGGGCGCCCCTGGCAGGCGGAGCGCGGGCCAGCGGGCGGGGGCTCCACCGACTCCGGCTTCTAATTAATCGATGGAAGCGCGCGCTCCCTGCCCCCGACGGCGATGGCGACGACGATGGCAAAGGCGGGCTGGCGCGCGCTGCAGGCTCCGGGTGTGGGGTGTTGGGGGGTAGGGGTGGCTGCTAGGCCGCCGGGCATCCCCAGGGGCGCGCCCCGGGTGCACCCTGCGTGGCCTTAGCGGGAGTGGGACGGGGGCAAGGAGGGCTGAGGGTCCCCGGTTGGCCCGCAGGAGCGGCAAACTCATCTTCAGGGGCTCTACGGACCCCTGGTGCCAGGAGACAATTAAGGCCCACGTGCTGGTTGAGCCTTTCCAGGGGCAATTTATCACTTTACATAAGGCCTGTCGGAAACGCCAGGACGCCCGTGTTTACACGGATGAGTGGGAGCTACTTAGCATAAGTCTGGAGAGCCCAGCGCCGGCCCAGGAGGCAGCCTCCTCTTAAGACCAAGAGAGGCCGGAGCGCTCTCAAGAGGCCTTGATTGAGATGCGCTCCAACTGTAATTTGCTCCGCTGACCCTGGGGCTCTGTGGCCACGGCACCCCCAGGTCACCCACATTCCAGGAAACATGGTCAGGGGAGAGGAGGTAGCTGGATGGAGGGAAAGTGTGGGCAGAGCTTGGAAATTAACTCGCCCTTCCCAGAAGGGGCGCAGAGTTTGGCAAAGCAGTGAAAACACCAATGCAAAAAGAATATCGTTCCTTTTTTTTCTGCACAAATAGCCACCCGGCACACGCCCTAAGTGCCAAACGTTTCTTTCATTTAAAGTGTATCATTTCAGCAGCATGTTTGCAAACCGCCCACCGCGGTTATACCCGCGCTGGAGTCGTCTGGTAATATTTGGTATTTTCAAAACCAATGCATTTCTTACACCAAGATTAGGGCTCTCTATCCGTTAGTTCAGAAATCATGATCAATAAGAGATAAATGCTACCTTCCTCATTGTCTGCGTTAGGATGGACAATGCTACCTGTGTCCTAAAATCCTGCAGAACAGATTCGATGACCCCCAAGTGTCCAGGAGGTAGACATTCGTTATGACACTACCTGATAATAAATAATAGTAAACTTGAGAGGATTCAGCAAATTCAGAATACTTTGAAAAACTGACTAGCTCACAAGACCAAACCACGGGGTTGTTCACTTGGAAGACTATCCCATAAGGTCTTCTCTTTATTCGTTTTTTTTTTTTTTTTCCGCTCCTGTAGTTGGGGAATATTTCAAATACTTCCCAGTCTTGGGGACCCACAGTCAGCACAGTAGGCTGAGTCTATTGATTTTACCGCTCCCAGTACGTACAGCTCTTAAAATACACTGTGAATGTCATTCAGCCTGGGGAGGGCGTGCTCTTGAGAGGGATCCTGACCAATCAAGCTGTCCCTTCTTGCTTTAATTTCTTCCAGGCTGGTTTTGTTGCAAGCCTTCCTAGGTAATTATTTATCTTGTCCAGACTCAAAGGTCAGTCCAATGCCATCTCTTTTCCTGGGTAAATTCTGACTGTTTTGATGTCTCTGAGGTTTCTGACCACCTACCGCTCCCCATGGCTTCACGTTTTCTTCTCTGTTGTCTCTTCTCCAAAACCGCTGGAACAGGAGACAGCCCAGAAACTCTAGAGGATGGCCAGGAGGCTGGTGTCCCTCAGGCTTCCTTGCCTGTCCCCAGTGGCCCTGCACAGCCACCATTCTGTCCCCTGCCCTGGCAGGGGTTCTTCTGAGTGCTATGGAAGAGGAAGGAACAGATGCCTGTCTTGGTCACTGTCACCCCGTGTTGGTTCCTAGAGGTGGACTGGTGCTTGCTCCTCCATGGGACCCTGTTCCTGGCCCAGAGACATTGGGTGACCCGCCCAAGCTACACGAGCAGCTGTCTGTGCCCCTCAGGAGTCACCTGCCCGGAGCTCCTTTCAGGAAGCCCATCAGAAAGATTGGGTATACCCATTCACTCGATCTCATGATCGTTCAGGTCTGCCAACCCTAGTCTAGGTGCCAAGGGCTGCTTTAGCAAACCCACGAGAGGGTGGCCCTGGGGCCCAGCCCTCATCTTCAGGACAAAGCAGGTACACTGAGGTGCCCCCCGCAGCCAAGCACCGTGGTGCAGCATCCCCACTCCCACGGTCCTGGCTGCCTCTGCTCAGCTCTGTGTCCTGCCAAGTTGGGAGTCCCTGCGTCCCAGGCAGTTCGCCTTGTTGCTGACTCCCCAGTGCCTGCACTGGCTCAGCCAAGAGCAAATGCCTAGTAAATGACAAGTGACCCAAACCAGACCAGGCCCCTCTGGGGCCAGCAGACCCGGGAGACAGCCAGCTCCCCTTCGGGCCACCCCAGCACACACCAGAATAGCACAAACAAGCCTCCCGCTGCTCCGTGGGCTCCTGAGAGGAGAAGCCCACCCCCGCTTGCCCAGGCCAACAGGCAGAAAAGCCCAGCGCCATCAGCAGGTCCCGTCATCAAAGGGCAAAATCCCAAAGCAGGACATGACTGTTCCCAAGGGGTTCTGTCCCCCCCAGCCCAGGGTGGGAGCCGCCCACAGGCAGAGAGGCTTCTGGGCCCCATGTCTTCCCATGTCTCCTTTCCCCAGACCCCTGTGCGGCTCAGATGCCTGTGGTGACTTCCCAGCCAGAGTCTAGCGCTGGTTTTCAAGGCCCCACATGTGGCTACCCCCCCAAACCTGTCTTTATTGTCTCCCCCATATGAACCCTTATTTGAGAAGAGCACAGTCAGAGGCTCCCCTGTCCTAAAGGGCCTCCTGTCCTCTCTCAGCCAATGCATGCCCTGCCCCTTTCTTGAAAGCCAGGCCCAAACCCTCATCTTGCACACACCTGTGCATCTCACCATCACGGAGCTTCCCTGGCACCTGGCCCACAGGCCCTTGAACTACCCACCACCGTGGACCTCCTTCACTGGCCTGCAAGGTCCTGCTGCAGCAAGTGGACCTTGCATCTCTGTAACTGCTGTATCTGTGCACAGTAGGTAGTCTACAACCATCTAGGTAGGAGTGGTTAGATGGCTGCCTGCCTGCAGTGTAAGCACCAGGCAGTGACGAGCAGAGCTGTGAACAGTGCAGGGCATGGTTTGGAAGCCTAACTCACGGACCTTTCACTTCTCTCAATGTGTGCATGAGTAAAGAGACTCCTTGGCCCATTTTTGTCCCTTTTCTCTTTTTATGTCAATCGTGTCCCTAAACCAAAGATCTCTCCTGTAACCCTTTTCTCAGAGCCCTGATGGCTCCCTGTTTCCTACCCCTTACTTTTCTTCTGCAGTCCTGGGGACATATAAAGTATAGTTACATAAATAGGGCCATGTCCCCAGCATGGCACTGGGGCCCTCCCAACCGGGCCAAGGCCATCTTTTGAGCCTTATCTGGAAATCAGCCTCCTAGTGTGACCTTGGCCATGCTAGATTCAGTCCAACTCTGCACCTTTCCCTGCCTCTGCCCCATGGCCTCTGCCAGAGATGCCATTTTTCCTCCTTTCTCTGCCCCTTGATGCTGTATACATTCCATGAGCATCACTCTTAGAGGCCCTGCCCCAAGCTCCCAGCAGGAACTATCTCCGGCTCAACCATTCTTGTTAGTTATACGGCTCTCGGAACCCACATCATGTGTTACTGCAGTGATGTGTGGGACTTTCTCACTCTCCCCGCTAGACTGTCAGCTCCATGAAGACAGGGACTAGGTGCCCTGTTTACTTAGCACATCCTAAGCCTCAATGAAAAATTTCTGGATAAAGAAATAAATGCTTCCGACAAATAAGAGCCTTCAGATGGGCACCATGGATAGGTCTCCAGCATATTAGGCTTGCATCCAAGAATGAATCTCTAAACATTAAGGAAGAAAGAAGAATGAAAAACATTTCAGTTTATCAAAGAAATAGGAATTCACATGAGTTTGGGTATAAAGGTTAACTAAGGTGAAAATAATTTTTCTTGGATGTCAAGCAAATTCTTTCACAGTTCTCCTTGAAAAGCCCAAGCTAAGTACACTGAATAATAAAAAGCAGAGCAAACATTAGTGAAGGGTTCAGTGTTTTCTCTTTTAGGCACAAATCTGCTCAAGACGACAGGATGATCATGCCTTCCTGACTGTCATACGATGCAACACACACCTCTGTTGAGTGAGTGACTGATCCCCACAGTGACTCTCTACCGGACACAGGCCTGACTCAGGCGCACCCGGTCCAGGGACACCCACCCTTACCTGGCGGTGACAGATCCCACCAGGGCCGCTTGCTCCAAGGCATCCATGCCTTCTCCTAGGATCATGGTCACTTTGTGATCAAGACCCTGAAGTGCTCTGGCATTTACTTCTAGAGTTTTCATCAAGACAACAGAAGAAGCAGGCCCCTTGGGATGGTACAAAGGGCTGCTAAGTGTTGAAGGTTCTGGAAAGGTTCCAGAAAGGTTCAACAATATGGGCTGCTCGGCAGGTCACCCTGGGAGTCCCAGGCAGATGGTTTTCCATTCCCACCATCCCCGACACGGTCCTTTCTTTGCATACATCCGTAGCTCTGCCTTTGCTGTTGAGTGGTGCCCTTTCTCCCAGGTCTCCTTCTACAAAAGCCCCACTCAGTCTTCAAGGCCTAAATCAGATACTACCCCTGCTGGGGAGGCCTCCCAGATGTTTCCAGTTGCCCCTTCCTCTGCTCTCAAAGAAAGTTTCACCAGTGGCTCACCTGTGCACAGGTATGTGTCAGCGAGGTTTCTCCCAGAGGCTGATGTGTGCATAGCTGTCTCATGAGCCAGGCTGTGCTTCATGAAGACAGAGGGACCACATCTCCTTCATCGCAGCATCACCAGGACCTGGCAGCGTCTCAGCAGGATCAGGGAGGTACTCAACAGATGCTTGGTGAGAAGGAGGGGAGGAAAGGAGGCGGGGAGGCAGGGGTAAGGATTTAAGACTCACTCGTGACAGTTTCGCCTTATTCTAAGGTATTTGTAATTCTTGTATGTCTGTTTGTCTCTTGAGTTTAATCTTAATTTTTTATTTCTTAATTTTATCAGAAGCAACAGAAAAATGTCATAAAACTCAAGGGGTTGTTTTTTGTTTATTGAGATGTAATTGACGTATAACATTATATTAGTTTCAGGTGTACAACATACTGACTGCGTATCTGTATATACGGCAAAATGACCACCACAGTAAGTCTAGTTAACATCCATTACTGCACATGGGTATACATTGTTTTCAGTTATTTTTATTCAGTTGTCTTATCAAAGCAAATGAATATACAGCGAGTATTTTCTCCAGGAGAAAAGCCACGAGAAAGATGAAAACGTCTTAGTCTTCCGTGACCCCATCCTCAACTACCCACAAAAAGGTCAGACCCAGACATCTATGGAAAAGTGAAAAATCAGATCTGGGGTTCAGGGGCTAGAGTGCTAGGTCTTTCTTTGTTCAGAGCAGAGCTGGGTCGGGGGTGGGCGCTCAGGCAGGTGCACACAGACAGGAAGAGGACAGTCCTGACCCCAAGTGTACAAATCAGAGAGAAGAGACAACATCGTGCTGTGGTGACCCTGGGGGGAGGGACAGTCCAGCACAAAGCCTGGGACCCCCTAAACAGTACACAGCTGGAGGTGACCAGTCCCCTCCAGGGACATCACTGACACACGGTGGCCTGGGACGGGGAATGGACTTCAGGATTGGGCTGAACCCCGTGAGCCTTGTGCCGTGACCAGCCTGTGATCCGTCCCCCTGTCCACAGTGCCTCCCCACGATTCTTTCTGCTGTTGAGAAGCGAAGGATGCAACTGGGAACTTAGCAGAGAGGGCCAGGGGCTGAATATCTCTGCTTCCCAGTCACCCCTTCCCAGAGCCCGCCTACAGTAGGAGACCCCATATTCTCTCTCATGACGCCTTGTATTTTTTCTTTCCGTGTGCCTACACAACTGGTATTTCTTTATGCAAGCATCCCTTTGCTTGCTCTATTTTCTATGTGTCAATCGACTGTAAATCTCAAGGGGGTGGAGACGGTGTCTGTCTCATGCACCCCTGTCTCCAGGACCTGACACACTGCTCTGCACATAGTAGGTGCTCAGGAAATGTTCACTGAGTGAAGTCATAGGTCTCTCCAGTAACAGGTGTCTGGCTGTGCTCCCTCTGGAGATGGAGGGGAGGCCCCAGCAAAGCCATGACAATGTCAGGCTTGGGGCAATGCGTCTGTTTTTCCAAGAAAACATCTTAAATGGAGGAAATTTCATCACTCTCGCAATGCAAATGATTTCAGCAGCTCCTCAAAATATAATTTTCAAAACACAAATTAGTATTGCTGTACACAGTGATGTGTACGTGATGTCTACGGGATCTTTCTCACATAGATCACTTGACTCTTCAAGGAATTTCCCATCTGCCAAGGAAGGGGCTGATGTGGGCTGCAAATCCCAGCAGGGTGACCGTGTGCAGAGATTCTCAGCAGTGCAGACCCTCTGGGCTGGAGGAAAATTACCCTGATTGCCCGGAAAAGTTAGGCCACCGAAAATCTCTGCTCATGTACACGAAGGGAATATGCATAAACAGTATACAGACAGCCCCAAACACCAAAATTAAAGAACTGGGTCTTTCCAACAATTTGGTCTGCAGCTCTGACTATTATCTGGAGATAAATCAATTTGCAGCAGCTGTAGACACAGCCATTTCCGAGAGAACACTGTGCAGCTTAACTAGAGAAACGCGTTAAAAGTTAAAGGACCTTCATCACATTAAGAACATGAATTTTTCTAACCATAAATTTATTTCACTGAATTCCTGAGCTATAGAGTCACCCTGCACTCTTCCTTGTAAATCAGAGGGGGTGTACCCGCTTCCTGATGTTTTGCCAGTTTGCTGTTTTTCCTGTAATTAGGAAAAAATGCAATTCACTAGAGTTACAAGCCCAGAGGAGATTGCAGGGTTGGGTTGAGTTGTTTAATATCTGCCTGGACCCAATGCTTTGTAAAGAAAGGGGGTACAAGGGCAAAAAGGAATTATTATCTAAATACAGGGTGATAAGACCTAACATCAGATGTGGCCGTCAGGCCCCTCAGAGTGGCTTTGCTTGCTCCACATAAATGCACGGTGCCATTGATTTATGGCACTTAGTAGCGGAAGGACGAAGGGTTGGGAAAATTAAAGCTAACAGAAATAAAAATTTAAAGTACTGGGGAGATGTGTCTACTTCTAGGTATGTGGAAAGACCCCAGACTAGGATGGCCAGCCGAGATGCATGCCCAGAGCATCAAACCCATCTCTTTCAGAAATGCGGTCTGTTAAACCTTCACATCCTTGTTTTGTAGGAATTATGACACAAACAGAATTGACAATAGGCCCATGGCAGCAGGTTCCTGAATCTCTAATGTCAACTAGAAAAACAATCCCTTTACTCTTATGTTTATCTTTAAAATGAAAATGGTTTTCGTACATCAGATTTTCTTCTGTACCTTTCAGGACACATTCTAAATTCTGGTTTGTGGCAAAGACTTGTGTCCATCTTGGGAAATATACCTTCGCCAAAATCAGCTGTCTACAGAGGGTGTCATTACAAATCACATAAACACAAGCAGTTCATTTCACACTTTGGTTACCCCTACAGATGCTCTTTTATAGGAATTACTTTCATTGTTTTTGAAAAACACATTGGTGTCCATAATTAAGATAAATATTAATGAAAAGGTTAAAAACAGTGAGCGCTTATGTGTCCAAAAGAGCCCTTTGGCAGGGTCTGGTACATGGCAGGTACTCAATAAATATTTGAAAAATTAACTTTAATGAATTGAACCTCAGACTTTTAAAAAAAAGCGATATCATTTTATTCCTACAAACGGAAAACACCTCCATTTCCATTCCTCCCTAAAAAATAAAAACAAAAACAAAAAGGCCCAATAATCCCCCTTAATTTTCATCAGGAGATAGCAAAAAATAAGTAAAAGCTAATAACAACAACAACAAAAAAGAGCCATTTTGTGGAAAATGGAACACAGAAAGCATTTCCCGTGATAAGACGTGTTTTCCTTTCTTCACTTCCCACCCCGGTTTCAGTCACCCAATAATTCTAGAGGTGAGCAAAACGGACCTTGTATCTAATCGTCCTAATGACCCTGGCCTTCGTATTTAAAATGTCATTCAGAGAGAGTTTCGGGTTAGCAGCTGCTGACAGAGAAGAGCAACAAATAATACTCCTTCCATTTGCACACAAGCTCTGCACGCAGGAGCCTCTCGAAACGCATTTCCAGCGGAACACCTTGGGACCCACTATTGGAACGCCACCCCGTTCGGTGCCAGGCACCCCACATATCAGCTTTTAGGAGGGGAGTGAAGAGCAGCTTGCCCAATTGGAGTTACAAGGGAATTTAGGAAGACAGAATGTAATTACCTGAACTGGAATCTGGCCAAGGCACTGGGGCTGCTAAAAAAAAAAAAGTCAAGGAAAAAAATAACCTTAATTCTCTTAGCTGATAAAAGCCAAACACAGGCTTCTTTCTGCTTATGCTTTGGCAGCATAAGGTGTTTAAATCATCACCAAACAATAAATAAAAATAAAACTTTGCAATTTCTAGCAGGCCCCTCTGACACACACACACACACACACACACACACACACAACTGCTCACTGCAAATTCCTTTGTCCTTGGAGGTGGGTAACACAGCCACAGAATCTCCAGGCTCACTTCCTTTCCCTTTCTGGCACTGTGTTCATCTTGCACCCGAGACGGACAGCAGGTTCTGCCCACGGGCCAGCCGTGTCACACTCTCCGAAAAGCAGGACCCTTATCAAAGGTCACCAAAGGGAGGAGGTTAGGCATTGCTCTCCTTGTTTGCAGAGCTGATTTTTCTCTTTTCAATCTGGGCTTAACTCTGATGAAACCAAGTGAATAAAATAATAATATCGCACCAGGGATGTAAAATTTTAGAGAGATCTTTAGTTGGGAAGTCTCTCTCTCTCTCTCTCTTTTTTTTTTTTTTTTCCAAGAAGGAAAGACATGGACAAAGAAAGATGGCGAGAGAGAAATTGGCCTCAGAAGGCCTGGAGGTCATCTACATGTTTAAAATATTAATCAGCTGGCTACAGAACCCGCTCCAGAGAACGTGTTCCATAACATCCACAGTGCGAGGAGGGTTTCCTTGGGAAAAGATGTCCCCTCTTCACTTCATAAAAAGCAGAGGCATTGTCGTTGCTGCTCCAAAGACTCACACGACTATCTGTTCCCTGGCCCCACTGCTAAAGCACAGTCAACTGCTAACGATCAGCTCCCATCATAATAGCAGGAAGTTGTCAACACGAAAATTCCAGCTAAGCTCATGGTTGGTGGTTTTCCCTGTAGGGTTAAACAAAGTAGTCCAATATGACACCTCAAACTTTCGTGGGAGGCAGGAAATACACATATGTATGGCCCAGTAGACCAGAGTTATCCCTGTCAAACGTATTGAACAAAGAAGTCCAGTCGACTAATTCATTTTTAAACTGCAAGGGCCATGCCTTTTATACCCTGAGACCAGAGAACACTAATAAAATTAAAGTGGAAAATTCACCATTTCATCTGATTGTCTAACATGGCCATCAGGTCAAAAATCTCCATGATTTACAGACGTAGTTTTGGACTGTTTTCCAGCAAGCGAAGATATCTGCACATATTTTTCAAAGAAAACAGATATGGAATCCAAAAATGTGAAGTGTGAAATAGGCGGGGGGCGGACAGGGAGGAACAAAAGCAGACAAACTAGGGACCGTCTAAGGCATTCCCGC
>NW_006777568.1:1618078-1629664 GCF_000442215.2 Lipotes vexillifer
ATTCCTGCGAACGCATGCTCTGGCTTCCCTCCAAGGTAAGGAACGCTCAGGATAACTAGATTAACCCCCCTGTCCGCATTGCTCAGTTTTGCAGAACTATAAGTATTTCTATGATCCTTGATTGCATTAGTTTAAAATTTTAAAGCAAAATGCCCCTGCTAATATGTTTATATTTCTCCAAATCTATGCTTCTGAGAACAGGAAGAAAGCAGGCTTCACTCTCAGCTTGGAATCCGATCGCTAACCTGTTTAGGGGACGTTGTATTTTGGTGAGCTTCCGTGAATCCTTGAGGTTGCTTGGTAAACACAGTTAAGGTCCGTTGAAAAGGGAATGGTGGTTCCTCCCACCAGTGATGTAGGCCAAGTGGGGGTCAGAGGGCTACAGAAGGAAGCCCCCGGATTTTCTCTGATTCTGAGAAGCTGCTGCTTTCTGAGCCTTGAATCTTTAGGAAACCTTAAACTCACCCCCAAAAGTCATACCATTTGGTTTCCAATTGGAATATAGAGCACCAAAACCAATGCCGCCATGTATAGCACTGCCTTTCTCCTGCATGGTGTGTTCTTGGTGTTTGGGGTATGTCTTCTTTTCCAGACACGTGGGCCCCCAACATGGGCCACCCCAATCTTCGCACTAGCGTGAAATGAGCAGTAAATGAAAAGAACAGACACCCACACCCACACCCACAAAATCGGGGGGGAAGGAAGCACAGGATGGAGACGGATTCTTATTAATAATTCATCCCAAGCAACCCCCTGGAGCAGTTTCACTATGAAACGCTATGCAGAATGCTTCAACACACTAATTAATATTTTCAAAGTGTTCCGTGGGCCCCTTTTAAAAGCACTTTTGCCATCCATTCAATGCTCTGCATTATAAGTAAAAGATCAATCCTGTCCCCCATTCTTATTGATGAGCTGTCTAATGAACGTAGGATATCGTGTCCACAGAATTTTTTTCTCCCTGTAATATCACTCCCCAAGAACTGGGCTGGAAACTGGCTTCTCTTCTGAGCCAGCTGTTCCTCTCAATAGTTTCAGAAAGGCTCAGGCAGGCAGGGAGTCACAGCCGTGCACTGCTCCGAGCGTGGTGCACTGTCCCTGCCTCACAGCCCCCAATCTGATGCCCAAAACAGAGACCCAAAGGCGAGGTTTGCCATCCCCTCCAAGGTGAGCATCACCAGGGGCAGTGGCAGGAAAGTCCCTCAGAAAGTGACCTCAGCAGACAGCTCCTGTCGCAGGGGTCTTTCTGAAGGACGAAGCCCAGCAGAAGGTCTGGGCCAGCGGCTGGGCTCCAGGGAGTCAGCCGCTGCTCAGAAACTCCTCCCCAGCACCAGACCATCAGGTGAAGGGCACAGCCTCCACCCTCCAGGGCAGTTTTAGGGCACAACCCTCTTGACTGACTCCACACCATCCCACTGGAAGCATCCAGGGCCTGTCCAAAGGACCATGTGGAGACGTGCATCTCTGGCCTCGCTCACTCTGAGCGTAGGCCCAGCTGCACTGGCTAGAACCCCAAAGGCGGTCCCCGCGGAGAGCAGCAGAGGGTCATTCTCGATGAGCCCATCTCAGTGATTCTTCCTAAATGTTACCTGGAGACTATTTCTCAAATCAAATCAATTGTGCCTATCGATCCAGGCAATTAAAAGAATAGGAAAGGAGTAACTTTTGCCCTTTACTATCTCTCATTCAAGAAAGTGATTTACAGGGTCAAGTGGGTCCACTTGGAAATAACTGCTTTACATGGTGAAGAATCCCTTCCTCCCGGGAGACCTGGGGAACGGTCTCTGAGGTGAGAAGGGGGACCGGGCCTCTCGGGGATGCAGGCACCCATGGGGCCCAGCTGGAGGCTGTTGGCCATGCTGCCCCCTTTTCCAGCTGATAAACAGTGCTCACCCCAGAACGGCATTGACCGGGATATTTTCTTTTTGCTGTGAAGTTCACATAACATAAAACTAAGCACTTTAAAAGTATGCATAACTCAATGGCATTGGTTACATTCACAGTGATGTACAACAATCACCGCCATCCAATTCCCAAACGAGCTCATCACCCCAAACAAAACTGTACCATGAGGAGCCTCTCCCCATTCCCCCCACCTCTAGCCCCCGGCGGCTACCAATCTACTTTCTGTCTCCCTGGGTTTACCTATGCTGGATCTTTGATGCAAATATGATCACACAGCATGTGGTCTTTTGTTGTCTGGGATGTTTTCAATGCTTCATTCCTTTTTAAGGCCAAATAATACTCCATTGCGTGAATATATTACATGTTATTTAATCCATTCATCTGTGGATGGACATTGGGTTGTTTCTATCTTTTGGGTCTTGTGAATAGTGCTGCTTTAAGAATCTGTGTAAAGATACTTGTTTTGGTTTCTGTTTTCAATTCTTTGGGGCACAGACCCAGGAGTGGAACTGCATATGGAACTTCTATCTTTAACTTTGGAAGAATTGATGGGGATTTTGAGAGAGCTCTGCTCAATGAAGGAGCGCCATGTGTCCACAGATGGTGGAGTTTGCCGTGGGCCGTGAGGAGGGGCAGGAACTCTTGTGCTTCTTTTATACCATTTAAAGTTTCACAGGTGGTTTTCTCATGGAGTGAATGATGGTTTGCTCCATGCTTGCACCTCCAGATAAACAAATCACCTCCCTCCACATAACCTATGTCACTTTGCTTTAGTAAATTTGGGGAGAAGAGAGAAATTCACGTTAACTCTTCTGGCTTAACTTCTGTTCTTTTATACAAAGTCCTCCCCCTGACATACAGGGGTGACCACTCCCAAGCATCCCACCCAATAGACTTAACCCCTCACAGATCCCTCATCCCCTATTCCCTGACCTGTGACCTTTGCACATATTGTTCCCGGGTTCCAAACATGTTTTTCTCTTCTCTGCTCCAAATTCATACCTTGAAAACTCCTACTCATCCTTCAAAATCCAACTCAGATGTTTCCTTATTCAAAATCCAACTCAGATGTTTCCTTATCCCTAAAGCCCTCCCTGGGTCTCCAGGCGGAGTTAACTTCTCCCTCCTCTGTGGCCTAGGACCTTCACTCCCATGTCTATCATGACCCTGGTGCCTGAGAGAACAAGCACCATAGAATCACACAGACCAAGGTCTTCACCCTGCTTGTCGCTCAGTTTCTGCATCTGTAAACCACAGACTAACTATACCAGCTCGGAAAGGATTGTTGTGAGCATTTAATGAAAGAAGAAAGTTAAAAATGCAAAGCACCGGGCTTCCCTGGTGGCGCAGTGGTTGAGAGTCCGCCTGCTGATGAGGGGACATGGTCCGGGAAGATCCCACATGCCGCGGAGCGGCTGGGCCCGTGAGCCATGGCTGCTGAGCCTGCGCGTCCGGAGCCTGTGCTCCGCAACGGGAGAGGCCACAACAGTGAGAGGCCCGCGTACCGCCAAAAAAACAACAAAAAAAGCAAAGCACCTAGCTCAGTACTTGGAACACGAGCACAATACATAGGGGCTAAGTTCAATATGACATCACTTGCATGGTATTTTAATTTATTTGTTTGTCATGGTTGTTTATCTTGGGTGTTTTTCTTCCTTGATCACGAGCACCCAAAGACAAAGACTCTGACTTTGCCTTTTCTCTTTGTATCCCGAGTGCATAGCACATGAATGATGCTCAAATAAATGTATTTGTGGAATAAATTAATGAGTTAATTAATTTACAGAATTGTTCAACGTGAACACCTACATCCCAAAGATGACAGTTGTCACCGATTCTTTCTTTATACTGAGGTGGCTTCGACAGCTCCAAGGCAACGTGACGGAGGAGTGACTGTTAACTTCGGCTCCCTAAGCCACCTGCAGACATCTGTGCTCCACTGTCCCCACGCAGGCACCTCAGAACAAAGCAGGGGACGAGACGAGAGAAGCTTACACACCAGGAGTCATGCTGGGGCTGCCTTACGCCCCTCAAACCTCTCACTCATGAGAGCAAAGGGGAAATACCAGGATCTCACTACACACACCCGTCGAATAGGAGTTACGTTTATTTTGGAAAAGTACAAACAAGTGAACTCAGGTGGGAGGGAGTAGCCTGTGCAGGGAGGGTGGGCAGACAGGGAGAACCCAGGACCAGGCAGAGGAAGGCTACTTAGGTAAAACTGAGCTTCCACTTGCATTGTAGGGGAGAAATGTCCCCACCCCTCCCTTATGAAATGAGGTCAGATGCACAGCTCCAGTCTCTATGCCCCTGGGGGTCTCTACTCAAGGCTCTTCCCTTGTGGTCCCCATCTATCCAAACACAGCCTTGTTGTAACATCCACCTAGGTCCAACCTGACCCTTTCAACTCCCCTGACCAGACCAGACCACCGTTCTTCTCTCTCTGGACTTCTTACCTATCATGTAGCTTCACATAGGTGACCTTGAATCACCAGGAAACCTTTGGCACTTCCTGTTTTCCCAAGGTGAATTTAGCCTTTTTTTAGGGCAGAGGCCATGTCTGATACATTTGGTATTCCCACAGGACATGGGTATAAGCTATATGAGATAAGAAATATAATCCATCAGTATCTTACATATTGTAAAAGCCCAAGAAATTCCTCTCAATTGATTGTTTAGGAGGAAGAGGGAATCAGAACCAAAATTAAGGAATGGCAGAACTTGAAAAGGACCTCAAAGATGATGTCCTTCAACCCCTTGTTGCAACAGTGACTGTAGACCCACAAAATCCTAGCAGGGAAGAGGTAGAGTTGGCAGAGCCTGGCCTCTGAACTCCCCCTCACCCAATACTCTTTGAATAAGTAAGGCTCTGAGAAGGTCTGCACTAATGAAATCAGTTCAAATACGTTTGACTTGTGCCTCCTAAATATATTGGATTATGGAACACTCCTCCCACTTCCCTGCAAAACTCTTTCCAATATATTGTAGAAATAACGTTCTGCAAACACAATTAAGGCAATGCTAGTTAAAATATTACCTATAATAACATAGGACAAAGTAATAGAACCAGGAGGTAAAATTATGCAGTTTGACAAGAATGCATTTGGGCTGTATATCAATTCTTAGCTGGTCCAGTGAAGTTGATTATAAAACTAATAGGAAAACTCCTGGGAGATAATTGCAAGACATTCTTGAAGGTTAAAAATTTCCCACTGGATCAGAAACAGTGCTATGGGAGTCCAAGCCAGGACGCTAGTCAGCAAACCAAAGCTTTTATGAATTAAATTGTTAGGAATTAGGGTCTGATTCAAGGTAAAGCTGGGAACCATGGAACTTGGATCTGGGGGAGGGTCATTCAGACCCAAGTCCAAGGAATGTGAAAATGGATGAGTAACCTCTGCTTCAGCCAGGCCCAAGGGGCCTACAGATGATTCCACATGGCCTCTTTGCTTTTCAGTTGAGGAAACTGAGACACGAGGCACAGATCTGCCCAAGGCGTTCCAGGTAGAAAGACCAGAGCTGGACTACGGATCTCCGCATCCTGGGTGTGGGTCTCTCTGTCACAGTGACCCAGGCAGGGAGCAAAGTCTGGTACTCTCAGGAGGTGGCCCAAGCTCAGGGATGCCTTAGGTGAGGTTGCAGCCACCAGATAAGTGCACAGGGGCTCAGCCGCCCGGTCAGATGGGCAAGTAGGTGCCACCTCCACTCACAGCTCTGCCTGAGCAGGCTCCTTACCTGCTTCTCAGCCTGGTCCTAAGACGCCAGGTTATGAAACACAAGACAATATCTACACCTCTATCCAAACCATTACACAGACCTTTGCAAAAGACGATCAGTGAGTGATGACAGAAAGGGTCGATCGCACCTTTCAGATCCGGGTGCAACTGACATTCAGAGCAGAAAGGAACGTGACCAGTCCTGCCTGGCATCCATCCGTGGCTTCTCTTTGGCCAACTCGCTGGCCTGTTGACACCCGGGACTCTTCACTGTTACCCCCTGTCCTTCTGGATCCTTCCATCCGACAGACCCCTCCCTCTGTGCACCCCACCAGGACCCACCAGCATGTCTCCAACCAAGTTAAAATGGTTCCAACCTAGGAAGCCGTGTGTGTAGGTGGACTTGACTTCAAGAGCACCAAGTAAAACAGGGCTCTGCATAGCGACAGATGTCAGCCCAGTGAGGCTCAGAGAGGGAAGCGGCCACATGAGCAGAGTCACGTGCCTCATATATGGCAGAACCACTTTGGAAGCCAGGTGCATGGGACTGAAAAGCCCTGGCTTGTTCCAGGCACCCTGTACCGTGTTAGCCTCCAGAGCACAGGGCTGGTGATTCTCAGACTTTAACTTCATGGTCTGATCTACACACATTTATGTATATGCACACATTCGTGTGTGTGCGTGTGTGTGTGTGTGTGTGCGTGCGCGCACGCGCACGCGCGCAGTACACAGATATGCTAAAATAAAAGTTTCAATATTATGTAACAACCTAAATGTGAAAAGAATTTGAGAAAGAATGGATATATGTATACGTATAACTGAATCACTTTGCTGCACACCTGACACTAACACAGCGTTGTTAATCAACGATATATAATAATATAAAATAATATAAAATAAAAAGTTAAAAAAATAAAATAAAAATCAATAAAAATTTTAAAATTAAAAATATATAAATAAAAAGTTTCAAGAAATAGTACTTATCACAGGCTGTGAATTCTGATACAGCCTCATCTGTTCTAGTTCACGTTTATTGTGCGACCCAAATTTGAGACATTTATTGTTTACCATGCAACCCAAATTTCAGACATGATTTGATCCCCAGGCTCCTTTTAAGACGGTTGAACTGAGGTCCAGAGAGTTTGCGTGGATTGCCATTCGCTCGCAGCCGACTGGTATGAAGGCGTGGCATCCTGACCTTTCACCTTAACCCTAACCCCCAGCCATAACACCACTTGCCGTGGCCCTGGCCCAGCTCTCCTGGCTCCTCTCGTTGCTTTGGTTGCTGAGACACACAGTTGTCACAGGATCTGACCCCACTGTCTGCTCACTGCACCCAGCTCTTGTACATCACTCATCCCCACCTGGCCCTGGCTGGGCCCAGCTTCAGGGACTCACAGGCAACCAGGTGGCTGATCGTGGCCCAGGGAGCCTCCGCGCACAGCAGGGCACCCTCCCCACGGGCACAGGGCCCTGGGCACGCCTTCCAGATGGAAGGCGGATCCTCACGCACTGGAGGGGATGCAAGGTTTCCCAGACACGCAGAGGCCTCCCTAGGAGGGATCATTCTCCTGCACAGCGTTGAACCGGCACCCGGTGGGCAAATGCGGAACCTCCCATCAGATCCCGGAACGAAGCCCCTTAGTCATGGCTGGTCTGGTGGCGTTTGGCGGTCAGAGCCAGCTCTTTTGATCGCTACTGCCCCTTTCAGGAAACAAAGCCTGAGAGCCCACGGCGAGGACCACACTGGCAATTCCTGGGTTTGACAGCAGCGGCTCTGTGGGTCTCTGGGAGCCCTGGTCGCCCACGGGGACAGCGGGCCCCCCCCCACACTGGGGGCCCCAGGAAATGTCCAGGAGGCCTCCAACTCCCCTCCCCTCTCCCTGTCTCGCCAGGAGCCTCTCCGGCAGGAGGCGCTGGGGAAGGTTGGGATGTCACATCTACGCTCCGCGCACCCGGCTCCTTGTAAAGCTTAAGAGTGCCATCTAGTGCACGAGAGATGCAACTGCGAGGGCTCGGTTCCAGCGGCTCTGGCAGGAGCAGCCTTCCTTTCTTCCCTTCTTTCTGCCTCTGGCCCAGCCCTCCTTCTTGGCCTCTGCAGGATGCGTCACAGCCAGAAGGTGCTCTGGCTTGAAGCGAGGGCACAGGGACGACCCTCTGCACCTGCACCCCATGCACCCCACTTCGGTCCCTCATCACATAGCCTGCGTTCCCAGGCACCCCTGCAATGGCTCTGTGTGCAGCTCAGGGCTGGGAAGGTCTGCACTCTGAACTTCAGGTGAAACTAAACTGATCAGAACATTAGCTTAAAAGAAAGAAAAAAAGTGAGAGGAAAAGAAAGGAAAGAAGGAAGGAAGAGCAGAAGGAAAGGAAGAAAGGAGGGAGGGGTAAGAACAAAGCCAGGGATGGGACAAAAGAGTCTGCGCTTGGCTTTCAGCTGGTTTCAGCCGTAACTTCGAATTCCAGAAACTCTGTTCCGTATTCAGAGTGTCTGAATCATGGGTACAGAAAACCTGGGCACTTTAGGGACTGATGCAAATAAAGGAAAACAGGAAAAAATGCCCAAGATCTCCACCTGGCTTCCTCTCTGGGGCCTCAGTCTCTCCATCTGTAAAATGAGACACTTGGCGGCTCCTTGAATTCTAGCCCCAGTGCCCTCCTGACACTGCTCTCAACCCTCTGCTCCCCAAGCCTTAGATGTAGCCAGCAGGCTCAGGATAATACCTCCTGTAAATTTCATCTCTTTTCCCGAGTTTTAGATTTAAATGTTTTCAAGTTACAGAACGAAACAAAATAAGAACCCAAAAATGGCAGAAAAGAAGAAACTAAAGGAGTGGCAGTGAGGGTCCAAATGGTTGCCACCTACAGCCAGACTGGACCTTCATCTCTCTTTTTTGAAATAAAGTACAAGGAGAACATCAGGGGCAGTAGAAGGAAGCCAAGTATGGAGAGAGAGACGTGCAGGGGAAACTGTCTCCACGTGGCTTCCTTGGTCACGTGACTGACACACAGAGCCATCCAAGCCCACGAGCCCCGCCCCCCACCCGGGTTGGGAGACGAGTAAGACCATCATTGTCAGTTTGCAGGCATCGTATGGGAGCGGGCACGCCCCACCGAAGCTCAGGATTAGTAATAACATCGCTTAACATTATACATGCGTATATACTGTGAAGGCCTTGGAGAGTGAAGAAATCAAAATATTTCGCTAATTTTCTTGCTTTGATGAAAAACAACCCAGGACATGAAGATCAGGGATTCTGTCTAGGGTCATGCTGAGAGAACAGAGCCTGGAATCCTGGCTCTGACCTTTGCCCACATCTCCTGGCTTTTAAAGTTGCTCCACATAAAAAGGGCAATTCATGAGAAATGAGGCCAATTTGCCGTGAAATGCAATATCCTAATTTTGCGCAGGTAGTTTAAAACAAGCCTAATCCCGGGCCTACGCTGAGAGATTTCCTCACTGCCCTGGATTACTTCCACGACTTAAACTAAATTTATATTTGAAGGGGAAAAAAAAAGACTTGCAGCGAGGTCTTAGGAAACGGTGTACAAGAAGTCGCCCTTTTCAGCAGATTGGTTAAATGGGTGTTTTTAATGCAAATTAGTGCAAATTGCTATCAAGAGTAATTATTGTAAAAGACAGGCAGTGTTTCCATCATCCTTCCCTCATTTGGTTTTTCTATAGTCTCTTTTAAATAACTTAGCCATAAAATTTCAATTGACCGCTAGGAAAAAAAAGTGCTGTCAGCAGTGGGGAGAGAGGAGGAGGACGCGAGTCGAGCAGGGTGAGGGTCCCCGCCGGCCCAGATGGAGCCCCCCCAGACCCACTCTACTTTCTGTGCCCCCTACGCCCTTCGGACTTGCAGCTGAGGCTGCTCTGTGGGGTGGCTTCCCCCCAGGGGGCTCTGGAGTGCAGGAGTCCCAGGGGGTGGGAAAGGGGTCAATTCCCCTCAAGGAGCCCCCCCACCTGCCGCTGAGGTGTGTGCCTCAGTCCTAGGGACGCAGGTCCCCCGTTGGAGCCAATATATTATAATAACATTAGGTAAATCCAGGCAAGCCTACGAGGTAGAAAATGGCATCTCATTTGTTCTAAATTTGCCAAATTCTAAATCTTCAGGGAGGTGTTTTTACTTTACGTATTCGTTAACGGTCTGTTCCTTATTGCCCCAGAATGCTGAATATACAATAGGCATCAGATTCTCTTTCTGGCCTTAATTCATCATAACAAACAGAAATAGAAACCTGATTTCAGATTTCGCCCTGCTTCTCCAATTCATATTCACGGCATCTCCATCATTAATAGCATCTGGAGGAGCCCTTTTATTTACCTATTATGGCATCATCTGTAACATAAAACCGTTGTGTTCTCTTTTCATTAACAGATTCAGTTGCAAATGCTGGGGAAAAAAATTACAAAGAGCCCCTTTTTAAAATGTGCACATTTATTGGGATTATTAAATCACAGCAGCTAATAGTGGTTGTCACCAACTTAATTTAAAAAGCTGATTATTACTCAAGCCCTATGTATTCCAGGCCTGATACTGTATAATTAG
Organism: Lipotes vexillifer; assembly: GCF_000442215.2. Classification (NCBI taxonomy): domain Eukaryota; kingdom Metazoa; phylum Chordata; class Mammalia; order Artiodactyla; family Lipotidae; genus Lipotes; species Lipotes vexillifer. The sequence continues at coordinate 1,628,253 of NW_006777568.1, forward strand.
CAGTTGTGATTATTTAGTTAATTTGCAGATTAGGAGCAAGTGCCTGTTTTGAAAAATGTGGCCACTCGACCTTCAGCTACAGAGTGGAGTGAGCCAGCCCCTGTTACGGGAGAACAAAAGTTTCCTGTCAAATAAATGCATTTTGATGTAGGTCAACAGGAGTAAAGGGACGGTTTTCAGGTCACCCGCCCACATCCTTCCAGCCAAAAAGTCCAGCGCGAAAGCCACTCCAGACATGTTTAAATTAGCTCCTTCCCTGGCGGAGCCAAATCAAATCAAATTGCACACTTGGAGCCTAAACAAGTTAAAAGATGGTCCTTGCGGGTACCAGCCACTGAAGCGACAGTAACTAGATGAAAACGTCCGAGCGACCCACCGCTCCGTAACGATTGCTCCATCCAGACCAGTCCGAAGCGGAGAGCCCTTCGGAGCTGGGGATGGGCCCCTCATGGGCGTTATTTCTAATGCCGCATTTGTCGCCAGTCATATGATGGCAGTAAAATGTGTAACTGTTTCCCTTATACTCTGGGGTGATTTACTCCATCTAATACACAATGCAAATGCTAAAAGGCACAAATACATCTTCATTATATAAGCCAGTGTCTGAGCCATTCTCCTCTGGAGACACTTTTATTCACTTTTATGCAATTTGCCTACTGTACGGTACAGATGGTTTCTATTAAGTAAAATATCTGTTTTCTTCCAAATCTTTAGTTTCCGTGATTAAATTACTTTAAAATGATGGTACAGTGTATTATCTTCTTTCACGGCTTAATTTAGCTCAAATACTCCCGGCATAAGCTAGAAACCCAGTTTCATCCACTCAGAAAATCGACCACATACTGTGATTTTTCTGAGGGTTATTCCACCCTGGCTGTGATTTCCATTCTTTATTTATGGATTATGTTCTAGAGATAGATTTCAATATGAATATACACAGAAACTCTGGACTAATATTCAAGCAGGATTTCTCCCCTAAATTGTTTAAAATTCGAAATGTCCTTTATTAATAGGCAAGGTACGTCTGCCAGCGTCTCAGCTACAGAGAGTGGCTTTGCAGGGTGGACGATTCAGAGCTGCTGCCCCCATGTGGCGGGCCCTTGGAGCCAGTTTGTCTTCCCAGCCTGCCTCCCTGAATGAACCCGGTCTGTTCATTTTGAAGGGGCTGCGCGCAGCAGACGCCTGCTTCGGCTGGAAGGAGAGCTTGGCGATGATGTTCTGCGGTCCATCTTCTCACTGTTGAGGATCGCCCACTGGATCTCAACTGCCCCGGATGCTGAAGGCTCATTTCTGATGCTTGGAACCCGTCCTTCCACTTGTCTCCCTCTATTAGCGTGATCCTAAGCAAGGGCGGCCCCCGGGAATTTCTCCAGTGCTGCATTTTGCATTCGTATTTTATTTTTGCATTCCTG